>NW_011495058.1:9848101-9912670 GCF_000754665.1 Bison bison bison
TGAGAGTCCCTTGGACTGCAAGGAGATCCAACCAGTGCATTCTGAAGGAGATCAGCCCTGGGATTTCTTTGGAAGGAATGATGCTAAAGCTGAAACTCCAGTACTTTGGCCACCTCATGCGAAGAGTTGACTCATTGGAAAAGACTCTGATGCTGGGAGAGATTGAGGGCAGGAGGAGAAGGGAACGACAGAGGATGAGATGGCTGGATGGCGTCACTGACTGGATGGACGTGAGTCTGAGTGAACTCCGGGAGTTGGGATGGACAGGGAGGCCTGGCGTGCTGTGATTCATGGGGTCGCAAAGAGTCGGACATGACTGAGCGACTGATCTGATCTCTGAAACATTGAATATCGATTTCTGACTTCTGTGCAATATATTGATAACCTTGCTACTACTCCTAGTTGAAAGTGAATCACTCACTCCCTTGAAGGTTCATTAACTTTTTCAGACAGTCAGAAAAAGAAATCAGCTATGAAAATGGGTTCAAAACACCTGGCTCTTCTGGATTTTTTTCACTTTTTGAGGTCCCCAGTGGAGGCAGCGTTTCATGGCAAACACAGATCTCAGTAAAACTTCAGGAGAGGAGATTTAGAAAATATGAGAATTAATTTAGCAGTTTCTACTGGAGTTATTTTGAGAACATGTTCTTGCTCCATGATTCTACCCCCTTTTATATAAAGGATGAGAATTTTTACAATCTAGAAACACTCATCAAGCTTTTTACTTCTGAGGTGAAGCAGATGATGGTGGGAATATTAACAGCTCCTGTCATTAACATTTCTGCAGTGCCTCTTACAAGCCAGGTATGGTTCTGAGTGATTTACAAATGGTAACTCATTCAGTCCTCACAACTGAAGATTTTTGCCAATAAAGAAACTCAGTCACAGAGAGGTTAGTGACCTGCCCAGGGCCACGTGGTTGGTAAGAGGCAGAAACAGGTCACTCGGGGCCATCCTAGGAAGGACCAGCACCTCCTTACTCTTGCCAAGGTGTCTCCTTTCCACTTCCCCTTCACCTAGAGATTTTTCCCAAAAACTGCTTTTCCACCAGCCTGTCTGTGGCTGAAAATAGCAATGTTGAACAGGTATCACTTCCATATTTTAATATCCCTCATTTGTTCCTTTGATCTTTTTAGTATCTGCATAAGCTTTTCAAAAGAGACCACCATAAGGGACAGCGCTACCATGAGAAGCAGATCAGCCTTTATGCTGAATTCGACCGACCCAACTTGCTTCCATTTCTCCGAGACAGTATCCATTGCCCCCTTGAAAAGGTGAGTCCCAGATGCCCCAGCTCAAACGCTGCGAGGTGAGAGTTGTCATTGTTGATAAGCTCTGGGTTCTTCTAGTCTTCTGTCTCTGCTCGTCCATCCTCATTCAAGGGAAAGACTGGCTCTTCAGGCACGAGGTTTTGCCGGGCATTCTATCACAATGGGTGGTCCTATCAGATCAGATTTTGGTAAGGACCTCAAGTATCTCTAAGCCAGGTTTAACTGGGATGAAGGTCTCATCTAGGATCTAGGACTCTGTCAACCATAAAACACTGTCCAGAGTCTGATGCATTTACCAGCAAAGTCAGCCTGGGAGGGGGACATGGACCACTCAAAGCCAGAGGCAACTGCCCCAGTCAGGACTCCAAGTTGATGCATAACTTCAGTCCTGCACCCTGTGTGCTTTAAATACCCACATGATGTACTTTTCTATTTCTCTGTCACACTCAATTCCATTTTAGTTATAATGTAGTTAACTGTAGTTGTAACTACAGTTTCTAGTCTCTCCCACCATCCTATAAGTTCTTCAAGGAAAAGGAGTTTGTCTCACTGATTCTCATAAGCTCAGTAGCCAGCCACACATTAGACACTTAATGTTATTGCATGCCAGTTGAATGAATGAATAAATTGATATCTACAAGGTTCTAGTTAGGGCTGAATATGAACTAGTAAGTGTTATGAGCTTGCTGTTTCAAAATAAACTACAATACTCACCATGTGTGTACTAGAAACTGGGTGACTGAAGACCCTCAGTTTTGTTTCCATGGTTCTTCACACCATCTGCAATGCTCTCTACCATCTACACATATCTTCCTAAATTCAGATGGCCAGAGAGCAAGTACTTTCTACCATCAGCCATATGTAGCAACAAAACAAAGTATTTGACCTATAAGAGACACTTACTAAGAAGTTGACTTGACAACACACAATTTTTGTGCAATCACAGCTTTTCTAGTTGCTTCTTCAGCCCATGATGATTAACTTCAAATGTGTTGAATTTACTGTGAACCAGTTTCAGCTCAATGGATTTTCTGAATCTACAATTAAAAAAAAAATCTTGCCTGCATATTAGTTTATGAAAAACATTAACAGTTTATGTTTGGGCCCTAAGGCTTTTTCTCAAGAATAAATTTGGAAACACATCATCTTAGAAAAGCAAATGTTCCTCTCTTTTCTCACTTCTGAATCTATAATCTAGAAAAAGAGGGAGAATCTTAATCTTTGAACTGTGCCCCTGTGTTTGTGCCTCTCTTTGAAGGAAACGTGTTTCCAGGCAGACCTGGCCTTGTCCTGTTGACTCCTCAGCCAGAGCCCCACACACGAGGGTGATTAGCACCCACCCAGGCATCCTTCTTCCCCTTCACTGAACACTGTACAGAGGTTCCACGTGGATTCCAGTATGTCCGTGTCTGGAACATGCTTTCAACCCATTTGGTTTACAGTTTTCCAGTCCAGTAGTGTTCAATGGAAAGCACACTGCTCTGACCACAAAGGCAGCATCAGAAATTCTCATCTCCACACGTGATATTTCTAATACAGAGAACTCACCTGGAGCATTGTGTGGGCCCTTTGGAATTTTTCTCTCTGAGCTACTGGGAAAAATCAATTGCATATAAGAGAATTCAACACAAACCTGAGAATAATTATGTTTGAAGTAGTTTTTTTTTTTTTTTTTAAGATAACTTTCAGTGGAAAGAGAATTTGGAACAAAATGGATTTGAGATAGTAATGGTTGAAACATGTCACTATAATCAAGTCATTAGGCTTTCATGTTAAAGATCTTTGAGACATCTTTATTAGAGATTATCTCTGCTTGAGACTCCATTGGGGAAGTCTGTATATTTGCAAAAAATATACAGTCCTTGCTCAGGTACCTCAAGCCATCTTAAAGGAGATTTTCTTGACTTTAATTCATGTAGCATCTCATTCCTTTCTCCCTAGAAATAATAACTGTGCACACTGTGTTTCATCTTAGAAACAAATTCCTTTTATGTTTACCTGTAACATAGAAAAACTACTGACTCATAAAAACCTAAGTAGATTTCCCCCCAATCTAGAGCTATAAGACAGCATGCTGAGCCTTAGAACCTGAGTCTCTTAACTTTGGGTCCCATATATTTTCTGCTGTGGTAAGGAATCACTTTTTTCAGGTTTAAAAAGTTAATTAAAATAACAGCAACAGCAATAGTAATAAAGATATTCCTCAATATTGCAAGAATTGTGAGAGACATCAGTTTTTAAACTGTTCATTCTTCTGTCATTTCCAGGTGTGGTCATCAGGTTCTAGTTTTCATGTTTGCAAATCTGATTTGCTTGTGCCGAGAATAGTTAAAAGCAAAATATTAGCTTTATCATTAATACCTGAATTTATGGTCACTCTCATATCTAATTGCATTCACAAGGTGGCAGTATATATGAATCTGGAGGAATAAAGTAGGAGATGCATAGTTTATTAATGTTCCTTAAAGAAAAATAAGACTGTATAAAAGATGATGGGGTCAAGACTATGTAGAAATCATTGTAAAACTGATACAGTAGATAGGGCTGATAAAGTTTCCATTAGTTAACCCCTACATTTTTAACTGTTACTTTACATTAAATAAGGAAAGGAAAAATTTGAATATTATTTTTACATCATTTTTTACTCAATTTTTGTTATTATTCTGTCTTGTCACTTGTTTTCTGTTATTCTCCTTTTTTGCACACGTGCATGTATATATGTCCTGTTGGCTTTAAAAATCTTAGTTTAGCTACTTTTTCCTCTAGATGGAGCACTATTGCTCGGGAACATTCAAGAATCTAAAATAAGCAAACATGCTTTTATGCTTTGTGTATGTGCTCAGTTGTGTCCAACTCTTTGCGACTCCATGGACTGTAGGCTGCCAGGCTCTTCTGTCCATGGAATTTTCCAGGCAAGAATACTGGAGTGGGTTGCCATTTCCTACTCCAGAGGATCTTGACCCAGGAATCAAACCCAGGTCTCCTGCGTCTCCTGTATCATCCATGTTTCCAAGAGCAGTTTGGACGAAAGGATTAAAAATAAGAGAGCAGGGTGTTCTCAGACCCAGAAGCTGCCCTCCCACATTTCTGGTTCATCCCCATGGTGGATACTGGTCACATAGCTCTCCTACCACCGGAGAGGCCTTGAGGTTTTCGTTCTGGGCAGTCACTCAACCACCTATAATCTTACTACTATAGAAGAAATGGACAACGGATACTACGGAGCATCTCGCCACATCACTTTTTAAATTTTTGTTAGAGAATTGTTGCTTTACAATGTTGTGTCGATTTAAGCTATGCAGCAAAGTGAATCAGTTATACATATATCCCCTCTTTTTGGATTTCCTTCCCATTTAGGTCACCACAGAGTACTGAGTAGAGGTCCCTGTGCTATAAAGTAGGTTCTCATTGGTTATCTATTTGATACATAGTGTAAGTTGTATAGAAATGTCAATCCCAGTCTCCCAGTTCATCCCACCTCCTTCCCCCATTGGTGTCCATACATTTGTTCTCTACCTCTGTGTGTCTATTTCTGCTTTGCAAATAAGTTCATGTATATCATTTTTGAGATCCCACACATAAGTGTTAATACGACATTTTTTCTTTTTGACTTCATTCTGTATGACACTCCCTAGGTCCGTCTATATCTCTGCAAATGGCAGTGTCCTTCATTTTTATGACTGAGTAATATTTCATTGTATATATGTAATATACAGCCCTCTGTTGATGGACATTTGTTTCTGTGTCCTGGCTGTTGTGAATA
Source organism: Bison bison bison (assembly GCF_000754665.1). NCBI lineage: Eukaryota > Metazoa > Chordata > Mammalia > Artiodactyla > Bovidae > Bison > Bison bison. Next base: position 9,853,136 of record NW_011495058.1, read on the forward strand.
GCTGCAGTGAACATTAGGGTGCATGTATCTTTCTGAGTTATGGTTTTCTCCAGGTATATGCCCAAGAGTGGGACTGGTGGGTCATATGGTAGCTCTATTTTTAGTTTTTGAGGAACAGCCGTACTGTTCTCCACGGTGATGGTATCAATTTACATTCCCACCAGCAGTGCAAGAGGGTTCCCTTTTCTCCACACACTTTCCAGCATTTATTGTTTGTAGATTTTTTGATGATGGCCATTTGACCAATGTGAGATGATACCTCATTGTAGTTTGATTTGCATTCCTCTAATATGAATGATGTTGAGCATCTTTCATGTGGTTGTTGGCCATCTGTATATCTTTTTTGGTGAAATGTCTGTTTCTAGCTCCCCCTCATTTTTTTGAATGGGTTGTTTTCTGATGTTGAGCTACATGAGCTGTTCGTGTATTTTGGAGATTAATACCTTGTGGGTTGCTTCATTTGCAAATATTTTCTCCCATTCTGAGGGTTGTCTTTTTGTTTTGTTTATGGTTCCCTTTGCTGTGCAAAGATTTAAGTTTAACTAGGTCCTATTTGTTTTAATTTTCATTATTACGGTTAGAGGTAGATCAGAAAAGATCTTGCTGCAATTTATATCAAAGAGTATCCTATCTTTTCCTCTAAGAGTTTTATAATGTCCAGCCTTACATTTAGGTCTTTGATCCATTTTGAGTTTATTTTTGTGTATGGTATTGGGAAGTGTTTTAATTGCATTCTTTTACATGTAACAGTCCAGTTTCCCCAGCACCACGTATTGAAGAGACTGTTTTTTCTTCATTGTATATTCTTGCCTTCTTTGTGATAGATTAGGTGACCATAGGTACATGGATTTGTCTCTGGGCTTTCTATCCTATTCCTCTGATCAATATTTCCATTTTTGTCTGCTACATAATTTTTAAAGGAATTGTGTGAATAATCAAATTAGTGGTGTTTCTTGCTCATTGTGGCCTTCAGGTTTTCTCATTTAAATGATTGTGTACCGGGTGGCTCAATGGTAAAGAATCCACGCCAGCAAGAGCCCCTGGAGAAGGGAATGGCAGCCCACTCCAGTATTCCTGCCTGGGAAATCCCATGAACAGAGGAGCCTGGTGGGCTACAGCCCATGGGGTCCCGAAAGAGTTGGACATGACTTAGTTACTAAACAACTCTAAAACATTGTCTTAGTTTCATTCCAATTCTAAAGTGTTATTTTTTTAAATGGAGTACAATTACAGTGTTTCTGCTGTACTGTAATATGAGTCAGCTATATGTATACCCGCTCCCTCTTGAGCCTCCTTCCCACCCCATCAGCACCATCCCACTCCAGGTCATCACAGAACGCCAAGCTGAGATCCCTGTGCTCTGCAGCAGCCTCCTGCTAGCTCATTTACACGATTGTGTATATACGTCAGTGCTGCTGTCCCAGTTCTTCCCACCCTCCCTTTCCCTCCTCACCCCCATGTCCACCAGTCCATTCTCTACATCTGCATCTCTGTACCTGCCCTGCAAATAGGTTAGTGTGTACAGTTTTTCTAGATTCTATATATATGCATTAATAAGATATTTTTCTCTGACTTCACTCTGTATGACAGACTCTTGGTTCATCCAGATCACTACAAATAACCAGTTTCATTCCTTTTATGGCTGAGTAGTGTTCAATTGTATGTATGTGCCACATCTTCCTTATCCATTCATCTGGTGATGGACATTCAGGTTGTTTCCATGTCTTCACTATTGTAAATAGTGCTGCATGGACATTAGGGTGCACATATCTTTTCAGTTTTCCTCCCACTTTTGACAGATCCTTGAACAGAGTTTTCTTCTAGACCCAGTAAGCCAGCAATAGAAATATTCCCACCCCAGTGTTTAATTCTTTATGCAGCAAGTATTTACTGCTCTTTACAGGGAACATACAGCTGTGAACAGTAGTCCTTTCCTGGAGCTTAGACCAGTGCCATGAAGAAACCTCAAGTAGCAGAAAGAAAGAAAGCTTTGTGGGGAAGAACCTTTGTTTCAGCATCTTGCTTTCTGCCTTTGCTCTGGAATGTTCTGCCTCAAATATGTTATCAGTTAAAATGTGTGGAGTCCAGCACCCCTCAGGGAAATCTGGACAGCTACAAAAAAACTTAAAGAGGCTTATTTACTTCTGCTTTGTTTTTAAAGGGAGGCATTGGAAAATTCTTTCAAACTTGTATGTTTAAGTGACTGTAGATATTTGTTTTTATATGATAACACATAACATTTTTACCTTGCTTTATTTGAAGGCTCTTGAGATCTGTCAACAGAGAAACTTTGTAGAAGAGACGGTTTATCTTCTCAGTAAGTAGCTTTGATTCATTTTGGTCCCCATAAGCTAGAGTGGGGTGACAACGTGATATAAATTTTCCAAGAATGGACATAGGTTTCAGACCAAAGTAACAGAGGTTAAAGCCTGTTTTATATAAGAATTTAATATTTGGAGAAGGAGACTTCATAGCTCAATAAAGAAGGTAGCATTATTTAATAAATGCTACTGAGATAATAATTAGTATTGTGTAAATCAAAATAAATTGTGGATGGGTTGACAAATTTGTTTTTTTTTCTTTTTCTGCTTTTCATCAAAAGGAAGTCAGAATCTGAGAGACCTGGTTTCAGATTCCAGATTTGCCATTTAGTAGCTATATGATCTTGGCAAGTGACTAACATGTCTGTCCTTTTTTATAAAATTGAAATATTAATAGAACTACTTCCTCAGATTATAGTGATTACAGGAAGTAATTCATGTGAAGCACTTAAGTGAATACTCAGTACAAAGTAAATACCTAGTAATTATACTAAGTTACAGTTGTCATATAAGGAAATATACTTTTTGTCATGGCTATCAAACTGTGTAAACAAAGTGAGATGTGGTTTCTCTTAAAACGTTTAATTAAATTATCCTAAACGTGTTTCTCACATTGTTCTAGGCCGAATGGGTAACAGCCGAAGTGCCCTGAAGATGATCATGGAGGAATTGCATGATGTTGATAAAGCAATTGAATTTGCCAAGGAGCAGGACGATGCAGAACTCTGGGAAGATCTGATTTTATATTCCATCGACAAACCACGTAAGTAGAAAACCCATCTGCCTTCATAACTTCTTTCTCTCCATTTAGCCAGTTGTGTCTAGAGTAAGAATCATCTCAAGATGCACTGAGTTAAAAATATGGTGAAGTATCTATAATAAAAATAGGTCATGTATATAGTAAAGATTTCCCAAACTCTCCCTATACAGGGAAGTCTAGAGCCTTAATAATTCACGTTAGCTAGCTGAACTTGATAAAGAACAAGTGATTGACATGATATCAACTCTGCTCCCATGAAGCATAGTTTTACCTACTGCACCCAAATGAAATAAAAGATTCTGGTTTTGTTTGTACACAGTGGGCATTTATTTTGAAAGTGTATAGTCTAGCCCTTATCAGTTCTCTTTATGGAAACCCATAACCATTACTGGACATGGACTATATTTGGAGGTTTGCTACGTAGCATCGAGCCTCTCTCTCCTGCCTTGTTTTATCAGTGCAGCACTAGGAGTGTCTGTTTGCTGCCTCTCCTTGACCATCTGCTTGGGTCTCCCATTTTGGAAGGAAACAAATGAAAGTCCTCTTTTAAAGATATAGATATGATTCAGAAACTAGCAGTCATGGTTTAAAATCTCTCCCTTCCCCCTTTTTATTTTTTGGTCAGAAGGCTTATCTATTTCAAGATTTTCAAGTTCTAGAAACCACTGTTACAGTTTTTTTTTTTCTGAGATACAAGAGGGTGTTATTCAGGTTCATTACAGATTAAGGTACTTCGAGAATCTAGTTTAGCATAATAGAGTAGCAGTTCAAGGATCCTACAGGAGGTAGAGTGGTAATGAAGCACGCTTAGAACCTGGGCCTACCCTGGCTTTGATTTGGGGTTCAAAAATTGCTAGTTGTGTGATCCTGGACGAATTCATTAACCATCCTGTTTTTTCCTTTTCCATAAAATGGGAACAAAAAACATTGCCACCTTGCAGAATATTGGAGAAAAGTATATGATAACTGCACCATAGTATATTCTCAATAAATATTAGTCACTTCTCTTTGACATCACAAACTGTGTTCTGAAGTAATCATTTGTTCTCCAATTCATTTTCTTTTTAAATCTCTTCTCATTTAGCTGCTTCTTTGAGAAAAGTAAAGAAAATTAGTTCTTGGGAAGAGTTAGAAGTTCAGATGGTTTTGACACTTACTAAAAGGAAATAACTTTTTGCCTAAAATTACATCCATTCCATTGCTTATATGTTGTCTTCTGTGGTATCCATAGCATTTATCACCGGCTTGTTAAACAACATTGGCACTCATGTTGACCCGATTCTACTAATTCACCGTATTAAGGAAGGAATGGAGATTCCTAATTTGAGAGACTCCTTAGTTAAAATTCTACAAGACTACAATTTACAAGTAAGTATCCTTTCTTGAATAAGTGGACATTGCTGAGTAAATTGACTGACTACATTTCTAGGGTTTATTGTGGACATCCATTCAATTTGATAGTCACATTGTACTTAGGCCCAGATATTTGGAATATTTTTCAAATAAAGAAGCTACAAATAGCACCCTTTAAGGAAGCATACATATTTTTTATCCATCCCCCGATTTTCTCTCCTTGTGAGCAGGCATTCTCACATTTATAGAGTAAACTTAGCATGGCCTTGGAGCGTGTGGGGGAGTGTTACAGTGGCTTTTAGATCAGACCACCTGAACCATTTTGAAGTAGAATGAGCCTGTGTCCATTTGGAGAAATGAAAAAAAAAAAAAACAAAAACCAACTTTTTGTTTTCCTTGAAGCCACTCAGTATCGTATTGCCTGAAAGATTTTAAAATACAGAATTTTGTTTTACCTTTTGTCTGTTTTTCTAGAGTATTACAAGTTTAGTACCCTTAATAATTCAAAATTTGTGATAAGAGCCGTAGAACTCATTATCTTTATATAAATAATTAACATGCCAATCACAGAGCATCCTGATCTTTTCCTTAAAATAGCCTCTAGCAGTGACTGTATTTCGGAATGCTAGTAGCGTCCAGAGAACTTGAAACTATTTAAAGCACATTTCTTGAAAAATTCAGACTGTTCTTTCTCTAGCTCGTTTGGAAATGAGTTTTTGGTTAAATGGGGATGAAATTGCTTTCCTGGAGACAGAGATTTTGCAGGTGGAGCCAAAAGACAGGGTTGTGGGGAGAGAAGTGGTCTCCAGGGTAGGAAAGGGGGAGCGCATGATGAGGATTTGCGCAGCACCCGCTGAACTTGGAGTTCAGGTCAGAGACTGGGTGAAAAGCAGAAGAAAATGAGGAAGATCAGTGGTATCAAAAGAAAAATAAGAAATGCCAAGGACTGACAGAGCTGGAGGGCCAGGAGCCTGTGGCCAGGGAGGAAGATATTGTTAAACGTTTCCAAAGGAGTCTTTGTGACCGCGTTCAGAAAGTACAGTGATGGGAGAGGTCATGGGAGTGGAATTAGTCAAGAAACTGTGAGGGTCGGAGTTGTCTGGTGGGCCCTGAGCTGTGAGCCAGGGTCCAACTTTCTCCTCAAACTAGGAGTTAACATCCAATTAAGCTGACTGGCCTTACTGGATAACTCAGCTTTAAGGAGAAGAGGTTTTCTTGAGGGCGGATGTGACAAAACTAAAATCCTTGGCTTAGAAGGCTTGTGGGAAGTTGGCATCATGGGAGAGAAACGAGTACTTGGTTTAGGAAAGTAGGAAAACAATCTCTTCTGCAGAAACCTTCCAGAGAAATAAGCATTTGTTTCCAGTGGAATTTGGAGGCCTGTGGGTGACCCAGAGAAAGATTGCTGGAGGAAGGAGAAAGGCCAGGAAGGAAAGGGAAATGTAGGAAGGGGTTACTAGGTGAGGAGAGGTGACAAGGAGGGGTTTGTGCTTTGTGCAGCTCTCAAGGGATGCAGAAGAACCGTCCAGACCGGAAATGAGTCACTTCATCCTGAAGCATGAATTTGGCGTTAGGGAGAGCAGTTCCAGTGTCAGACCCTGTAAAGCCCTGGACGTGAGTGAGCTTGACAATGATCTGTAGCTCCTCGGCTCTCAACACCCCGGGTCTGCCTGGAAGTTGCAAATTCCAGCTTGTCAAGAAGTCATTTAAGTGTCTCTACACCTCTGCCCCAAGAAAGGTGACCAAATAATTGCCCCTTTTGTCCTCCAGCTCTCCTGCATGAAGCCTAGCCTCTCAGTTGAAAATTATGCATTACTTTTTTCTCAGCCTCTACAGTACCTCCAAAAACACCTAATAGATCCCTCTTCCTAGGCTCTCTCCAGAGAACCAAGCTCAGGGGCACTGCTAGGTCTCACTGCTCATTAATGTTTTATGAATATATTTGCATAGTTCTGAATCAGCCAGGAATAAAAATTATTAGGTGCAAAGTGAATTCCGTCTAAAAAATTAGCCTCTAATCAGCTGCTAAGTCAATATTTTATCCTTTTCATTTTTAAGTGAGAGCTTTTCCTTAAGATGTGTAAGTGTGCAGCCCCTGGTGTATTAAAGAGGCTGGGAGTTACTTTGGCCGGGGGTCCAAGGTAGCCTGTAATACCCCAACCATGGGGAGGGGCTTCTGGGACAGAATGGGAGGGACTCATGGAGAAAGGGGCAGGGTCTGTGGAAACGGCTGCATCTGTAGTCTTCTCTGGACCTCAGACATCTCCTTGGAGGATGCACAGAGAAAATGCTCTATTGGGACAGGTTGTTCAGAGTTCCAGGAGGTACTTCCTGCTTATATATGAAAAGTTTAGAATTATTTTCTATGAAAAAGGCTGCTAAGTCACTTTGGTCGTGTCCGACTCTGTGCGACCCTGTAGACTGCAGCCCACCAGGCTCCCCCATCCCTGGAGTTCTCCAGGCAAGAACACTGGAGTGGGTTGCCATTTCCTTCTCCAATGAAAAAGGCTACTTCTTTTCATTAATGACTTTTTATTTTCTTTCCCTGACAACCTACTGGGGATCACTATAAAAAAATTTTGAATCTATTTATAGAGCAGTCTGAATTTTCTAGAAAGGTTTCGCATACTTTTAAAATTCTGTCTAGTCTTTTTTGTTGTTGTTTCATAAAACTATGGTTGATTTTTACATGTTTTAACAGGCTAAAAGATTTCAACTCTGACAATGACGTCCAAAAAATTTAGGGGAAATTTTGCAGGTCCATGAATCAGCAAGAATCTGGACCCTGTTATGCCTGGGGGCAGGGAGTTGGGTGACCTTGGGAGACATTAAGAACCATTCAGTAAAATGTAGGAAACTGTGGTCAAGTGTTAGACACAGGTTATCACAGGGCTTCTCAGCACCTTTTTTGCTGATTTGCATTGGTAATCTAAGCCTCAGATTTATAATTCAGTGGACAGAATTTTACAACTTACTTGGTACTGAAAGTGCTTTAGGGGAGGACTCCTCAAGTGAATTGCTGTTTGGAAAGAGAAAAGTTAGAAAGTTGGGGGGAAAAAACTGAACATCACTTTTGGTTTTAAAATTTCATGTTTTCTAAGATGCAACAACTTTTCTCAGTATCATGTCTAATTCCATCTAAATGGAATTAGAAGCTGACAGATAAGCTTCAACTGTCTATGACATCATTAATGTTAAAGAAATAATTAACCACATTATCGATGTTTAACTTTTTTTTTACACGTTTGTATACTTTGTTATATTGTTAGCATGTCAGTTCAATAGAATTTCAAAGCTTCCTGAAGTAAGATAAAAGTAGCCCTTATCATACTTCGTAAACTTAAAATGTTTCTAGGTCTGATTTCAAGGACAAATAGCATTTGTTTTGATATTAGTTACTTACAAAACAATATATAATGATATTTCCATTTTTACAAGAAACCGCAATTTCCAAATTTTTATGCTGTGTTTTATATTTGTAAAAAATTTTATTTCTTGTATTTAGTGGGTTGGCCAAAAAGTTTGTTCAGTTCTTCTGTAAGATGTTATGGAAAAATCTCAACAACTTTTTTGGCCAACCCAATATTTAGCATTTATATCCACTTCTCTTGCCCTTCTTTTTTTTTTTTTAGAGTTTATTTAGAATTCTTAAGCGTCCTAGCACCTTTGCTTTTAAACACTTGACAGTCATTTATCTTTACAATGGTCCTTAAGGAACTCTCATCTCTATTTTATTTATAAGAAAACTTGCATTTCAGAAAGTTTTGACTTACCAGTCTGGGAAGGTGATGAACTGGATTTGGACCCAGACCTTCTGACTAAATCTTCTGTAGTCCTCACTGGTTGTCCCATTGGTCCCTGGAGATGCAGTCATTATACGGGCAGGTTGCCGCAGGAATATATAGGATTGGCCTAGAAGATGAACCGGTAGCCTATTGTCTTTAAAGAGCTGTGCGCATGATGTTTGCAGACCCAGACTCTAGTCCCAGCTTTGCCATTAAGTCTGTTGACCTTTGGGAGGGGCCCGTAAACTTTCTGGATGTCAATTTTCCCATTAGGTTAAATCAATACTTGTTAAGCCTGGCTGTACACCAGAATATTCTGAATTTTTTAAAGAAAATTACTTAGTTTCTGGTACCACCCCAGATCTGTGGGAGAAGAACAGGGAGCAGATCCTTATACCACCCTGGTGTTTCTTAAACACTCAGCATTGTATTGGATTCTGCATTGACATTTAAGAGCCTAGAGATTAGAAGGGCTCTAAAGAATTTCTATCAAATTTTCAAGAGGGTCCTTTCATAAACATGTCTTTCTATAGCAAATGCAGCTGCATAGCATTGATGTAACATTTCTGTGGAAATCATCCATAATACTTATTTTGGAGTCTGTAATAAAGTAGCTTAGATTTTTTTCCATATAACTTTTTTACACTTGATCTTAGCCAAAATGCCAAGAAGCGATCAGTATATGTTTTTTAATGCTGTATGTTTGATTGCTTGTAGACATATTGATTTAAATATTTTGAGTGCCTACTGTGTTAGATCCCACCTGGATAGGTACTCACAGAGCCTCCACATATTATCTCACGGACCAGGAAGTGAGCAGAATGCAGCCCTTTGCTCGAGCAGCTCTTGAGCTGAATGAATATTCCTAGGAGAAGCAAAAAGCTTTAACACTTCCATTTAAATTTCACACATGTACACACACAGTTAAATAAATAAATGACTCCAGACATCTGTTTATCCAAGTTCTTTCCCCATATTTACTTTTTCTGTAATCTCCTGTAGAGGCCTCCCAGGTTGGTAAAGAATCCACCTGCCAATACAGGAGACACAGGTTTGATCCTGGGTCAGGAAGATCCCTTGGAGGAGGAAATGGCAACCCACTCCAGTATTCTTGCCTGGAAAATTCCATGGACTGATGGGCTACAGACCACAGGGTCACCAAGTCAAACACCACTGAGCACACATGTACACAGTCCCCTTTGCCTTTATCATTTCCTCATAGGTCTCTACTTTGAAATCCAGAGACAAATGAAGAGGAAACAGTGGCTGCTTTCTTACTTTTTCTTGGTCTCACATGGGTTTCAACTCACCGTATATAAGCTCGTAATTTCTTCTAAGAGATAGTTTTTAATATTCTTGAAAATAAAAGTTATATAAACATTTAAGATAAAATCTATTTTTTCCTTTAAAATTATTTATGTTTGGCCTCATCACATAGGTGCTTATGACAACCAACTATAGCTTCTCTAATCACTTAGTTACATGGATACTTTATATCATTTTTTCAACTCCAACCTGAGAACTTGAGTCTTTCTGTCTTATTTCTCTGCAGTTCATCTTTGATAATAAACCTGACAAAAGGCAAAGCTTTTTTCAAATAGAATTTAAATGCCATTGCGTTGTGATTTAAATGGTGGGTTAGACAGTGGGTAAAATGGTTTCCCAGCCTAGCTCTGGTCTCATATCAGGGGTTTATGAAGCCAGGTGACTATCTCATGTGCCATGCTGACGATAAGCACTACAGTACAAACAAGACAGTGTCAGCAAAAAGTCCAACATTCAAAGAGTCTTTTAAAATAGAAATTTCAGAAACTTGGCAGCCTTGTATGACGTTTTTTTCCCATGGCAGCTCTTTCTAATGAACCATAATAACCTTGCTGATGTACACTCTTCATTCTCCTGTATAAAAGGTGAGCCTGGTGCTTTGCTTTTGGTTGGGATCGTTATCAATGATGATTAACTGCAGAGAAATAAGGAAAAATAGGGAGAATCTAAAGTTTGTTGTTAGTTTTCAACAGCTACTTCATAAATACATTCTTAATTAATCTTACAGTAGAACAAAGTATGCTTGTAACGATTATAGAAACTGCAACTGACTTTGAAACATTTTACTTTTGATTGACACTATTTGTGTTAAGCTTTTATTTTAGTATTAGAGCAGCTAGATATGTTTGGTAATAAGTTATTTTTAAAAAAGTTTACCAACATCAGTATTTTTTAGATCTTTTCTACTATATTTTTCTCTTCTTTCTGTATGCTTTCGTGACATCTGTTAAAGTTTGTTTTCTTAAATGAATCTGAAAAATTCAATTTCCAGCAGCATTTTGAAGAATAAAACTGCATAGGCAATTTCTCAACGTAGAAACAGTAAAGTCATGTAGTTTCCTCTTCATCAACTCTCGAAATGGTGGGTGCAGAACTTTGGGCATCACTTCTGTTTCCGTGGCTCTTTGCCCTCATACAATGAGGGGGAAGCCCTTGGGCTGCATGCACCCAGCACCGGTGCTCCTTGGGATTGAGAGGAAGACGTGTTATCACAGCCGATCCGGGATGGAGGACCACAGTTGGCCGCTTCCAGTTTCCTTCCCTGATGGCACGAATTGAAACTGTGTGAAAGGAGAACAGCCACAGAGGTTTCAGAATCGAGAGTGACTTTGATGTGAAGAAGGGCAGGATGCTGCTGTGTCATGACCCAGAGCTGGGCAGCAGGGAGGCGGCGATGTCTCCATCGTGTGAATTTGCATGGAGCCCCACGGAACCATGTGTGCTCAGACCCATTGGGCCAGAAGAAGACGACATGGATGCTGCACCAGAGCCTCCCAGAAGGCCTTGAATGTTTTCCTCTTTGAAAAGCAGCGAGTTCTAGTGAAAAACAACATCTGGCTTAAGCATACCTCACACAGCTTCTCCCAATTTCCAACACAATACCTACCCTCCAAACCCAAAATGGAAGCTCACAGTGTGGCCAGAAGAACTGGTTTACAAGGGAAAGGAACCATCTGTCCCTGACCCCACATGAGAGCAGTAAGAGGATTCTTCCCCATATTTGAATCTTTTTAAGGTGGTTTTTCTTTTATGTTGTGTGCATTAGATTCTGCTTCGTGAAGGCTGTAAGAAGATTCTCGTAGCCGACTCACTGTCCTTACTCAAGAAGATGCACCGAACTCAAATGAAAGGCATTCTGGTTGATGGTGAGTAAAATGGAAAGAATCATATTGGAACTACATGCCTCGCTTTCAGACAGGACAAAGAGAAACACTGTATAATCCCAAGTGCAGAGTAAGTCCCCTACATATGTTCCAAGAGCACATTCGTAAATCCAACAAAGTTAGCTGAGGTATCAACTAACATAATCGGCTGTGTAGTACTGTACTATAATAGGTTTATAATGCTTTTTCACACAAATCATACATAACCACCAAACCCAAAAGTAGACATTTTAAATCTTACAGTAAATTACCTTGAAAAGTACAGTAGTGCGGTACAACAGCTGGCATCCAGGGGCATGTTTGCATCTCTGAAAGCTCGAAACTTGAAGGTTCGTACGTAGGGGACTTACTGTGTGCGTTTCCTTGCAGAGGAGAACATCTGTGAGTCCTGCCTTTCCCCTATTCTTCCATCAGGTAAGATGGTTGGGTGGAGGAAAAAAAATCCCAGTTATGTGTTAATGATGAGCAGAGTTAAAGTTTTGAAGTTAGCAAATTACATTTTATAAAACTTTTGGGGTAATTCAGTCTAGAGAAGAATTTCAGCCATATCCCTACTCAGTTGCATGCTGGGGTTGCCAATTCCTTAGGGGTAAGGTTCCCAAGTTTTAGAGTGAGTCTGCATCTGTGGGTAGGCTTGTTAAAACTGAGATTGCTGGTCCCACCCTCTGTAGGGGGTGATTCAATAGTTCAGGGTGGGACCCAAAAATCTGTATTTCTAACAAGTTCCCATGTGATGTGGATGCTACTGGTTCAGGGGCCAGTCTTTAAGAACCACTGCCTTAATATAAAACAAAACAAAATGAAAACTTACCATCTACTTGTTTAGATTCCACGGTAGAAGAACCATATGTATACTTGGGGAAAAAAATTACAGGTAGCTTTCACTTTTCTTTAAACTTTTCATTGCTGTGTGGCTTTAGGCACCCGAGTTATCTCATATGTATTTCAACGGAAACGGATACTCACCTTTTAATTGGAAACTGTGGTTCCTTAAAAGATGTGCACGTTTGTTTATTTGTATGTAGATATATATATCTATCACCAACTACAATCAAAGCATTTTAGGGACTTCACTGGCGGTCCAGTGGCTAAGACTGTGCTCCCAATGCAGGGGGCCCAGGTTCAAACCCTGATATGCCACAGCTAAGACCTGGCACAGCCAAATAAATTTTTTTTTTTTTAAAAAGCATTTTACATACGACTCACTTAGGATGTGTTGGGCTTCCCTGGTGGCTCAGATAGTAAGGAATCCGCAATCCGCCTGCAGTGCAAGAAACCCAAGTTTGATTCCTGGGTCAGGAAGATCCCATGGAGAAGGAAATGGCAACCCACTCCAGTATTCTTGCCTGGAGGATTCCATGGACAGAGGAGGCTGACGGGCTACAAAATATGGAGTTCCAAAGAGTTGGACATGACTGAGCAAATAACACACAGGATGTGAAAAGAGAGGTTTCCATATTTTGAAGTAGAAATTAAAGCAGTTTTTGACATGCTAAGAAAATGCTTCATATGTGTAAATTCAACATGGAGAAGCACTACAAGACCTAGTTTGTGTAGCATTTACTTTGCTTTGAGGGATTATTTAATAGGGCAGGAGCACGGGAAGTCATTCCACTTGGTGTCTTCTGGAGAGGTTTGGATTTTAAGTGCTTATGTTAAAAATTGCAGTGGGTTATACACAGATCCAGGGCTTCCCAGGTGGGGCTAGTGGTAAAGAATCCACTTGCTGATGAACGAAACATAATGAGACGTGGGTTCAATCCCGGGGTTGGGAAAATGCCCTGGACCAGGGCATGGCAGTCCACTCCAGTATTCTTGCCTGGAGAATCCCATGGACAGAGGAGCCTGGCGGGCTACAGTCCATAGTGTTGCACAGAGTCAGACACCACTGAAGCGACTTGGCACGCATACATACATATATCCATTCTTTTTCATGTTCTTTTCCATTGTGGATTACCCTGGGATAGTGACTGTAGTTCCCTGTGCTACACAGTATGATCTTGTTTGCTGTAGAGCAGAAATTAATACAACACTGTAAATCCACTATAATAAAAAATAGAAAAAAAAACTGTAGTGGGTGTAGGAAAAGCAGAGAGCTTTTGTAGTGTTTTAGTCCATGTTTTAACGGAAGGAAGCCACGTGCACCTGCACAGTATAGTCAGATTTCTAATTTAATGTGTTAAAGGTTAAATCTTACTGGAACTCAGCTGGCTACACGGAGCAGGAGCAGATGAGGTGCAGTGCCCAAGCGGACTTACAGCACAGGGCAAGGTCACACCAAGGATGTTAGCCCAGCTCTGCCCTGAAGTCAGTGAAGGGTCTCGGCAAACGCAGACACTTTCAGGCAGAAAGCATCCGTACAAACCACAGAATCCACTTCAGTATGTGGTGTGTCACGATTGTGTACACAGGACTGGGGGAGGGAGAACCTTGTACAGTCACATACACATGCTGATTTTTTTTTTTTTTTAAACAACAAATGCTGTTGCCTTGCCATGAAATCATCCCCAGTGTGTAGCTGCAGTAACTGATTGGGAAGCCAGGCAGCTAACCGGGGACCCCAGAGCAACAGGACTCATGCCTGCCCTGTGTTCAGCCACGCCGCCTGGCTGGGATGCGATTGTAAATTAGCAATCCTCCCAGGGCAGCTTCTGGCTGGAAAATGAAACTGCTGTTGCCCTGAGCTCTTCTCTCTTCCCTGCCCTCTCCCCCTAGACGCAGCAAAGCCCTTCAGCATGGTGGTCTTCCACTGCCGGCATATGTTCCACAAGGAGTGCCTGCCCGTGCCCAGCATGGTGAGTGGGTGGCTTGGCCACCACCAACTTGAAAGCAATTGGTGCAGCCAGAGGGGTGTGCTCAAAATGATAACCATCCTCTTATGACATCCTCTGGTTCAAAGTTATAACCTTCATCTGTGTCTCACAGTTTGTCACATGAGAAAAAGTGATGAGCCTGTTTCTCAAACGTAAAACTGCTTAGTACACAATACTAAACATTATAAAAGCATACTCGTGTATGTAAATTTGTTCAGATAAAATCGATGACTGTTGGGCTCCAGAGATGTGAACTACAGGGAGAACCATATTTTACTGTGTCTGACTTTCTCACCCTGATTTCTGTATCACAACACTACTGTTTTTTCAGTGTCAAGGCGGGTTCCCCGGGGTGCCCCTCGGTAACATTAGGCTCGTCTTTCTGTGGGGCGTCCTTTGAGTCCCAGAACAACAGCTGGTCTATACAGAATCCCGTGTGAACCAGCTCTACCCTCTGGGGAAAGGAGCTACATCGCATGGCCTCCTCCCCATCCTCCACCAGTGCATCCTATCTGGATATGATAGTAGAAGGAGATGATCTTTTTAAAATTCTGCATTTTTACTTGCGTTTTTTAGACCTCTCCTGCGCAGTTCTGTAACATCTGCAGTGCGAAGCACCGGGGACCAGGAAGTGCCATTTTGGAGATGAAAAAATAGCTTGGTTCTGTTTGTCAGCCTCTTCCTCGCCACTCTTTGAGGACTGCTTTTGCAGCAACAGAAGCTTTTGTTGACACCAGTGCTGTTACGAGATTCGTACATGTTTAGATTATGCTTAAGAAGTGCTTCTGCATCTTCTTCTACTAGATGTTTCTCTTTGCAGTTGATAAAGAAGTTAGGGCTTTCCCCAGCCATACCTTGAAAGATGTGCGTTCACGGTCAGTATTTTATCGTTTATTTGTTTGACCCATTATTTAGGAAGAGAAACTGAAGTCTTGGAGTTGGAAGTGACATTTCAGTAAAACTGTCCAGCCATAACATGGACTGCTGAGAGTTGTCCCAGATGGCTGAGTGCCGTACCACTGAGGCTGTCAGGCAGCACCTTGGACCTTGTTTTCATATCCTCTGCCAGCAGCCAGTCTCAGATTCTGGGTTTGGCTTTTTTTTTTTTTTTTCAGTATGTCATCAACTGTGCTTACCTTCCTAATTGGCATTGAATGAAACATTGTGCGTATTGTCATTGACTATGTGATGTCTGGGAATAACAAGAGCAGCCTGATGCCATGCAGTTTCATGTTGACTGATGACATGTTCTCTGTGTCCTAAGGACCAGCAGTGTCTGCCCTGGCAGGCACTCAGCGTTTGCTGATTGAATAAATGTCAGCTCTTCCCACTGTGAAAGACTCACTTTTACTGGGTTGTACAACTTTAATCAAGCACTCTGGCACCCTCATAAGGAATGGAAGAGAGTTTCAGCACCTAGAGTGTGAGGGAGTGGGGGTGGGTGTCGCTAGCAGGGAGGATAGGAGTGATGCTGTGGAATCAGAGAGACATGCTCAGGAGAAAGGCTGCTGTTACTGGAGGATGGGCATGACAATGTTTCCTGTAGCCTCCTTTGCCCTTGTAGAACATAGCATAAAACAAAGGGAGAGAATTCAAACTTGTGCCTACGTCTCATAGTTACTGGTTTCGTTTCCTTGGGCTACATTGCCATCCTCTAACCAGTGAAAAACACATATTCACTGTCCCTGCTCTCTTTGTCCCAAAAAAGGGAATAAATGCAGCTTTCTGTGTCTGCCTTTTTGGGGAGAGGATGGGATGCTAATGCCTACCAAGCACATACCAAATACTGAACTTGGTACAGTCGTTCCCGTGAGCAGCATCTCATTTCATTCTTATAGGACTCCCAAGACTACCTCCTTACCCCAAGAAGAAGATATTATATCCCCAGGTTTACCAGCAGAGAAATCAAAGTGCAGAGATGTTATCACAAAGATGACTCTCTCACTTCAGAGCTGGGCTCTGCTTTAAGAAATCACATGGCCAAGTTCAGAGGAAATGCACAGTACATCTTTTTGCACTAGAATTAAAAAGAATATTAAGTAGAAGACAACAGACTTCTCTGGTTAGTCGTAAATATTTAGAACTAGAAAGTGTTAGAGGTTACTGTCAACCCTCTCAGTATTTCCATATTCCAAGACTAGGGATATCTCTGCTACAGTGCTAGGTTTTACTTTTAACCAGAGAAACTCTGCCTTCACAAAAAAAAACCTTACAAGTGATCCCAATTTGAAACATAGCTGAAAAGCAAAGCTACTCCACTTATATTTGAGAAGAATATAGTTGCTGACTTCAAATTTCATGTCCTTTCCTTAAAAGGTTTCCTTAGTGTGAAACCACTAAGCTCAAAGTTATTTTGTGGTAACAGTTTTATTTTTCTTTTGTCTTTAGCCAAAAAGACTTTATACTAGTTTAATTATGTCCATCTTTGAAAATTTTTGAGGCATTCTTAATAAAAATGTAATTGGTTGTTCTAGTGCTAAATGATCTGTATTTAATATTATGAAAACAAAAAATTGAGCAATCATGTTTATACTAGTTTAAATATGTCTGAGAATTTCTGAAACAGTCTCAATAGCTTTTAATTTGGTGGTTCTATTGCTATAATACATATATTTAATATATGAAAACAAACATCGAGCATCCATATCATGTCAGCAACTGATAAAAGCACTTTGCATGTATTATCATTCATATGAACCATATGAGATAGGCATTTATCATTATCATCAGTTTACAAATGGGGAAGCTGGGCACATTTTAAAGTTTAAACTTTAAAGTTTAAACAATTTGTCTTAAGGTCAAGGAGCAGGCAGGGGGTAGAGCTGGAAGTCAAACCCATGCAGTCACCCTTCAGAGCCCCATGATCTTCACCAGTACCTATTTGATCTTTTTTAAAAAAAAAAAAAGTATTTGACCTGTTTTAGTCAGTGTATAGAAAACAAAATCTGCTATAGGAGCAGAAACAGATTTATCATGAAGTATGGAATAGCTTCCAGAACCACCGAGAAGCTGAAGAAACAGACAGGAGGCAGACCTTCCAGGAATGCCTCACCCGGCCCCCCAGAACTGGCTGCCAGGGCCCTCACACCCAATCCACCTCCGTAAGGGGATGAGCTGCACAGAGCAGTGCAGATCGTTCTTTTCAAGTAAATTTTCTATAAGTAAAAGTATACACATTTCTCAGTGTCTTTTCAAGTTCACTCTGAGTAGCACTAAATAAGGAATGTTATGTATGTACCTATTTGTGCAAAGAGACATTTCTGTGTGCTAAATATCATACCACTTGAACCTGATTATCAGGACTTGGGCTCGATAAATTTTAATCAAGACTAATTTTGATACAAAACAGTAACTTTGACTTCACAAACACTCCTGAGTGTCCTTTTATAAAATCTAGAAAGAAATGCCCATCTCCTGCAATGCAGGTTTAGGGCTAATGAGAAGCAGTGTGATGTTAGTAGTGAAGGTAATGCAGGAGAGAGAAAGAAACACTCAACCTCCAGAAGCAGGAACCCCAGAGGGAGCCAGTCCCCAGGCCGTTCTGTACATTCACCCAGAACAATGGTGCTGAAATAAAAACATGGTCACGTCATTTCTCTAAAGCATCTAATGCCTCATCTGGGCCTTGGCTGACCTCTGTCCACACTGGCATTGGTGGAGATGCCATCATTCCCATAGCCTTCTATCACCTGCATCTGTTGCCAGCATCTCTTGTGATGTGTGCAGAGCCAGCTGATCTCTGGTCCTTGGACCTTGAATTGACCCTGCTCTCCTGACCACCACAGCTCTCCCAGCCCCCAACACATCTGTCTACCTTGTGACTCTGGAAAATTCATTCAACTTAGCCACTGAGGTAGTCTTTCTTTGTTGTTTCCGCACCACACCCAAGAGAGGGGGTAGGTGGCAGGAGGGTGAGAAGATTGGGCATTCAGTTTGCAAGACTCACTCCCTCTAAAAGAAAACAGTGAATAAATGCAAAAGAAACAAAAGAGACCATAGCAAAAATCAAGAAAGCCAAAAGTTGGTTCTTTGAGAGGATAAATAAAATTGACAAACCATTAGCCAGACTCATCAAGAACCAAAGGGAGAAAACTCAAATCAATAAAATTAGAAATGAAATGGAGAGATCACAACAGGCAACACAGAAGTACAAAGGATCATAAGAGACTACTATCAGCAACTATATGCCAATAAAATGGACAACTTGGAAGAAATGGACAAATTCTTAGAAAAGTACAACTTTCCAAAACTGAACCAGGAAGAAATAGAAAATCTTAACAGATCCATAACAAGCACAGAAATTGAAACTGTAATCAGAAATCTTCCAGCAGACAAAAGCCCAGGTCCAGACGGCTTCACAGCTGAATTCTACCAAGAATTTAGAGAAGAGCTAATACCTATCCTACTCAAACTCTTCCAAAAATTGCAGAGGAAAGTAAACTTCCAAACTCATTCTATGAGGCCACCATCACCCTAATACCAAAACCTGACAAAGATGCCACAAAAAAAGAAAACTATAGGCCAATATCACTGATGAACATAGATGCAAAAATCCTTAACAAAATTCTAGCAATCAGAATCCAACAACACAGTAAAAAGATCATACATCTTGACCAATTGGGCTTTATCCCAGGGATGCAAGGATTCTTCAATATCCACAAATCAATGTAGTATACCACATTAACAAATTGAAAAATAAAAGTCATATGATTATCTCAATAGATGCAGAGAAAGCCTTTTGACAAAATTCAACATCCGTTTATGATAAAAACCCTCCAGAAAGCAGGAATAGAAGGAACATACCTCAACATAATACAAGCTATATATGACAAACCCACAGCAAACATCCTCAATGGTGAAAAATTGAAAGCATTTCCCCTAAAGTCAGGAACAAGACAAGGGTGCCCACTCTCATCACTACTATTCAACATAGTTTTGGAAGTTTTGGCCACAGCAATCAGAGCAGACAAAGAAATAAAAGGAATCCAAATTGGAAAAGAAGAAGTAAAACTCTCACTGTTTGCAGATGACATGATCCTCTACATAGAAAACCCTAAAGACTCCACCAGAAAATTACTAGAGCTAATCAATGAATATAGCAAAGTTGCAAGATATAACATCAACACACAGAAATCCCTTGGATACCTATACACTAATAATGAGAAAATAGAAATTAAGGAAACAATTCCATTCACCATTGCAATGAAAAGAATAAAATACTTAGGAATATATCTACCTAAACACTGGGACAACCCAGAGGGATGGTATGGGGAGGGAGGAGGGAGGAGGGTTCAGGATGGGGAACACATGTATACCTGTGGCGGATTCATTTTGATATTTGGCAAAACTAATACAATTTGTAAAGTTTAAAAATTAAAAAAAAAAAAAAAGAAACAAAAGACCTATATATAGAAAACCATAAAACACTGGTGAAAGAAATCAAAGAGGACACTAATAGATGGAGAAATATACCATGTACATGTATCAGAAGAATCAATATAGTGAATATGAGTATACTACCCAAAGCAATCTATAGATTCAATGCAATCCCTATCAAGCTACCAACAGTGTTTTTCACAGAGCTAGAACAAATAATTTCACAATTTGTATGGAAATTCAAAAAACCTCGAATAGCCCAAGCAATCTTGAGAAAGAAGAATGGAACTGGAGGAATCAACCTGCCTGACTTCAGGCTCTACTACAAAGCCACAGTCATCAAGATAGTAATGGTACTGGCACAAAGACAGAAACATAGATCAATGGAACAAAAGAAAAAGCCCAGAGATAAATCCACACACCTATGGACACCTTATCTTTGACAAAGGAGGCAAAAATATACAATGGAGAAAAGACAATCTCTTTAACAAGTGGTGCTGGGAAAACTGGTCAACCACTTGTAAAAGAATGAAACTAGAACACTTTCTAACACCATACACAAAAATAAACTCAAAATGGATTAAAGATCTAAATGTAAGACCCAGAAACTATAAAACTAGAGGAGAATGTAGGCAAAACACTCTCCGACATAAATCACAGCAGGATCCTCTATGACCCACCTCCCAGAATATTGGAAATAAAAGCAAAAATAAATGGGACCTAACTAAAATTAAAAGCTTCTGCACAACAAAGGAAACTATAAGCAAGGTGAAAATACAGCCTTCAGAATGGGAGAAAATAATAGCAAATGAAGCAACTGACAAACAACTAATCTCAAAAATATACAAGCAACTACTGCAACTCAATTCCAGAAAAATAAACGACCCAATCAAAAAAATGGGCCAAAGAACTAAATAGACATTTCTCCAAAGAAGACATACAGATGGCTAACAAACAGATGAAAAGATGCTCAACATCACTCATTATCAGAGAAATGCAAATCAAAACCATAATGTACCATTTCACACAGGTCAGAATGGTTGCTCTCCAAAAGTCTACAAGCAATAAATGCTGGAGAGGGTGTGGAGAAAAGGGAACCCTCTTACACGGTTGGTGTGAATGCAAACTAGTACAGCCACTATTGAGAACAGTGTGGAGATTCCTTAAAAAACTGGAAATAGAACTGCCATATGACCCAGCAGTCCCACTGCTGGGCAAACACACTGAGGAAACCAGAATTGAAAGAGACACGTATACCCCAGTGTTCATCGCAGCACTGTTTATAATAGCCAGGACATGGAAGCAACCTAGATGTCCATCAGCAGATGAATGGATAAGAAAGCTGTGGTACATATACACAATGGATACTCAGCCATTAAAAAGAATATATTTGAATCAGTTCTAATGAGATGGATGAAACGAGCCTATTATACAGAGTGAAGTAAGCCAGAAAGAAAGACACCAATACAGTATAATAACACATATATATGGAATTTAGAAAGATGGTAAAGATAACCCTGTATGTGAGACAGCAAAAGAGACACAGATGTATAGAACAGTCTTTTGGACTCTGTGGGAGAGGGTGAGGGTGGGATGATTTGGGAGAATGGCATTGAAATGTATGTTATCATATGTGAAACGAATCGCCAGTCCATGTTCGATGCATGATACTGGGTTCTCGGGACTGGTGCACTGGGATGACCCAGAGGGATGGGATGGGGAGGGAGGTGGAAGGAGGGTTCAGGATGGGGAACACATGTACCCCCATGGCTGATTCATGTCAATGTATGGCAAAACCAATACAATATTGTAAAGTAAAAATATATATATATATATTAAAAAAGGAAAACAGAAAGTGAGGTCCTTCTGGTTTCAGAGCTTCTGCCCTCTCTGCAGGGTCCATATGTGTCGCATCCCCACCTGAGAACCCAGTCCTGAGACACAAAGCAAGGCACCCTCTCAGCTCTCCTCTCCCTGAGCCTGTCTCCTCCTCCTGCTTTACCTCGGTCCAGCAGAATACTTCCTTACTAGGGCAGTGAAACTGCTTCTCACAAGATCAAGTCTGGTTTTTGCTGTAAAACTTTGAGTTTGGGTACTCAAAAGGCTGAGGCTGCTAAACTCTTGACTCTAAATTTTTAAGAATTTATTTTGGAACTCCTCCTACTTTGCTGTATCAACTCTGCCTTTCTGTGAACACGGAAACAATATTAGAAGGCCCAAGGGGGAGAACAACCCATAGTGGTTCCTATATCAAAGTATCATGCACCAATTCCACTTTGTGTCTGACCTGGAGTATGGACTATGAACTCAGTAAAGAAAAAGGAACATATTGCCACATCTTTCCTGTGGCAGAGTGACACAAAAGAGGCACTTTAAAATGTGTGTTCAATGAGTGAAAGTGAGCTTAGTCTTCCTCCCCTGTTCAAGATAGAGAGATATATATTATATATATATAGCATTCTATGATATGGGTGGCATGGCTTGTAAATGTGAACCTCTCCTGATGGATGTTCTCATTGTAGACATGCTGTCATTTCACCTTATATTCCTCCCTTGAGAGCCTTCCCACCAGCATAAAAAAAAAAAAGCTTTGCCTCCTTCTCAAAGTTCATGCCACCTGAAACCTCACCTTTGAGTATCCCCCCTCCTCTGTGTCCACATCCAGTCCACCATCTTTTCTCACCCTCACACCATCTTTTGCATTCTCATTGTCACTCTTTCACTCCCAGATCCTGACTAGCATCTGGATGAGTGACCCCCTCAAATAAGTTGTTCCTGAAAGGGAATAAATCTCTTATAATCTCAAAAATCATGCTGCAGAAGGGACACTTACTAAATGTCCCTTGATAGACTGAGCAAGATATCGTTCTCCCTCTGGGTGTGGAGTTCTTTCCTTAGGAAGGAGTACTGGAAATATGATAGAGAGTGGAGAGAGCCTTGCTAGCATGGGTAACTCCTGTGACTCATCTTTCTTGAAACTTGTTGGTTCCATGGATGCACCACTATCTATAGTTCTCTATTCATACTATGGCTTTCTAAAAATGAACCTTCACTGATTAAAAAAAAAAAAAAAACAGTTCATACAACTCAGTAACAGCAACAACAAAACTCAATTGAAAAATACTCAGAAAACTTAAATCAATATTTTGCCAAAGAAGACATAGGCACATAAGATGCTCAACATCACTATAATAGAGAATAATACAAGTCAAAACTATAATAGTTACTATCTCACTCCAGTAAGAATTGCCTTCATGAAAAACTACAAATAACAAATGGTGGAGATGGTGTGGAGAAAAGAAAACCCTCCTACACTTTTGGTGAGACTATAAATTGGCACAGACACTATGGAAAACATAGGTGGGTTCCTCAGAAAGCTAAAAATACAATAACCATATGATCCAGTAATCTCACTTCTGGGGATCAGTCAGTCAGTCAGTCACTCAGTTGTGTCAGACTCTTCATAACCCCATGGACTGCAGCACGCCAGGCTTCCCTGTTCATCACCAACTCCCACAGCCTACTCAAACTCATGTCCATCATGTTGGTGATTCCATCCAACCATCTCTTCTGTCGTCCCCTTCTCCTCCCACCTTCAGTCTTTCCCAGCATCAGGGTCTTTTCAAATGAGTCCATTCTTCGCATCAGGTGGCCAAAGTATTGGAGTTTCAGCTTCAACATCAGTCCTTCCAATGAATATTTAGTATTATGAAAACAAACACTGACCATTCACTGTGTCAGGCACTGTTGAAGCACTTTGCATGTATTATCATATCAACCATATGAGACAGGCATTATTATCATCAGCCTCATCATTTTACAAAGGAAAATCTGGGGCACTTAAAGTTTAAACAATGTGTCTAAGGTTAAGGAGCAAGCAGGGAGTACAGCTGGAATTCAAACACATGCAGTCAGCCTTCAGAGCCCCGTGATCATAACCAGTGCATATTTGATCCTTTAAAAAAAAAAAAAAAAGCTCTTTTTGAACCTGTTTTTGGTCAGTGTATTGAAAACAAAATCCATTCTAGTAGCAGAAAGTGATTTATCATAAATATCAAAGAGCTTCCAGAATCACTGAGAAGGCTGAAGAAACAGGAGGCAAAGCTTCCAGGAATGCCTCATCCAGGCCCCCAGAACTGGGCTGCCAGGACCCTCCACCCCAACTCCATCAGGGGACAGGCTGCACAGAGAAGTGTGAATCATTTTCAAGTAAACTTTATATAATGAAAGTATACATAGTTTCTCAGTTTCTTTTCAAATTCATTCTCAATAGCAATAAATATTCTATGTGTAGGTATTTGTGTAAGGAGACATTTCTGTGTACTAAATATCACACCAGTTGATCCCAGTTTCTCTTGTCAAGAGTAGGCTATTGAAACGGCACCAGTTTTTATAAGAAACTCTAATTTTCATTCCTGAACACTTATTCCTAGATGTGAAACTGTCACTTTATAAAATCTAGAAAGAAATACCTTCTGCTTTTCTCCCACAATGCAGGTTTGGGTTTGATGAGAAGCAGTATGATGTTAGTAGTAAAGGTAAGGCAGGAGAAGGAAAAAGCTTCCAGAACCAGGAATCCAGGAGGGAGCCAACTCCCAGGCCTTTCTTAACATTCACCCAGAACAGTGGTTCTGGAATGAAAACACCATCACATCATTTCTCTAAACTCTCAGGAACCCCTCGCCTTGCATGTGAAAGGACTTTTGGTTTTTGGCTTGACCTATGCCACCCACTGCATTTCACTTTGCAGCCTCTCTGGCCATCATGACATTAACTTCAGGTGCCCCTCACTTTCTGTCTATGTCCTTCATCCTACAACACTGCTCAATGTGACTCCTCGCTCACTCTGACCTCTGCAGATGGTGGGTAGGACACCTCTCACTCGTCCTCATGGAACACCTAGGGCTCCATCTTTGTCACACTACGCTTGTCTCTAGCAAGCAGCATCTGCGTCCACAAACTCAAGTCTGAAAAGTAAGAACCCTTAAGTCTTCTCTTGAGTCCATATTCTACCTGGTAGCATACATTTTATGTTAGTTCATTGTTAACTCAGATGAATCACGCTTTTCTGAATTTTTTAGGGAGCTCTTCTCTGCTGGTTGTCTCTGAGTTTAGGGCCGGTGGTGGGGATGGTCTCCATCTGTCCAGTAGCAGTGAGAAGGCATCCAGGCATCACTGTCTCCTGTCCACACTGGCACTGGTGGAGATGCCATCATCCCCACAGCCTTCCATCACCTGCATCTGCTGCCAGCATCTCTGCTGTCTGCAGAGCCAGCTCGTCTCTGGTCCTTGGTCCTCATCCTGAGTCTCTTCTTCTGACCACTAAGCCTCTTCCAGCACCCCCACACCTTGTAGCTCTGGAAAATACAGATTTGCCCAATGAAGTCATTCTCTGTGGCTTCCTCACCACATCCAAGAGGGTGATTAGTCGGGGTGGGGAGAAGGGTTGGAGAAGGTGGGCATTTGGTTTGCAAGACTCACTATCTCTCAAAGGAAACAGAAAGTGAGGTCCTTCTGTTCTGAGTTTTAGGCCTCTCTCTAGCATCCATCTGTGCCACACCCTGACCCAAGAACTCACTCCCGGGGCACAGAGCAAAGCACCCCTTCCTTTTCAGCTCTCTTCTCCCAGAGCCTGTCTCACCCTCCTGCTTTACGTCAGTGCAGTGGAACACTGCCTTATTGGCGCAGTGAAACTAACTCTTATATAATCACATCTTATTTTTACTGTAAACGGGTTTAGGTACTCAAAAGGCTGTTGTTATTGTTCAGTTGCTCAGTAATGTCAGGCTCTGCAACCCCATGGACTGCAGCAGGCCAGGCTTCCCTGTCCTACACTATCTCCTGGAGTTTACTCAGACTCATGTTCATTAAATCAATGATACCATCCAACCATCTCACCCTCTGTCGCCCCTTTCTCCTCTTGCCCTTAATCTTTCCCAGCATCAGGGTCTTTTCCAATGAGTTGGCTCATCTCATCAAGTGGCCAAAGTATAGGAGCTTCAGCATCAGTCCTTCCAATGCATATTCAGGGTTGACTTCCTTTAGGATTGACTGGTTTGATCTCCTTGCAATCCAAGGGACTCCCCAAGAGTCTTCTCCAACATCACAGTTCAAAAGCATCAATTCTTTGGTGCTCAGCCTTTTTTATGCTCCAACTCTCATATCCATACATGACTACTAGAAAAATCATAACTTTGACTCTACAGACCTTTGTGAGCCAAGTGATGTCTCTGCTTTTTAATATCCTGTCTAGGTTTGTCAAAGCTTTTCTTCCAAGGAGTAATCATCTTTGCAAACTATTGATTCTGTAAATTTTTAAGAATCTCTTTTAGAACTTTTGCTTCTCTGCTATATCAGCCCTGCCTTTCTATGAACAAGGGAACAATAGCAGAAATTACAAAGGGGAAAACAACCCACCATGGTTACTACATCAAAATATCATCCTGCCAATTCCACTTATGTGTCTGTCCTGGAGTGTGGACTATAAATTCAGTAAAGAAGAAGGAACATCTCTTGTTCGTCTTTCCCATGATAGAGTGTCACAAATGAGGCACTTCAAAATGTCTATTGGATGAATGAAAGAATTGCCAGTCTTCCTCTCTTGTTCAGACACACAGAGAGATATCCTTTTTTTATATATAACGTTCTGTGATATGAGTGACATATCTTGTAAATGTGACCCTCTCCTGATGGATGTTCACATCACAGACATGCTGTCATTTCACCTCCTTGTATTCCTCCCTTGAGAGTCTCCCCACCACCATGAAAAAAGCCTCTTTTGCCTCCTTTCTACCATCTCAAGTTCATCCTAGCTTCATAAATGAATACCCCTCTTCCCCTGTGTCCCCATCCAGTCTTCCATCTTTTCTTGCCATCACTCTGTGTTTTGCATTCTCATTGCCACAGTTTTGAACCCAGATTCCTAATATCTAGCATCTGGATGGGTTATAAGTGATTTCTTCCCAATTTTCATGCCTCCAATATCCACAGTTCTCTGATTTACTCTGTACCCAGCTACTACATTAATCTTTTTTCTAGTCTGATCCAATCATGTTCCCAGATAGTCTGCTACTCACAATGCTTGAAATTTCTTCTGATACATCTTTATCCAAGTCTTCACATCCGCTCTTCCACCTCCTCATCAATTCCAGGTCCACCCAGCCTTCAAAGTCCAACTTAATGTCTTATCTCCATGTCTTCTTCCCCAACATACTCTGTCCCCAACCTAAAGCAGTTTTCACTCCAACCTCCAATACTGTGGCCCAAACATAACAAAGCTATTTATTGATACATTATCCTGTATATATGTCTTATCTCATCAAATAAATTGTTTCTCATAGGAAATTAATATCTTAGAACCTCCAAAGGTATATTACAGAAGGGACACTCACTAAATGTCCCTTGATAGACTAAGCAAGACCTCATTCTCCCTCTGGGTGTGAAGTTCTTTCCTTAGGAAGCAGTATTGGAAATATTATGACAGGGTGAGAGTATAGAGAGCCTTGGTAGCTTGGGTAGCTCCTGTGACTCATCTTTCTTGAAACCTGATAGCTCCATGGATGCATCACTTTCTATAATTCCCTGTTCGTGCTGTGGCTTTCTAAAAACAAACCTTCCTATTCACTGACTAAACCCAGATAGTTTGGATAAACAACACATACAACTCAATAGTGAAAAAACAAATTGAAAAATGAGTAGAAGATCTAAATAGGTATTTCTCCAAAGAAGACATACATATTGCCAGCAGGTACATGAAAAGATGCTCAACAGCACTAATTACTAGGGAAACGCAAATCAGAACGATAATGAGGTACCACCTCACAGCAGTCAGAATGGCCATCATCAAAAAGTCTGCAATAGTATTAAGGTCCCTCACAAAGTTAAAAATAGTTACATAATCCAGCAACCCCACTCCTGTGCATATATCCAAATATAACTATAGTTCACAAAAATACATACACCTCTATGTTCATAGCAGCATTATCTACAGTAACCAAGACATGAAAAAAACCAAAATGTCCATTGATAGATGAATGGATAAAGATTTGTTGTGATTTGGTGTGTACACACACATATATATGAAGTGGAATATTACTCAGCCATAAAAAAGAATGAAATAATGCTATTTGCAGCTCCATGAATGGACCAGCGATTACCATAGTAAGTGAAGTCAGAAAAAGACAAATACCAGGTAATATCACTTATATGTGGACTCTAAAATATGATACAGATGAACATATTTTGACACAGACTCACAGACATAGAGAACAGACTTGTCACCAAGATAGAGAGGGTGTGAGGGAAGGAAGGATTGGGAGTTTGGGATTATCAGTTGCAAACTAGTGTATATAGGTTGAATAAACAACAAAAGTCCTACTGTATAGCACAGGGAACTACATTATCCTATGATAAACCATATGGAAAAGAATATGAAAAAATATATATGTATAACCGAATCACTTTGCTATAGAACAGAAATTAATACAACACTGTAAGTCAACCATACTTCAGTACAATATTATTAAAAAAAACACACTGGTAAGGTCTTTAGCTCCAGACCCTATAAATGCCTGAATAGGTCAGATCACCACAGGTTACTATATTCAAATTAATTAAAAGTAAAATAAAGTACTACTTCCCTGGTGGTACTGTGGATAAGAATCTGTCTGCTAATGCAGGAACACGGGTTCAATCCTTGGTCCAGGAAGATGCCACATACTGTGGGACAGCTAAGCCCGTGTGCCACAACTACTGATCCCATGTGCCACAGCTATTGAAACCTGTGCACTCTAGGGCCATGAACTGCAACTCCTGACACCTAGAGCCTGTACTCTGCCACAAGACAAGCCACCACAATGAGAAGCCTGCACAGCACAACAGAGTAGCCCCAGTCACTGCAGCTAGACAAAGCCCGTGCAAAGCAATGAAGACCCAGCCCAGCTGAAAATAAATATAAATGAAATTTAAAACTTTTTTAAGTAAAATATACTTTTCTAAAATGAATCTAGCTTTTGGTCCCAATTGTTCTCAATAGCCTCTGTCTTCCCTTTTGCTTTGGTGTTGGCACATCAATGATACATTTTCAAGATTCTGTCAACTTCTCTTGAACTAGACTGTAGTCAGATAATTTGTGCTTCACAACCAGAGAATTCTGAAAATGAGATGGGCACTATTAGAAACTACTCCCAGCCAACAGGACCCTGCCTGGCGACCTCAGAATTATGTCATCTTCTCAATGACTCACAGCACTACTGGTTCAATCCTACATGTAACAGAGGATGAAAATAATGTTTAACTTAAAACTGACACTAGGTTCTGCCCCCCTAGGGAAATTGTGTAAGTCATATCAGTCTTAAAAAGAAATATTCTGCTCACTTCCATGTGTAAAGACTTGGGGGGGGGTGGTGATAGAAAGCTTCAACACCTCTTCCAATTCCTCGCCACAAAGCAGAGCAAATCATTGACTTGTTAGTGAAATTAGCCCAGAGCTCTATTGAGGATGCAGATCTGAGTGGTTCTGTTTTCTGAAGTGAATGCAGTTGAAAGGGGAGGGTTTTAGGGAACAAGGTGACCAAGCAACCTGGATGCTCAAAGCACTTTGAAGCAAAGGAAACTTTAATATTCAATTTTAGGAAAATCGATACTGGATCATTTCATCTCCCTGAAATATTCAGTAAAGTCTAGTACATAAACAATGCATCTGTGAACAGTTTTTAGGGAACAGAGAGGAGCTGTGTTCTACATCTAAGACTATGAAGAACAGAAGTAAACAGTGGCCAGAGGCAAGAGCTTGACTTACCTGGGAACAGGAGTTCAGACCCGCAAGTGACAAGAATTTAAGAACACTGAAATGTGCTGAAATGATGGCAGAAGACTGGCCTTCCTCAAGGAAATGGATAAAGACCTTGAGATAATTTATATAAATGTCACTGGACAGACTGGGTGACCACAGCTGTGTTGAAGTCCATATTCACATCTATATGGACAAAACTTGGCTATGGGGAAAAGAGAACCCTCCTACACTGTTGATGGGAATGTAAATTGGTGCAGTCACTTTGGAGAACAATATAGAGATTCCTTAAAAAACTAAAAATAGAACTAATAGATTCAGCATTCCCACTCCTGGGCATATGTCCAGAGAAAACCATAATTTGAAAAGATATATGCATTCCAATGTTCATAGCAGCACTAAATAGCGGAGCCATGGAAGCAACCTAAATATGTCCATCAACAGAGGAAACCATAAAGACGTTATACATACATACATACACACACAATGGGATATTAGTCATAAAAAAGAACAAAATACTGCCATTTGCAGTGACATGGGTTGACCTAGAGCTTATCATACTAAGTGAAGGAAGTCAGACAGAAAAAGACCATTACCATATGATATCACTCATATGTGGAATCTAACTTTTTAAAGTGATACAAATGAACTTATTTACAAAACAGAAATAGACTCACAGATTTCTAAGACAAATTTATGGCTACCAAAGGGTAGACATGGGTGTGGAGGGCAGGTAAATTAGGAGTCTGAGATTAACAGATATTTATATTTAAGTGGATAACTATTCAATACTCTAATAACCTATAAGGGAAAAGAATCTGAAAAAGAATGATATATATGTGTAACTGAATCACCTTGCTGTACACCTGAAACTAACTCAACATTGTAAATCAACTATACTGCAGAAATTTTCTTTTAAAATTTAGCTATGGAGTAAGTACAACTTTAATAATCTGCTTATTTTATTTCAAAAACTATGTACATTTTGTCACTAGGCTTTTATTTTAATCCTGACAATGTATCATATTTTGTAGGCACATCTGTGCATTCTGGTCTCTTCAAGATTGTTTTCCATCATGTTCTGTGTGCAAGGAAGAGGATTTGTAGATGGTGAAAGGAATTCACAAATGATAGAAGAAAGTTGCCTTGTAATATTTAAGAAGTATGCCAACATGATGTAGACTGCAAAAATTTTAAATAAAAGAAATATGCCAAATTTTAATGGAAATGAAATGCAAAGTTCTTCAGTTATGTGCAGAAAAGTCATTTGTACCAGGATATATCAGGAGAGACCTGGTTAGTCATCCAAATGAAAAGAAACCTCAAGTTAAAAACAGATGCATTTTGGTACTTCCCTGGCATCCCGGTGGTTGGGACTTCACCTTCCAATGCAGGGGGTACAGGTTCAACCCCTGGTAGGGAAGCTGAGATCCCACATACCTTGCAGCCAAAAAACAAAGACATGAAACAGAAACAGTATTATAACAAATTCAAAAAAAGACTTTTAAAATGATCGACATTAAAAAAAAAAAAAAAAGGTATATTTTTCTCTAAAGTTAGACCTAGGTTTTAATCCATGGTCTGTTGCTAAGAAACAATTTGGGAAAGTTACTTAACATTTCTATGCCTCAGTTGCATCTACTTTGGAGGATGTTGAGAGCATTAAGTGAAGTGATGCATAATACAGTTTCAGCTAATACAAGCACAAGGAAAGCAACTAGTATGTTGCAAATGCTTCAGAAATGTTCGCCTCCAAGATGGCCCCTGTGATTCCCACCTTTGCCAGGACCGGCATGTGTCCAACAGAATATGGCAGAGTTGATGGCACCTCACTCAAGGTTAGGTCATAAAAGACACTGGTTTGACACCACTTGCCTTGGGGAAGCCAGGTTTTGAATGGAGAGGAACACCTGGTGAGAAACAAAAGCTCACAACCAGCAGCATGTGAGGGAGCCTGAAGTGATTCTTCAGCATCAGTCAGATCTTCAGAGTCTGCAGTTCCAGTCAACAACTTGATTGCAAACTCTTAAAAGACCCTGAGCTAGAACCAGCCACCTGACCCACTTCTGGATTCCTGATCTCAGAACTGTATGAGATCATAAATGCTTCTTGTTGAACATTGCTAAATTTGGGGATAATTTGTTATGCAGCAGTACCTAACTAACACCTAGTCCGCTTGCTGTTGCTTTCCCACAGATAAGGACCATCAGTGACTGCTAAAAAGAAATCTAATGTGATATTTTCATGGACTATTTGTTCTATTCACAGAAAGCAGCATTCTCTGTTCTCCATGTAAGAGTATTCTATTTAGGACATTAAAAAAATTATTTATTTATTATAATTGAAGGCTAATTACTTTACAATATTGTGGTGGCTTTTGCCATACATCGACATGAATCAACCACAGGTGTACATGTGACCCACCATCCCAAACCTCTCTCCCACCTCCCTCCCCATTCCATCCCTCTGGGTTGTCCCAGTGCACCAGCTTTGAGTGCCCTGTTTCATGCATCGAACCTGGACTAGTCATCTGTCTCACATATGGTCATATACATGTTTCAATGCTATTCTCTCAAATCAGAACATTTTAAACAAATTTTGACAAAG
Organism: Bison bison bison; assembly: GCF_000754665.1. NCBI lineage: Eukaryota > Metazoa > Chordata > Mammalia > Artiodactyla > Bovidae > Bison > Bison bison. Next base: position 9,885,150 of record NW_011495058.1, read on the forward strand.
TAGCGAGGAGTAGCTGGAGGTGTGATAGACTTTGAAGTCATATTATTTAAGGTACAAGTGAAGGAATTGTTCCAAAGATGTGAAAATTGAGGGGTGTGCTGATTTGCAAGATTCACAAGGATGTCACATGCAACGAAGATACATTCATGTTGCTACAGAAGTCCAACTGCTGAAGTTAGTTGAGTGAATGAGTTAGTTAGTTAGTGAGCAATGTAAACTCAACCTAAGATAACAGTCCAGTGCTCACAATGGAAGAACAGATGCCTATGCCCCTCTCAGTGGGGTCCTGCTCTGGTAGAGAGGGGCTGGTTCTGACCAGGGCCACAGCTGGCTGACTGCCAGGCTGCCTGTTAGAAGAGTTGGTCTATAAAGCCCCTTTCCAATCTAAGCATATCTAAATCCTTCTAGAAACAGCAAATTTAATCAGTTTCTCTCACGCTCTGTTATTTTTATGCTCAGATCCCATGCCCATCTGTCGTGTGTCTAAATACCCACATCTATGGCTGGCTTATTAATTCAGTGTCACTACAGGGTCCTTACTCCCATCCTCCCTCTCAAAATTCACTTGTCTCTCCCATCTGACCATTTTGCTGCTTCCTTTTATTTTTTGCCAGTTTAATGTATACTCTTTGCTTATAATAATGTACAGGAGGCAATGAACAAAACCATCCCAAAGAAAAAGAAAAGCAAGAAGGCACAGTGGTTATTTGTGGAGGCTTTACAAATAGCTAAGGAAAGAAGAAACATGAAAAGCAAGGGAGAAAGGGAAAGGTATATCCAACTAAATGTAGAGTTCCGAAGAACAGCACGGAGACAAGAAGGCCTTCTTCAATGAACAGTGCATAAAACTAGAAGAAAACAACAGAAGGGGAAAGACTAGAGACCTCTTCAGGAAAATTGAAGATATCAAGGGAATATTTCACCTGAAGAAGGGCACAATAAAGGACAGAAATGGTAGAGACCTCGTAGATGCTAAAGAGATCAAGAAGAGATGGAAAGAATACATGGAAGAACTGTATAAAAAAGATCTTAATGAACTGGATTACTATGAGTAATCCACTCATACAGCTGGACTGGATGAGTTACAAGCTGGAATCAAGAAAGGCAGGAGAAAAATCAACAACCTCAGATAGGTGGATGACACCACTCTAATGGTTGTACTATGATGGTGTTGTCAGTCACCCAGAGCCAGATATTCCAGAGAGCAAAGTCAAGTGGGCCTTAGGAAACACTACTGTTAATAAAGCTAGTGGATGTGATGGAATTCCAGTAGAACTATTTAAAATCCTAAAGGATAATGCCATCAAGGTGTTGTATTCAATATGTCAGCAAATCTGGAAGACCCAGCAGTGGCCAAAAGACTGGAAAAGGTCAATCCTCATCCCAATTCTGAAGAAAGATAGTATTAAAGAATGTGCTAACCATTGAACAATTGCATTCATCTCCCATGCTAGTAAGGGCATGCTTAAAATCTTGCATACTAGGCTTCAGCATTATGTGAACCAAGAACTTCCAAATGTCAAAGCTGGTTTAGAAAAGAAAGAGGAACCAGAGATCAAATTGCCAACATTCACTGGATCATCAGTTCAGTTCAGTTCAGTCGCTCAGTCATGTCCAAATCTTTGCAACCCCATGAATCGCAGCACGCCAGGCCTCCCTGTCCATCACCAACTCCCGGAGTTCACACAGATTCACGTCCATCGAGTCAGTGATGCCATCCAGCCATCTCATTATCTGTCGTCCCCTTCTCCTCCTGCCCCCAATCCCTCCCAGCATCAGAGTCTTTTCCAATGAGTCAACTCTTTGCATGAGGTGGCCAAAGTACTGGAGTTTCAGCTTTAGCATCATTCCCTCCAAAGAAATCCCAGGGCTGATCTCCTTCAGAATGCACTGGTTGGATCTCCTTGCAGTCCAAGGGACTCTCAAGAGTCTTCTCCAACACCACAGTTCAAAAGCATTAATTCTTCGGTGCTCAGCCTTCTTCACAGTCCAACTCTCACATCCATACATGACCAAAGGAAAAATCATAGCCCTGACTAGATGAACCTTTGTTGGCCAAGTAATGTCTCCGCTTTTGAATATGCTATCTAGGTTGGTCATAACTTTCCTTCCAAGGAGTAAGTGTCTTTTAATTTCATGGCTGCAGTCACCATCTGTAGTGATTTTGGAGCCCCCAAAAATAAAGTCTGTCACTGTTTCCACTGTTTCCCCATCTATTTCCCATGAAGTGATGGGACTGGATGCCATGATCTTCGTTTTCTGAATGTTGAGCTTTAAGCCAACTTTTTCACTCTCCACTTTCACTTTCATCAAGAGGCTTTTGAGTTCCTCTTCACTTTCTGCCATAAGGGTGGTGTCATCTGCATATCTGAGGTTATTGATATTTCTCCTGGCAATCTTGATTCCAGCTTGTGTTTCTTCCAGCCCAGCATTTCTCATGATGTACTCTGCATAGAAGTTAAATAAACAGGGTGACAGTATACAGCCTTGACGTACTCCTTTTCCTATTTGGAACCAGTCTGTTGTTCCATGTGCGGTTCTAACTGTTGCTTCCTGACCTGCATACAAATTTCTCAAGAGGCAGGTCAGGTGGTCTGGTATTCCCATCTCTTTCAGAATTTTCCACAGTTTATTATGATCCACACAGTCAAAGGCTTTGGCATAGTCAATAAAGCAGAAATAGATGTTTTTCTGGAACTCTCTTGCTTTTTCCATGATCCAGAGGATGTTGGCAATTTGATCTCTGGTTCCTCTGCCTTTTCTAAAACCAGCTTGAACATCAGGAAGTTCACGGTTCACGTATCTCTGGCTTGGAGAATTTTAAGCATTACTTTACTAGCATGTGAGATGAGCGCAATTGTGCAGTAGTTTGAGCATTCTTTGGCATTGCCTTTCTTTGGGATTGGAATGAAAACTGACCTTTTCCAGTCCTGTGGCCACTGCTGAGTTTTCCAAATTTGCTGGCATATTGAGTGCAACACTTTCACAGCATCATCTTTCAGGATTTGAAATAGCTCCACTGGAATTTCATCACCCCCACTAGCTTTATTCATAGTGATGCTTTCTAAGGCCCACTTGACTTCACATTCCAGAATGTCTGGCTCTAGGTCAGTGATCACACCATCGTGATTATCTGGGTCGTGAAGATCTTTTTTGTACAGTTCTTCTGTGTATTCTTGCCACCTCTTCTTAATATCTTCTGCTTCTGTTAGGTCCATACCATTTCTGTCCTTTATCGAGCCCATCTTTGAATGAAATGTCCCCTTGGTATCTCTAATTTTCTTGAAGAGATCTCTAGTCTTTCCTATTCTGTTGTTTTCCTCTATTTCTTTGCATAGATCACTGAGAAAGGCTTTCTTATCTCTTCTTGCTATTCTTTGGAATCACTGGATCATAAAGTTAGGGAATTCCAGAAAACCGTCTACCTCTGTTTCATTGACTATGCTAGCCCTTTGACTGTGTGGATCATAATAAACTGTGGAAAACTCTTAAAAGAGATGGGAATACCAGACCATCTTACCTGTTCCCTGAGAAACCTGTATGCGGGTCAAAAAGCAACAGTTAGAACCCTGTAGGAAACAACTGATTGGTTCAAGATTGAGAAAGGAGTACAACAGGGCTGTCTGCCATCACCCTGTTTGTTTAACCTGTATGCTGAGCACATCATGAGAAATGCTGGACTGGATAAGTTACAAGCTGGAATCAAGAAAGGTGGGAGAAAAATCAACAACCTCAGATATGCAGATGATACCACTCTAATGGTTGAAACTGAAGAGGAACTAAAGAGTCTCTTGATGAGGATGAAGGAAGAGAGTGAAAGAGACGGCTTAAAACTAAATATTAAAAAAAAAAAAAAAATCATGGCATCCAGCCCCATTACTTCATGGCAAATAGAAGGGGAAAATGTGGAAGTAGTGACAGATATATTCCTCCTGGGCTCTAAAATCACCATTGATGGTGACTGAAGCCATGAAATCAGAAGATGATCAGAAGTCATGAAATTAGAAGATAGTTTCTTGACAGGAAAGCTACGAAAAACCTAGACAGTGTCTTGAAAAGCAGAGACATTACTTTGCTGACAAAGGTCTGTATAGTCAATGCTATGGTCTTCACAGTGGTCACATATGGCTGTGAGAGCAGGACCATAAAGAAGGTAGAATGCCAAAGAATTATGCCTTTGAACTGTGGTGCTGGAGAGGACTCCTGAAAGTCCCCTGGACAGCAAGGAGATCAAACCTGTCAACCTTAAGGGAAATCAACTCTGAATACTCGGAATGACTGATGCTGAAGCTCCAGTATTTTGGTCATCTTATGCAAATGGCCAACACATTGGAAAAGTCCCTGATGCTGGGAAACATTGAAGGCAGAAGGAGAAGAAGTTGTCAGAGAATGAGACAGCTGGATGGCATCACCGATGCAATGGACATGAACTTGGGCAAACTTCGGGAGATGGTGAGGGACAGGAAGGCCTGGCGTGCTACAGTCCATGGGGTCACAAAAAGTTGGACATGACTAGGTGACTGAACAACAACAAAGGCAAAGATTTAGGTTCAAAATATGAACTGTCATCCATGTGAACATTCAGGAACATGACTGCCTTAGTCAAGTCTCTGGATTGCAAGTGGGGGAGGTGTGCCTGAGCCACTGTGACTCTGGTGAGGCCAGTGCTCTATGAGAAAAGGAAACCTCACACAGCCCGAGGAGACCAGGCTGACTTCCTGGAGCTGGTGGCACCCACAGTCCACTTTGCCAGTGCAATCCAGAGAAACACACTGGGGAGCTTAGGAGAACCCCTGAGTGCCTGGAATAGCTTTACCATGAGCATCGGCAAGTCCCAGTATTTGAGCTGGTGCTTTAAGCTACATTTTCACACATTGCTTCTCAGCTGTAAATAGTGTCAGCCAGAGTTGGGGGTCACTCCCCTCAGTGAGTGATACTGGGGAGAAAGTGATGGCAGATAGGAATGGGGGTACCCCCGAATCCTCCTGGCTATTTCCTACCCATCCTTCTGCTTAAACATCACTTCCCCAGAGTTGCCTTCTCTGCCTTTCCAAGTAAGCCTGGCTTCCCTGATAAGTGACTCTGTAGCAACCTGGACCTTCCCAGAGACTTCTGAACTCCTGAAATTATTTAATTATTCATTTGATTCCCATTAGACTATTAATTCCTAGACACTAAGGAGTGTCATTAACTCAGTGTCTATCCCCAGTGCCTAGTTGAGTGCCTGAGATTTATATGAAAGACACTCAAATTCACTGACTAGTGGAACAACAGTAGAGTTAACTCTGCATCAGCTACCATCTGCTCACCCCAGATCTAGCAGCTGCAGGCAGCCCTGCAGAACCTGATCTGGCACAATCTTCATTCAGTCTCTCCTTCTCTCTGTTCAAGTGGTCAAGTGTAGCACCATCCACAGTGTGATTTTGAGAGTCCAAAGGATCAGGCATGAACCTCTCTGAGCTGTAGGGAGGTTAAAGGAGGGGCAGGAGGTGGATGGTGTGGTCACTCACCTAGAGCAAGACATCCTGTAGTGTAAAGTCATGTAGGCTGTAGGAAGTATTACAAGCTACTGGAGGTGATGGAATTGCATCTGAGCTATTTAAAATCCTAAAAGATGATGGTGTTAAAGTGCTGCACTCAGCGTGTCAGCAAATCTGGAAAACTCAGCAATGGCCACAGGACTGGCAAAGTCAGTTTTCATCTCAATTCCAAAGGAGGGCAGGGCTAAAGAATGTTCACACTACCAGACAATTGCACTCACTTCCCATGCTAGTAAGGTTATGCTCAGAATTCTTCAAGCTAAGCTTCAGCATACTTGAATGGAGAACTCCCAGATATACAAGCTGGGTTCCGAAAAGGCAGAAGAATCAGAGATCAAATTGCCAACATTCGCCCGATCATAGAGAAAGCAAGTGAATTCCAGAAAAACGTCTACTTCTGTTTCATTGACTACATGAAAGCCTTTGACTGTGTGGATCACAACAAACTGTGGAAAATTCTTAAACAGATGGGAATACCAGACCATCTTACCTGTCTCCCAAGAAACCTGTATGTGGGTCAAGAAGCAATACTTAGAACGTTAGAGGGAACAACTGACAAATTCCAAATTGGGAAAGAGTATGTCAGGGCTGTATATTGTCACCCTGTTTAACCTCTATGGAGAGTACATCATACGAAATGCCAGGCTGGATGAGTTACAAGCTTGGATCAAGATTGCTTGGGAGAAATATCAACAACCTCAGATATGCAGATGAAACCACTCTAAAGGCAGAAAGTGAAGGGGAATTCAAGAGCCTCTTGATGAGGGTGAAAGAGGAGAGTGGAAAAAGCTGGATTAAAATTTAGCATTCAAAAAACTAAGATCATGGCATCTGGTCCCATCACTTCATGGCAAATATAAGGGGGAAAAGTGGAAGTAGTGACAGATTTTCTCTTATTTGGCTCCAAAATCACTGCAGATGGTGGCTGCAGCCATGAAATTAGAAGACCCTTGCTTCTCGGAAGGAAGGCTATGATGAAGCTAGGCAGCATATTAAAAACCAGAGATATCACTTTGCTGCCAAGGGTCCAGTGGTCTTTCCAATAGTGGAAAGCTGTGGTCTTTCCAATAGTCATGTACTGATGTGAGAGTTGGACTATAAAGAAGGCTGAGTGCTGAAGAAGTGATGCTTTTGAACTGTGGTGCTGGAGAAGACTCTTGACAGTCCCTTGGACTGCAAGGAGAGCAAACCAGTCAATCCTAAAGGAAACAAACCCTGAATATTCATTGGACTGATGCTGAAGCTGAAGCTCCAATACTTTGCCCACCTGATGTGAAGAGCCGACTCATTGGAAAAGACCCTGATCCTGGGAAAGACTGAAGGCAAAAGAAGAGGTAAGCAGAGGATGAGATGGTTGGATGGCATCACTGCTTCAATGGACATAAACTTGGACAATCTTCAGGAGATCGTGAAGGACAGGGAGGCCTGGTATGCTGCATCCATGGGGTCGCAAAGAGTCGGGCCTGACTTGGTGACTGAACAACAGGAGGTAGAAGAGGCAGAAAAGGAGGAGGAGGAAAGGAGAGGAAGATGGGTAAGGTGAAGAAGGAAGACAGAGGAAAATAATATTGGCCTTTCAATTGGGAAATCCAGATCTATAGAGTGTAGTGAAGAGATCAGTATCTGGTGAGCTGTGATACTCTAATGATAGAGCAGTTCTATTAAAGGTTCACTTTCCTTAAAATTGCCATTTTCCAGAACCCCTGGCTTTTCTAGGCCCAGAATATGTTAGAATTTATCTCTCTTCTTTCCGTGCCCACCTAATATCTAGTACACATCTTTGGCATAGCACATCATCGTTACTGAAGTGTCCATCAGCTCCAGTGGAATGGGAACTCTGGAAGCCAAAACTATGTGACACACATATGACTGTCCACCGGGAATGGACAAGAACTCTCTGGAGATGACGACAGTACCAAAGATAGCTGGGTGTGTTCTGACTTTAGATGACCCTTTACTCAAGGCATCAAAGCACAATTAGGATGTTCTGCCACATTCACGTCTTTCTTCCAGGCACATATACTATCTCATGTAATTATCATCATAATCCCATGAGATAAGTGCTTTTACCCTCATTTTACAAAGATGTTGGCTGAGACCCAAAGGGGTCAGAATGACTTGCCCAAGTCAGACAACATCAGAGTCAGAAGTCAGAAGCAAGCTCCCCATTTTCATACTGTATTTTTAATTTCAATTCACATGCCTCCCTGTCACAGGAATAAAATGAAGAATGAAAGATGAAGAATGTTCTGTGCTTCACTTCCAACAAAGGATTTTAAACACAGTGCTTCTCAATATATGTTTGGGTTCTTTTTTTCAATTCAAATATTCCCAAGGGAGCTGATACAGCTTTGCTAAGGGCTGTCACTGTCTAGTCCTCTCATCTTGCTAAAAGATCGAGAAGCAGAGCCAGACAGAAGAATGATTTGACCTCATGGTCATCCAAAAATTATTCATGAAATGGCCACTTTCCCAAGGGGCACCATTTTGACTGAGGCACAGTATGGAAAACCCACAGAGGAACCAAGCTGCTTGGTTTTAGCTTGGTTTCTTCTCTGCACCTCCATCCTGGATGAAATATCTTTGATTTCATGCCATATAACCTTTAGATGACCCTGTTTTTAAGGCTACACCCTTAATACATGATTAGCATACTTTTTCAAAATTGCTGGAAACATATTGGATTACAGTTTTCTTCCCAAAGTACCTGAAGTCTCTTAAATTCATTTAATAGAGAAAAATGACTTTAATAACCTTAGCAGCTGGTCACTGGCAGTAGCCACAGCTCAGATTTTATGAATATAATTTTTATCTGTGGCCTCAAAAAATGAAATGGAAACTTCATTTTTCTCCAGTAGCAAATGGCAAAGTTTCTGAATGGAAAACACATATCAGCCTCAGGAGAACTGAGCTAAGGTTTTGCCAGAAAGTCTGTTAGAGTCCATTGGAGGCACAGCTAAGAGGAAAGAGAGACCCTCTTCCAACAGTTTCAGAAAACTCTTTGTATTGACTCTGATTGGCCCAAAGTAGTTCATAGGCACTCATATGGAGCCACCAGATGGGAGTCAGTCCCATCCAAACCACAATGATTAAGAGTGGGGAGAAGTCTGGCTCAGGAGGAAGCATTAAAGTGAATACATTTAAGTAAACTGCATAACCCCCATTTACCAAAACAAAACAAACTCCAAGAATTTTCCACAATCTACATCTCACATTTATAAAACTACTGCTTCTGTGTGGCATACAAGGCCATAGGGTTAAAAGAAAAGATGAATAAGACAGTCCCTGACCTTAAGAAACTATAACTAATCAGTGTCTGAACCGATCAGGTGAAGACAAACCTCCATACAGTCCCTAAAGCAGAGGAAATCTAACACAGGGAAGTAGTGACAAAGATGATCTAAAGATTAAAACAAAAGAAAGAATGAGGGAAACTGGAGAGGCAAACAGGCAGCAGGGGAGAGACCCACAGAGGAGAAGCTCCTAAGGGCACAGCACTGCAGTCCCCGAGGCAGGTGAGACAAACTGGTTTGCAGTGAGAAAATTACAGTCAGTTCTGCGTGTGCTGAAGCAGTGCTGCACTGGCCACAGTGGGACTGCTGACAGCAGCTGCTAGTCAGAAAGCACCCCAGCACTGCGCCGTGTCACTATTAGCACTGGACTCTCCATCACCCTATCTATATCTATGGCTAGGTCACTATCGCACTGCTCTGAATATCACTGTATGTCAATAACCAGATCTCTATCTGTATCACACAGCACTACATCACTATAGCAGCACTTGCAACCACAAGCAAAAGCAAGCTGTCACCAGCACGCCCACACTGTTGGAGCCAGAAGTTGGACATTTTTTCTCTTACTCCTGCCTTCTGATCTCTTCATGATGTTTTCTACTGGCAGGACATATAAGAATCTGGCCAACAGTAGGGCTGGGTGTGGCATCGCTTGGGTCCCCACGGCCCAGCCAGGTACATGCAGACACCAGCTCTTCCCCTTGGGGCTCTGACCTGGCAGGACTCCCTTGAGCTGTGCCCTGAGCCAGCTCTGGAAATCTCACCCGCCTTTGTGCCTTGATCCATCAGAATGCAGATGCTCACCATTATAAGAAGACTTTCTGCAGGGCCCAGCCTGCCAGCACCTTTGACTGTTGCTTTGGCACCTTTACTATATTCTCAGCCCTGTTGCCTCTGCTAAAGGAACTTGCCCAGCAACACCCGGTCCTTTCTTGGACTGTGGCCCAGACATATACTTTCTATTTTTTATTTTTCTAATTTTATTTTTTTATTCTGTCATTTTCCTGCTGTTTTCTGCTTATTGTCTGTTTGTCTTGTTTTTATTTTTAGTTGTTTTTTTTTTTTCTTTTTTGCCATGCTGTGTGATTTGTGGGCTCTTGGTTCTCAGGCCAGGGGTCTAGCCTGAACCCCTGTGGTGGGAGCACTGAGTCCAAGATGCCGGAATAATAGAGATCTTCAGGTCCCAAGGAATATTAATTGGTATGTGTGCCCCCAGAGGTCCTCATCTCAGTACCAAGACCTGGCTCTGCCCAACTGCCTACAGACTCCAGGGCTAGATGCCTCAGGCTGAACAACCAGCAAGACAGGAACACAGCCCTACCCATCAGCAAAAATGAGATTACAGAGAAATATGTTTTAGATGAAGGAGCAAGGTAAAAACAAGTAAAGATAAATAAATTAAGGGGAAATAGGCAAACTACCTGAAAAAGAATTCAGAGTAATGACAGTAAAGATGATTCAAAATCTCAGAAATAGAATGGAGACAAAGATCAAGGAAATGCAGGAAATGTTTAATAAGGACCTAGAAGAGCTATTGTTTAGCTCATCAACAACAACAACAACAAAAACCAGTGAAGAACAACACAGTAACTGAAATACACTAGAAGGAATCAATAGAATAACTGAGGCATAAGAACAAAATGTAAGTTGGAAGATAGAATGATGGAAATAACTGCTGAGGAGCAGAATAAAGAAAAGAGAATGGAAAGAAATGAGAACAGACTGAGAGACCTATGGGACAATATTAATGCACAAACATTCAAATTATGGTGTCCCAGAAGAAGAAAAAGAGAAAGGGTCTGAAAAACTATTTTAAAAGATTTTGGTTGAAAACTTCAATAACATGGCAAATGAAATAGCCACCCAAGTATAAGAAGCCCAGAGTTCTACACAAGATAAACCCAAGGAGAAACATGCTGAGACATACAGTACTCTAACGAAAATTAAATTCAAAGAAAAAATATTAAAAGCAGCAAAGGAAAAACAACAAAAAACACACATGGGAAATCCCATAAGGTTATCAGCTGATTTTTCAGCGGAAACTCTGTAGGCTAAAAGAGACTAGCAGGATATATTTAAAGTGATGAAAGGGAAAAACCTACAACAAATTCTACCCAGCATGGATATTATTCAGATTCAACAGGGAAATCAAAAGCTTTACAGAGAAGCAAAAGCTAAAAGAATTCAGCACCACCAAACCAGCTTTACAACAAATACTAAAGGAACTTCCCTAGGCATGAAACAGAGAAGAAAAAGACCTACAAAAACAAATGCAAAACAATTAAGAAAATGCCAATGGAAACAGACTATTGATAATTACCTTACATGTTAATGGAGTAAATGCTCCAACCAAAAGAGACAGACTGGCTAAATGGATACAAAAACAAGATCTATATATGCTGTCTCTAAGAGCCACACTTCAAACCTAGGGACACATACAGACTGAAAGTAAGGGGGTGGCTAAAGGTATTCCATGCAAATGGAAACTGAAAGAGAGCCAGAGTAGCAATACTCATATCAGACAAAATAGACTTTAAAATAAAGACTGTTACAAGAGACAAGGACATTTCATAATAATCAAGAAATCAATCCAAGAAGAAGATAGAACAATTATATTTATGCACTGAACATAGGAGCACCTCAATACACAAGGCAAATGCTAACAGCCATAAAAAGGGAAATCAACAGTAACACAATAATGGTGGGGGGGCTTTAACACCCCACTTACACCAATGGACAGATCATCTAGACAATAAGAAAACACAAACTTTAAATGATACATTAGACTAGATAGACTTATGGGTCATTCCATCTGAAGGCAGTAGAATACACTTCTCAAGTGCACATGGAATAGTCTCCAGGATCAATTGTATCTTGAGTCATAGATCAAGCCTGGGTTAATCTCAGCAAATTGAAACTGTATCAAGCATCTTTTTCAACCACACTGCTATGATATTAGAAATCAATCACGGGGGCAGGGGGGGCACTATAAAAAACACAAACACATGGAGGCTGAAAAATATGCTACTAAATAAAAGACCACTGAAGATATCAAAGAGGACATCAAAAATATGTGGAAATAAATGAAAACAAAAACACAATGACTCAAAACCTATGGGATGCAGCAATGCAGTTCTAAAAGGGAAGTTTATAGCAATCCAATACTACCTAGAGAAATAAGAGAACTCTCAAATAAACAACCTTACCTTACACCTAAAGTAACTAGGCAAAGAAGAACAAACAGAACCCAAAGTTAGTAGAAGGAAAGAGATCATAAAAATCAGAGCAGAAAAAAATGAAATAGAAATGAAGAAAATAGCAAAGATCAATAAAATCAAAAGCTTGTTCTTTGAAAACATAAACCAAAATTGATAACATTTAGCCAGACTCATCAAGGAAAAGGGGAAAAGACTCAAACTGATAAAATTAGAAACAAAAAAGGAGAAATTACAACTAACACCTCAGGAATAAGAAGGATCATAAGAGACTCTTACAAGAAACTATATGCCAATAAAATGGATACCCAGAAGAAATGGATGAATTCTAGAAAGGTACAACCTTCCAAATGAACCAGGAAGAAATAGAAAATATGAAGCGATCAATAACAAGTACTGAAATTGAAACTGTGATTAAAAATGTCCCAACAAATAAAAGTCCAGGACCATGTGGCTTCACAGTGGAATTCTACCTAACATTCAGAGACGAGCTAACACAATCTTAGCTAACACAAACCTTAGGAAGGAATACACCCAAGCTCATTCTACAAGGTCACTTCACCTTGACACCAAAACTAAAGGTATCACAAAAAAATGAATATTATAGACCAATATCACTGATGAACATACATGCAAAATTTTTCAATAAAATACTAGCAAACAAAATCCAACAACACATCAAAATGATCACACACCATGATCATGTGGGATTTATCCCAGGTATGCAAGAATTTTTCCATATATACAAATCAATCAATATAATACAATATATCAACAAATGGAGATCATAACATACACGGTGATCATAACAAACATTATGATCACCTCAATAGATGCAAAAAAGCTTTTGACAAAATTCAGCATCCATTTATGATAAAAACTCTCCAGAAAGTGGGAATAGAGAAAACAAACTTCAACATAATAAAGACCACAAACAACAAACCCACAGCTAACATCATTCTCAGCAGTGAAAAACTGAAAGCATTTCCTCTAAGATCAGAAACAAGACGAGCATGTCCAGTCTTACTACTATCACTCAACATGGTTTTGGAACTCCTAGCTACAAAAATAAGAGAAGAAAATGAATTAAGAGGAATCCAAATAGGAAAAGAAGAAGCAAAACTGTCACTGTTTGCAGATGACATGATACTATACATAGAAAATCCTAAAGATGCCACCAGAAAACTACTAGACAATGAATTTGGTCAATTTGCAGGCTACAAAATTAATACACAGAAATCTTTTGCATTCCTATACCCTAGCAATGAAAGATCAGAAAGAGAAATTAAGGAAACAATCCCATTTACCATTGCAACAAAAACAATAAAATACCTAAGAATAAACCTACCTAAGGAGGCAAAAGACCTATACTCAGAAAACTGTAACAGATACTGATGATGGAAATCAAAGATGACACAAATAGATGGAGAAATATACCATGTTCTTGGAATGGAAGAATCAATCTTGTGGAAATGACTATTCCACCTAAAGTAATCTCCAGACTCAATGCAATCTCTATCAAATTTTTCACAGAATTAGAACAAAATATTTTACAATTTGTATGGAAACACAAAAGACCCTGAATAGTCAAATCAACCTTGAGAAAGAAAAATGGAGCTAGAAGAATCAACCTTCCTGACTTTAGACTACACTACAACACTATAGTACTCAAGACAGTAATGGAATCAACCCCAAAACAGAAATATAGATCAATGGAACAGGACAGAAAGTCTAGACATAAACCCACATGCCTCTGGTCACCTAATCTATGACAAACAAAGAATATACAAGAGAGAAAAGACAGTCTCTTCAGTAGGTGGTGCTGGGAAAATTGGGTAGCTACATGTAAAAGAATTAAATTGGAATACTTCCTAACACCATACACCAAAATAAGCTCAAAATGGATCAAAGACTTTAATGCCAGGCCAGAAACTATGAAACTCTTAGAGGAAAACATTGGCAGAACACTCTTTGACATAATCTCAGCAAGATCTTTTTTGACCCACCTCCTAGAGGAATGAAAATAAAAATAAACAATTGGGACCTAATTAAAGGTAAAAGCTTTTTCACAGCAAAGGAAACCATAAACAAGATGAAAGGACAACCCTCTGAATGGGAGGAAATATTTGCAAATGAAGCAACTGACAATTTGTATTAGTTTTGGATTAATCTTCAAAATATACAAATAGCTCATGCAGCTCAATACTAAAAAAAAAAAAAAGACAAGACCCAATCAAAAAATGGACAGAAGACATAAACATTTCTCCAAAGAAAACATACAGATGGCCAACAGACACATAGAAAGAGGCTTGACCTCACTAATTATTAGAGAAATACAAATCAAAACTACGGTGAGGAATCATCTCACACTGCTCAGAATGGTCATCACCAAAAAATCTACAAACAATAAACGATGGAGAGGGTGTGTAGAAAAGGGAACCCTCTACACTGTTGGTGAGAATGGAAATTGATACAGCCACTATGGAGAACCATATGGAGGTTCTTGAAAAATACTAAAAATGGAACTACCACCTGACCTTGCAATCCCACTCCTGGGCATATAGCTGGAGAAAACCATAATTTCAAAAGATACATGTTCACCAATGTTCATTGCAGCACTATTTATAATAGCCAGGAAGCAACCTAAATGTCCAACAACAGAGGAATGGATAAAGAAAATGTGGTGTGTGTATATATATATATAATGGAATATTACTCAGCCTTTAAAAGTAATGAAATCATGCCATTTGCAGAGACATGGTGGACCTAGAGACTATTAAACAGAGTGAAGTAAGACAGAAAGAGAAAAACAGTATCATATATTAAAGCATATATGTTGAATATAGAAAAATAGTACAAATGAACTTATTTGCAAAACAGAAAAAGAGACACAGATGTAGAGAACAAACATATGGACACCAAGGGGTGAAGAGGAGAGTAGGGTAAATTGGGAAATTGGGATTGACATATATACACTGCTATGTATAAAAGAGATAACTAATGAGAACCTACTGTATAACATGGGGGGAGGTACAATTTATATAACATATAGTAAGTTAACCTTAAAAATTCATTCTGATATACATTAGGTGCAGACAAATACTGTTTGACTCCACTTATATGAGGTACGTAGAAGAATCAAATTCATAGAGTCAGAGAAACATTGGTAGATACCAGGGAACGGAGTGTCATGATGGGGAATGGAGAGATAGCATTTAATGGGGTCAGAGTTTCAGTTTAGGAAGGTGAAAATTTTGGTGGATAGATGATGGTGAGAGTTGCACAATGTGAATGTACTCAGTGCCACTGAACTGTACAGTTGAGTATAGTTAAAATAGTATGTTTTATATTATGTGATTTTCACCATAATAAAAAATATTAAAAAAATAAAAATCCTTAAAGAAAAAGAACCTGTCCAATAAGAGAGCTTAGGAAATGTAGATTGTAGACATCCAACCCAAAGTATATGAGCTTCCCAGGTGGTTCAGTGGTAAAGAATCCGCCTGATAATGCAGGAGCAGCAGGAGATGCACGTTCAATCCGTGGGTCAGGGAGACCCCATGAACAGAAAATGGCAACCAACTCCAGTATTCTTGCCTGAAAAATGCCAGAGGAGTCTGGCAGACTACAGTTCATAGGGTCACAAAGAGTCGGACATGACTAAGCACATGTGCACACAACCCAAGTTATAGAGGGCAGATGTGGGGCTGAGAGATAACACTGAGATCATTTAGGATGGATGATGGAACAGCATATACCCACAATATTGGTCTTCAAAGAACTATTGCTCACCTTTAAAAGACTGACATTCTTTGGATGGTAATCAGTTCAGTTGCTCAGTCGTGTCCAACCCCATGGACGGGAGCATGCCAGGTTTCCCTGTCCATCACAACTCCCAGAGCCTGCTCAAACTCATGTCCATCAAGTCAGTGATGCCATCCAGCCATCTCATCTTCTGTCATCCCCTTCTCCTCCCACCTTCAATCTTTCCCAGCATCAGGGTCTTTTCAAATGAGTCAGTTCTCATCAGGTGGCCAAAGTATTGGAGCTTCAGCATCAGTCCTTCCAATGAATATTCAGGACTGATTTCCTTTAGGATTGACTGGTTTGATCTCTTTGCAGTCCAAGGGACTCTCAAGAGTCTTCTCCAACACCACAGTTCAAAAGCTGTGGTAACTGGATGATTGTAAATACAAACACTCATTAACAGTAACATCAACAAAACAAGAGAATGGAGAAGATGACCAGAACAACTCTACTACTAGGATTCCTGAACAAGACATGTTGATTTCACCCTAAAGGCATAAATCCTGTGGGCATGGTCTCTGCCCAGTCAGGGTGATCTTTGAGGTTGGAGAAGGAGATGAAGACAGAGGTCCCAAGGCTCTGCCGAAGGGAATCAGTTTCAGTGTTAGCAGGTCAATAGACTTGGCCAAGACAGAGAAATCATTCTTAAGCCCATCATATGCCCGTTTTTAAGATTTTTGAAACATATTGTCAAATTGCCCTCTGGAAAGACTCTCTTCAGCAGTGTTTGAGAACATGAATGTAATCTTTAGTGATTAGTGGAGCTGAGATAGAAAACTGATTGTTTTGGAAAAGCCGAGGGAGGCCTTTTGAATCTAGAGGTGTCAGAGTGGCAGGAAGGGAGTTCTGGGGAAGAGGGAAAGGCTGTCCTTGGGATTGGAGTCACATCACTTGCCTCTTAACCCAACAGCCATGTAACAACATGGTTTATTAAGGAGGCTTTTAACAGTCAAACAGAGAACTTTGTAAGCTGAAGGAAGGTCAAGATTGTTGAAGAAATCCTCTGACACAGTCTGTTGTCCTGACAACTGAGAATTAAAGCCATTTCAGGCAGCTCCTGTCCATTCATCCAGGAGCCTTCCTGATGGTGAAAATCAGACTGCAAGCCTGTCCTTGGACACAGCTTTCTTTTTTCCCCTTGTTCCTGCTTCAATTTCTAACCAAAAAAGATGTGCCAATTTCCTCATAAAAATGTGTTCTAATCTTTTTCATTTCCCGAGCAGATTTTTCTACACAGAGCCGGTTGTTAGGATATCAACTTTTAGTCTTGTTAATGTTATGTTTATTTTTTGGTGTGACTTTGTCATGTTACATGAAGCTGTTAACCCAAAAGAGACTTTAAAATTTATAAGCGCCACAAAAATAGTTGAGCACAGCAGTAGGTCCAAAGAATACAAAAAGGATTAGGACATGAATCCTGCTTTCCAGAAGGTTAGACATTCCTCTAAATTTTCAGAGCATATAATCAACTAAGATCAAGTTTAAGAAAAAAAGAGTCAAACAACCCAAGTAAGAAACAGATAAAAAATACAAAGAAGCAATTCACTGAAAAGCAAAGATAAATGGCAAAAAGTGAGATAGAAAAAGTACAATCTCACTAATGCTAAGGAAATGAATGAAGTATGCCAAGGCTGTTGGCAAGCGGACAGGGAACAGATACATTTTATAAACTGTAGGTTGGCGGTGTAAATTGATCACAGTTTTTTAGAAGGTAATTTAGCAATATTAATTAAAATTAAAAATACATGCAACCTCATGCAGACATTCAACTTGTAGATATCCATCCTAGAGAAATTCTCACACCTGTGAACCAAAAGCATGGCCAATGATGCTCATTGTAAATGTCAATCAGTAAAGGCCTACATAAGCCATGGTTTATGCCATGGAATTCCAGAGCACAGCCTAAAGGTTATGGTGGACCAATCTCTATGACATATTTTAAACTGTAAATGGGAAAGTTGCAAAACTGTACAAACAATATGGTTCCACTTACGTACAAGAAAACAAAGCAATCATGTTCTTCAGGTACATACATTAGCAGGTAAATGCTGAGAAATAATGGCAGTTAAGTTACCTCTGGGGTGGGGAGAGGCCCTGGGGAAAGAACTAGAAAAGGGATTGTTTTTTGGCTGTCTGAGTTGTTTTCATAGGAATGTATATATTCATTACTTGGGTGACTAAAAAATAACATATACCAAATTTTAAAAGGATCAGCAGCAGGATATGATTCTTACAGTAATGAATTTCCTTCTATCAGTACAGAGGTTCTATTTCTTTGAACGTCTCCTTCTTGAAAGTAAATATTCCTATGGTTCTGCATCTTCTAATGCATAGTATGTCCCTCAGTGTCTTACCTGACTAAGAAAGAAAACACTCTTGCTAGTTCTTCCAACAACAGTTCAATTCCAAGTTCACCCTGACCTGGAAAGACTCTGTTGAGTGCCACTGGTAAGTAAGTGTGTTTCTTAATGACTCCAAAGGAGAATATCAGCTACCATTTTGAGGTGTTTAGGTACTTCTGTGACTTTGTAGTCTTGCTTAATAAGGTCAAGATACTTTTGGAATGAATCTTCCAAGGCATTTTCTCAGAGCCAACTCAAGCTGTGGATTTGCTGTATCATCAGGCTTGTGGGTGATGTACTGTTTTTAAGAAGGCGGTAAAACTTGGCTTGCCTTCTTTTCAAAGGCGTGATTTTATTTTCTCAGTCTGTGTATTTTGTGACCAGTAGCTGGGAAAATTACTAGGATCAATGCTTTTAAAAAATAGTTTAATTTTAAGCTAAACTAAGAAAGAAAATAAAATCATGTTTCTGTAGTCTTTTCAAGAAGATAACCTAGAAAATGTTACACAGGCAAGATCACAATATGAACAATGTGGTCTTTCCTGAAAAAATCTACAGAAGATCTACTAAGGGGGAGGAGAGGATATCCATTCCAATAGGTTGATCACAGATACGTATCTGTGATCGTTGGATGTAAAAGCATTTTGCAGTGGTTTTGGGGAAAATATTCACGGCGGCTCCTCTGATCTCAGCATCCGGGTATCTAAAGTCTTCTGTTCGCTCCAAACAAATTCTAAGTTACTTTGTCTGCTTGCTGTCTTTTACTCTTAGGTACCTATCACTTTCATTGACAACTATTTAAATAAATTACAGGAACACTGAAATACATGCAAAACAGGAAGGGCCACCAATGTTATACTTGGGACAATTTATGGTCTGGGAAAGTCCTTAATTCTCTGCCTTCTTCAAGCACTTCATGGATAAAGGGACTTAAAGAAAATAAAGAAAGAGAAAAGAATTATTAGCAAATATTATTAAGTGACTAGTACAGTATATCTTGCATACTTTTTTACAGTATGACCAGCTGGGTCTCTAGGGTATGGCAGAGGTGATCAAGATTAGGTCATAAAAATGCCCTGCACTTACATGTTGTTCTTTTAAAACTTACCCAGCGTGCTGAGAAGGTCCTGACCACACACACAACAAAACACCTCTGCCCAAGGTGGCGGTCCAGACAGCAGCTCCACCTATGGTCCCAGCAGAGAGCCAGCATCAAGCACTATAAACATGAATGGGAAAGGCTTCAAGGTGACTCCAGCCCCAGCTACCATGTGAGTGCAATATCAAATGAGAATGACCTTGCTGAGCCCTGTCAAACCCAAGCACTTAATTGTAAAAAAAAAAAAAAAAAACAATAAAATGATTGCTATTGTTCTGAGCTACTAGGGTGTTTCTTTTAAGCAGTAATAATTACACTTAAGCAATTATTATGTGGCAGACACCGTTCTGCATTATACACACATTTGTCATTTAAACTTCACAACCATCCTATTATTAAAGGTGAGACCAGGGAGGCAGACAGGTAAAGGAATGCTGCCTAGGTCACCCAGCTGGCGTGAATCTTGAAAAGGTACAAGATGAGCCTGCAAGGACCTGGGAGGTTGTCTGGTCCCTTCCCCTTGTTTCAGAGTGGGCAATGGCTTGTCCAGCCTGCACGGCCAGCTCAGGGCACTTTGCCCTGTAGCAGCCCAGGGGAAAGGCACACTGGGAACAGAAGCCACGGTTCTAAATCTCTCTTCATCACTGAAGACTGATGGAGCCTCAAGTTATGGCTCATTGCTGGGTCCTGGCCCTGGTCGATAAAAAGAGCTTGCTCTAGTTCTTTTTTGTGTAAGGATGGTCAAATAGATACAACATCTCTAGATTGCAAAAGACTTGCCTGACCTTTCCAAACCAATCGATTTGACTTGGCACTGACTTCACAATAGCGAAGACATGGAAACAACATAAATGTCCATCAACAAATGAGTGGACAAGGAAGATATGGTCCATATATACAATGAAATACTACTTCACCATAAAGAAAATGAAATAATGCCATCTGCAGCAACATGGATGGACCTAGAGATTATCATTAACTGGATAAGTCAGAGAAAGACAAATACCATATGCTATCACTTGTATGTGGAATCCAAAATGTGACACAAGTGAATTTATCTATTAAACAGAAACAGAGTCATAGAGAGCAGACTTGTGGTTGCTAAGGGGGAGGGGAGGCGGGAGAGGGACAGAGTGGGAGTTTGGAATTAGCAAATGGGAACTGTTATATATAGAATGGATAAACAACAAGGTCCTTCTGTATAGCACAGGGATATTAAATATTCTGTGGTAAATCATACCAGAAAATATTTTAAAATAATGTATACATATGTACAACAATCACTTTACAGCAGGAATTAACATAGCACTGTAAATCAACTATAACAAAAAACTTTTTAATTAAAAAAAAAAACACTGCCGGCAAGAGTACATTTTAACCCTTTTTAAAGTGTGCTATTCTGTGACATTAAGTATATTCTCATTGTTCTACAATCATCACCCACCACTCCTCCTCAGAAATTTTTCATCTTCCCATTTGAAACTCTGTACCCATTAAACCTAACTCCCTAGTTCCCCTTCCCCCAGGCCCTGGCAACCACTATATTACTTTCTGTCTCTATGAATTTGACTCTTCTACTCTTGCCTGGAAAATCCCATGGATGGAGGAGCCTGGTAGGCTGCAGTCCATGGGGTCGCTAAGAGTCGGACATGACTGAGCGACTTCACTTTCACTTTTCACTTTCATGCATTGGAGAAGGAAATGGCAACCCACTCCAGTGTTCTTGCCTGAAAATCCCAGGGACGGGGGAGCCTGGTGGGCTGCCGTCTATGGGGTCGCACAGAGTCGGACACGACTGAAGCGACTTAGCAGCAGCAGCAGCAGCAGCAGGGACCTCATATAAGTAAAATCATAGTTTTTGTCCTTCTGTGACTAGCTTGTTTCACTTGGCATAAAGTCATCAAAGTTCATCCATATTGCCAGAGTTTTACCCTTTTTAAGAATGGATAATACTCCATTGTGTGATATACCACATTTTGTTTACCCGTTCATCTGTCAGTGGACGTGTGTGCTGTTTCCACCTTTTGGTTATTATGGGCTTCCCAGGTGGTTCAAATGGTAAAGAATCTGCCTGCAATGCAGAAGACCCAGATTTGATCCCTGGGTCAGGAAGATCCCCTGGAAAAGGGCATGGCAACCCACTCCAGTATTCCTTGCCTGGAGAATTCCATGGACAGTCTGGCAGGTTACAGCTCATGGGACTGCACAGAGTCAGACACGACTGAGCAATTAACACTTTGGTTATTATGTGTGATGCTGCTATGAACACCAGCATACAAATATCTAGTCAAGTCCCTACTTTAAACCTTTTAGGTATATATCTAGAAGTGGAATTTCTGGATCATAGGTGAAGTCAATGTTTAGTTTTTTGAGGAAGTGCCATAATATTATCCTCAGTGGCTGCACCATTTTACATTTCCACCAACAATGCCCAAATGTTCCAATTACTCCGCATCCTTGACAACAGTTGTTGTTTTATATTTTTGTTTTCATAAAAGCCACCCTCATGAATGCGAAGTGGTATCTCACTGTGGTTTTGATTTGCATTTCCCTAATGAGAGCTGCCGGAGAAGGTGATGGCACCCCACTCCAGTACTCTTGCCTGGAAAATCCCATGGACAGAGGAGCCTGGTAGGTTGCAGTCCATGGGATCGTGAAGAGTTGGACACGACTGAGCGACTTCACTTTCACTTTTCACTTTCCTGCATTGGAGAAGGAAATGGCAACCCACTCCAGTGTTCTTGCCTGGAGAATCCTAGGGACGGGGGAGCCTGGTGGGCTGCCGTCTATGGGGTCGCACAGAGTCGGACACGACTGAAGTGACTTAGCAGCAGCAGCACCAGCAATGAGAGCTGCTAACTTCTACGATGATTAGTTACACAGAAATATATAATCAGAATATTAATTAATCACATTTCTCTTAAGCACTCTCTAGGATAGAGAGCCCTGCCTGTATAGAAATAAATTATTATTCTAATCATTCTAGAATAGTCTCTCACTTATTCTTCAGATGTCTGTTGTTGTTTAGTTGCTAAGTTGTGCCTGACTCTTTTGCAACCTCATAAGTCTATGATTGCAACCTATAAGTCTAGATTTCCAGGTTCCTCTGTGCAAGGAATTTCCCAGGCAAGAATACTAGATTGGGTTGCCATTTCCTTCTCCAGGGGATCTTCCCAACCCAGGGATCAAATCTGTGTCTCCTTCATTGGTTCAGCAGATGCTGAATGTTTTTGTCTCTATTTGCAAAAGAATGCTTGAATCCAGCCTACTTTCCAACCTACTATGGCTGTTGGATTTAGTGTTTCCATGCAGGAATTCCTCCTTAGTATTTTCTTTATGATTTTGCAAATCTTAAGAAAAATAAGGCATAAATTGGGAAAATGGAAAACGTATTATAATCCTGTGATGGTTAAAGCTTAATAGTCAACACAAAGATGTATTGTTTCAAGGAACTCCAGTGGCATCAAAGACAGGAAGCTTTGATCTGAGAATCAAAGGTTAAGGGCAGCATTTTCAGGAACCAGGATTGGAGACTGGAGGAGAGAATTTACCATCTGATGAGACAGTCTTACTTGTAGCTGTTGCCATATTTACAAACAAGTGTTTGTGGTCCTGTCTTCTGCTAATGAGTCATTCTTGCAAACAAATATTTATACACATGGTATACTCCATATAAATCCTATGAGTCGGATTCCAAGAAATAACAAATTTTACAAGCAAAATAAATTCTTAAATCAGCAGTTTTGACACATGATTCTGTCTAGTGTGTTAATCTCTCTAGGAGATCCAAACATTTATTTGAATACTGCTGCTGCTGCTGCTAAGTCGCTTCAGTCGTGTCCCACTCTGTGTGACCCCATAGATGGCAGCCCACCAGGCTCCCCCATGCCTGGGATTCTCCAGGCAAGAACACTGGAATGGGTTGCCACTACCTTCTCTATGGATGAAAGTGAAAAGTGAAAGTGAAGTCGCTCAGTCATGTCTGACTCTTATCGACCCCATGGACTGCAGCCTACCAGGCTCCTCTGTCCGTGGGATTTTCCAGGCAAGACCCAACCATATTCACTGTTTTCCAGTGAACATATAGCTTACAGTTCTCTATAAATGTTTTAACAGAAGAAACACAAAGAGAAGAAGATATTAATGTTGCCAATGGGAAATTAGAAACATAGATATCTGAATCAGCAAAGCAACACAGATTATAAATTTTGACAGCAAAGCTGAAATGAAGACAAGTAGACAAAATTGTTTCATTGATAAAGGAGAATAAGTTCATGTGAAGCAGCAGCTACCTTAATGCCCAACCTCAGGATGCTTTTGGGTGCACTTACAGCAGTTCAGCCCAGTGTCAAGGGGAAAAGAAAGAATCTTCTCTATGTCTGGGATATCTGTCATGAAAGAAAGCTCAAAGCCATAGGATAGGGCAATGGTACTTTGTACTGATATGTTTACAATTTTCATTTTAAGAATGGATAACTGTTAGAAATTAAATATGATGTTTCAAGTTGTATAAGTGATTTCAGCTGGCATTTATTTTATATTAATAGCTCCATCTTATAATGCTTTTATTATCAGGTGTCTATATCAGGTAGGGATCATTTTTACATGTTATTGAAATATATCTTGTCATAATAGATTAGTTGGCAGTGGGAAAAAATGGTTCATTTACTACCATATCTTTTTTTAGCATAAAAGGGAAACTTTAAATATACAACATGACAGAAAAATGAGTTATCATTTATTATCATGCACACTCATTATTACTTTAAAACATAAATAGAGTTTGGATGGACTTAGATACTGTCATACAGAATGAAGTGAGTCAGAAAGAGAAAAACAATTATATATATTAATGCATATATGTGGAATCTAGAAAAATGATATAATAATCTTATCTGAAAAACAAAAATAGAGACACAGACATACAGAACAAACATATGAATACCAAGGGGAGAAGGAAGGGTGAGGGGATGAATTGGGAGACTAGGACTGACATGTATACATTACTACGTATAAAATAGGTAACTATTGAGAATCTACTGTTTAGCACAGGGAACTCTACTCAGTGTTCTGTGGTGACCTAAATGGGAAGGAAACCCAAAAAAGAGGGAATATATGTATATGTACAGCTGATTCACTTTGTTGTGCAGTAGAAACTAAGAGACCGTTGTCAAACAACTATGAAAGTGAAAGTCGCTGTTGTGTCTGACTCTTCCCAGACTGTATAGTCCACAGAATTCTCCAGGCCAGAATACTGGAGTGGGTAGCCTTTCCCTTCTCCAAGGGATCTTCCCAACCCAGGGATCGAACCCAGGTATCCTGCATTGCAGGCAGATTCTTTACCAGCTGAGCCACAAGGGGAGCCCCAAGCAACTATACACCAATAAAAATCAATTTAAAAATTAAAAAATAGGGCTTTTTGGAAAATACCGAATAACTTATGATTTGGAGAATTCATGAAAATTTCCAGGAATTCCACCTTCTTGTTCACAAATGCCAAAGATTAACCTGTTGGGAATTTGGAAACACCACTTGGACTACAGCAACCCCTCTTAACTGGTCTTGCCTTAATTTTTGCTGCATTTTATCTGTTGTTGTTGTTTTTTAGTCACTCAGTCCTGTCTGACTCTCAGTGACCCCAAGTATGGTAGCCCATCAGGCTCCTCTGTCCATGGAATTTTCCAGGCAAAAATATTGAAGTAGGTTGCTATTTCCTTCTCTAGAGGATCTTCCCCACCCACGGATTGAACCGTGTCTCCTGCTTGGCATGCAAATTCTTTACCACTGAGCCAACTTTATCTGTGCACCTGCTATAATCAGAAAAGCCCATCAGATATCCAGAGATATGCACATCCATTTCCTGCTTAGGATCCTCAGTAGCTTCCCACAACATTTTTGCTCACATATCCATATCTGCATAAAATTGTTTAGAACTCAGCCCAATATGGGCTTCCCTGGTAGGTCAGCAGGCAAAGAACCTTTTTACACAACAGGAATACACAACAAATGTAAAAGGTAACTTTTTACATTCCACCAAAAGTGCACTCAGATGGTAATGAATCCCGGGTAGCTCAGACAGTAAAGAATCCGCCTGAGGGAGACTTGGGTTCAATCCTTGGGTTGGGAAGATCCCCTGGAGGAGGGCATGGCACCCCACTCCAGTGTTCTTACCTGGAGAAATCCATGGACAGAGGAGCCTGGTGGGCTACCGTCCATGGGGTTGCAAAGAGTTGGACACAACTGAGCATGCCACTCACTAAAGCATGTCCCGTTGCTAATAAACTTTTCCAGCTGCATCCTGCACAAAGCAGTGAGCCTCTGGAAATCTGGGGCTATATTTCATCCACATTTGCAGCCCTGTTATCAGACATGAGGTCTGATATAAGAAAAAAAACTCAATAATTTGAATACATGTCTAAGCAATTTAAAGAATAGTTTTGTGACCTTTAGTATAGATTGACAAGGTTGTTAGGCAAATAAATCCTTATAAACAACCATATGATAAGTTTTTTTCTGCTTAACTCTGTCTATATATACACACAAAAAATATCATCACACAAAATACAACTCTCCCAACCCTTCATATCATCTCTCTGCTCACTGTTGAGAAGAAGTGATATGGTTAAGCAATCAGATTTTAGAATGTCCTGCCATGGTCTTATTATTTGCTTAGCTGCAACTTTTCCAAAGTTATACAACTTCTATGAACCAGTTTCTTCCTCTGTAAAACAGAGGTGTTGATAATATCTGCCTCTTAGTTGCCATGAGGGTTATGAAGCATTTAGAGTGATCAAGGGCATATAATTACTGCTCAGTATATGTTAATTCTTCTCATTTTTAGAAACTACTCCTGGCAGGAGTGGCTCTCAAGCTGCATAAAAATTGTGGCATCTGAGTGGTTCCTCTACCTTGGAGCCCTTTCTGTCTCTAAACCCCATCTCTGGGCAATCACTTCCACTGTTGTAGCTTCAATGATCATCTTTTGTTTGCCAGTTGCTCTAAATTCCATGGGGCTTCCCAGGTGGCTCAGTGCTAAAGAATCTGCGTGCAGTGCAGGAGATACGGGTTCAATCCCTGGGTTGGGAAGATCCTCTGGAGAAGGGAATGGCAACCCACCCCAGTATTCTTGCCTGGAAATCCTATGAACAGAGGAGCCTGGTGGGCTACAGTCCATGGGGTCACACAAGAGAAGGACATGACTTAGTGACTAAAACAGTAACAACTAAATCCCATGGCTTAATTCATGCTTTCAGCAGCTAGCTCTCTGAAACTTCAGACACACATATTTGAATAGCTATTTGAGTAGATAGATCTACTTTGCTCAATCACTTTAAACTCACCATGTCTAAAACACAAAGAACTGAACAAGGACAGAAAAAAGTGATAACCAGAAGGAGACATGGACTGGAAAAAGAACTTGTTTCAGATGGGAAAGGCTAGAGCATTTTTAATGCTTGCAAAAAAGAGTCAAATTGAAGCAGTGGCTAGAGGAATTTTCCTGCTGTTCCAGTGGTTAAGATTCTACTTTCCAATACAGGGGATATGCATTCGATTCCTGGTAGGGAAACTAAGAACCCATATGCTGTGCAACATGGCCAAAGGATAAAAAAAAAAAGTAAAATTAAATTTTAAAAAAGAAGTGGCTAGAGACATAAGAGACAAACAGATGCAATATGATGAAGGAGGAGGCATGAGTCAGTCTGGAGGACAAGCAGAGGAGGTGGCTGTGTGAGGAGAGGGGATACAGATCAACCAATATAGGGAGATGCAGGAAGGTGACTGAGTTGTGCCCAGAGACCACTAGTTTCTTTGAGGGGGTTGACAAGAAAGACATTGTTTGCTATTTACAGAGTAGGGGAAAGGAGAGCTTGAGGCTATATTCAAACTCTGAAGATTTTACATCACTGCCAAAGAATGGAAGACGAGCTGCCAGGCAAGGCTGGGTGAGGATCCCCTTGAGGTCAGAAAACACAAGTCTCTACCTACTGCTCTGCGAGGCTGTGTGACTTTCTCTGTAGTCAGGCTGGAGATCAGGACAGTGAAATAGAGAGGTGGGTCATTAACAGAAAGGTCCATCTCATCAAGGTTATGGTTTTTCCCATAGTCATGTATGGATGTGAGAGTTGGACTATAAAGAAAGCTGAGCACTGAAAAATTGAAGATTTTGAACTGTGGTGTTGGAGAAGACTCTTGGGAGTCCCTTGGACTGCAAGAAGATCCAACCA
>NW_011495058.1:9912967-9917739 GCF_000754665.1 Bison bison bison
ATTGGAAAAGACCCTGGTGCTGGGAAAGATTAAAGGTGGGAGGAGAAGGGGATGACAGGATGAGATGGTTGGATGGTATCACCAACTCAATGGAGATGAGTTTGAGTAAACTCCAGGAGTTGGTGATAGATAGGGAGGCCTTGCATGCTGTGGTCCATGGGTTCACAAAGAGTCGGACACGACTGAGGAACTGAACTGAACTGATAGGCTCTTAAAGAACTACACACAGAAGAACTCTACAAAAACGATCTTCATGACTCAGATAACCACAATGGTGTGATCATTCACCTAGAGTCAGACATCTTGGAATGTGAAGCCAAGTGGGCCTTAGGAAGCATCACTATGAACAAAGCTAGTGGAGGTGATGGAATTCCAGTTGAGCTATTTCAAATCCTCAAAGATGATGCTGTGAAAGTGCTGCACTCAATATGCCAGCAAATTTGAAAACTCTGCAGTGGCCAGAGGACTGGAAAAGGTCAGTTTTCATTCCAATCCCAAAGAAAGGCAATGCCAAAGAATGCTCAAACTACCTCACAATTGCACTCATCTCACACGCTAGTAAAGTAATGCTCAAAATTCTCCAAGCCAGGCTTCAACAATACATGAACCGTGAACTACCAGATGTTCAAGTTGGATTTAGAAAAGGTAGAGGAACCAGAGATCAAATTGCCAACATCTGTTGGATCATGGAAAAAGCAAGAGAGTTCCAGAAAAACATCTATTTCTGCTTTATTGACTATGCCAAAGCCTTTGACTGTGTGGATCACAACAACCTGTATAAAATTCTGAAAGAGATGGGAACACCAGACCACCTGACCTGCCTCTTGAGAAATTTGTATGCAGGTCAGGAAGCAACAGTTAGAACTGGACATGGAACAACACACTGATTCTGAATCGGGAAAGGAGTACACCAAGGCTGTATATTGTCACCCTGTTTATTTAACTTCTATGCAGAATACATCATGAGAAATGCTAGACTGGATGAAGGACAACCTGGAATCAAGATTGCCAGAAGAAATGTCAATAACCTCAGATATGCAGAGGACACCACCCTTATGGCAGAAAGTGAAGAGGAACTCAAAAGCCTCTTGATGAAAGTGAAAGAGGAGAGTGAAAATGTTGGCTTAAAACTCAACATTCAGAAAACTAAGATCATGGCATCTGGTCCCATCACTTCATGGCAAATAGATAGGGAAACAATAGAAATGGTGACAGAATTTATTTTTGGGGGGCTCCAAAATCACTGCAGATGGTGACTGCAGCCATGAAATTAAAAGACGTTTAAAAAAAAAAAAAAAAGACGTTTGCTCCTTGGAAGAAAAGTTATGACTAACCTAGACAGCATATTAACAAGCAGAGACATTACTTTCCCAACAAATGCCTGTCTAGTCAAAGCTATGGTTTTTCCAGTAGTCATGTATGGATGTGAGAGTTGGACTATAAATAAATCTGAGTGCAGAAGAATTGATGCTTTTGAACTGTGGTGTTGGAGAAGACTCTTGAGAGTCCCTTGGACTGCAAGGAGATCCAACCAGTCCATCCTAAAGGAGATCAGTCCTGAATATTCATTGGAAGGACTGATGCTGAAGCTGAAACTCCAATACTCTGGTCACCTGATGCAAAGTGGTAACTCATTTGAAAAGACCCTGATGCTGGGAAAGATTGAAGACAGGAGAAGAGGATGACAGAGGATGAGATGGTTGGATGGCATCTCCGACTCAATGGACATGAGTTTGAGTAAACTTCAGGAGTTGGTGATGGACAGGGAGGCCTGGCGTGCTGCAGTCCATGGAGTCACAAGGGTCAGACACGACTGAGCAACTGAACTGAACTGATAGGCTCTTGGAGCCAAAGTGAGGGATAAGATAGTTTTGACTGGAGCATAGTTGACAATGGGTAAGACCAAACATATGGACACTGTGATGAAGACAAAGAGAAGAGAAAGAAGAGTGCTGGGCTGGGAGGATAGGAGATTTTGGTTGGAGAATGGGGTGCTTGAGTCACAGTGTTCTAAGATGAGTAATTACAGGTAAATGCAAGGTTTACAGTGTGGCCTTGGCAGCAGGTAGCTGAAGGGATCTCATTGGAGATGGGTATGTGTGTTGTAGCCATTCACCAAGATGTTGAAGAAAGATGAGTAGGCATCACTGGGGGTGTGATACAGAGTCATGGAATCTTCCTCCTGGTATGGAGGCTGAGGCAGCCGTTTGCATTGGAGAGAACCCCTAGGAACATGGATGGGGAGAGGATGAACCAGAATATGGAGGGAACATGGAAGAGCTGATTCTTGGGTGTAGAGGTGTGTATTTGTCAGGGAATTGGGGTGGTTAAAGAGTGCACAGAAGGAAGATTCAGGAGAGTAGAAGAGAAGGGTTAAGGAGAGAGAAGAACAAGGCAGGTTTGGGTTTCTATGAGGTTGATGGCTGTGGGAAGCAGGTTAAAGGGCTCCCCCATCCTTCTTGTGAAATATTTAGGTTGGTGTGCTTGTATGCATGCTTAAGATGACAAGAGTGTCATAGGTTCTATTGGTGAAAGCCAGTAGGAAGAACATATTTCCTAGGAACACAGAGAGTCAAAAAATCAGAACATTTTTGGCTGAAAAAAAAAGGCATTGTTTATCCAAGTAAAACAAAGAGGCAGAAAAAGAAACAAAACCCGTAACAGTGAGTGGTGCGGCTCGTGAGTGTGACTCACTGACTTAATATGTTTTCAGCTATCAACTGAAGTAAACCACACAGAAAGATCAAAAACTGAAAAAAACGTAGTAAAGAAGTATCTAGTGTATATTTGTCTGTGCATATTTGTAAGCACATATGTCCCTTTATGGGATTTACTCAGTGTAGGGGAGAAAGCCTATATTAAATTGCTATCATGGCAGCCTAATTTTGAAGTCACCATTAATAAACATTTCTACAGGATTTAAGGAGAGAGTGCCAAATAGTTTATTTCCCTGATTTTTTCTCACTGCTTAAAAATGATATGTCAAATCATTTATCCATCTCTTAACACCACTTTCTCTGGAAACTTCATTATTCTGAAATGGATTTGTTGCTTAAATCAATGACCTAGCCATAATTTTTAAAACATTAGATATAGCTGTTTTTGTGATGGCTCAGTGGGTAAAGAATATGCCTGCAATGCAAGAGACACAGGGGATGCAGGTCCAATCCCTGGGTTGGGAAGATCCCCTGGAGGAGGACAACCCACTCCAGTATTCTTCCCTGGAGAATCCCATGGACAGAGGAGCCTGGCGGGCTGTAGTCCATAGGGTTGCAAAGAGCAGGACATGACTGAGCAACTAAACACACATGCATTCTTCTCTTACTACAAAATGTATACATGTTCATTTTTTAAAAAATAATTTAAAAAATAAAATCACAAAAACTGCCCATAATTATAACACCTAGTGGTAACCATTATTCACAACTTGGAGTCAATTTTGCTAGTTCTCCCTGAGTAGGTAATTGGTTTTCCAATTAGCTTTATTTAGTGATTCTGGTGCCTGCAGTGCAGGAGACCTGGGTTCAATCCCTGGGTTGGGAAGGTCCCCTGGAGAAGGGAAAGGCTACCCACTCCAGTATTCTGGCCTGGAGAATTCCACAGACTGTATAGTCCATGGGGTCGCAAAGAGTCGGACATGACTGAGTGACTTTCACTTTCACTTTCAGTGATTCTGGCTGCCCTCTGTTTTTCCTTTTTAAATTGGAGTAAGAAAGAGATGGGAATACAGACCACCTGATCTGCCTCTTGAGAAATTGGTATGCAGGTCAGGAAGCAACAGTTAGAACTGGACATGGAGCAACAGACTGGTTCCAAATAGGAAAAGGAGTATGTCAAGGCTGTATATTGTTACCCTGCTTATTTAACTTACATGTAGAGTACATCATGAGAAACGCTGAGCTGGAAGAAGCACAAGCTGGAATCAAGATTGCCAGGAGAAATATCAATAACCTCAGATATGCAGATGACACCACCCTTATGGCAGAAAGTGAAGAGGAACTCAAAAGCCTCTTGATGAAAGTGAAAGTGGAGAGTGAAAAAGTTGGCTTAAAGCTCAACATTCAGAAAACAAAGATCATGGCATCCAGTCCCATCACTTCATGGGAAATAGATGGGGAAACAGTGGAAACAGTGTCAGACTTTATTTTTCTGGGCTCCAAAATCACTGCAGATGGTGACTGCAGTATTATACAGAGTGAAGTAAGCCAGAAAGAAAAACACCAATACAGTATACTAACGCATATATATGGAATTTAGAAAGATGGTAACAATAACCCTGTGTATGAGACAGCAAAAGAGACACTGATGTATAGATCAGTCTTATGGACTCTGTTGGAGAGGGAGAGGGTGGGGAGATTTGGGAGAATGGCATTGAAACATGTATAATATCATGTATGAAACGAGTCCCCAGTCCAGGTTCGATGCACGGTACTGGATGCTTGGGGCTGGTGCACTGGGACGACCCAGAAGGAGGGTATGGGGAGGGAGGAGGGAGGAGGGTTCAGGATGGGGAACACAGGTATACCTGTGGTGGATTCATTTCGATATTTGGCAAAACTAATACAATATTATAAAGTTTAAAAATAAAATAAAATTTAAAATAAATAAATAAATAGCTCAGCTGGAAAAAAATAAATAAATAAAAGATGCTTACTCCTTGGAAGGAAAGTTATGACCAACCTAGATAGCATATTCAAAAGCAGAGACATTACTTTGCCAACAAACGTCCGTCTAGTCAAGGCTATGGTTTTTCCAGTGGTCATGTATGGATG
>NW_011495058.1:9918109-9920805 GCF_000754665.1 Bison bison bison
TGGCCGTGAGTCTGAGTAAACTCCAGGAGTTGGTGATGGACAGGGAGGCCTGGCGTGCTGCAATTCATGCGGTCGCAAAGAGTCGGACACAACTGAGTGACTGATCTGATCTGATGATTGTTTTACAATGTTGTGTTAGTTTCTGTTGTACAACAATGTGACTCTACTATATGTATACATATGTCCCCTCCCTCTTGAGCCCCTGGCTGTCCTGTCTTATTGTGACACTATTGTCATAGCACTCTATTTAACCTAGTATAATGAATCCAAGGCCTCAAACACGGGGCACTTAGGACCCTCTGGAAATCACAGATGGCAGACAACTACTGTAGCCCCATGTACTGTGTCTCATGTCTCTATGATCTAATACCAAGAGTGGGCACAATACGTAGCTCTAAGTGGACACTCCCTGCTTGTTCAGTAAATGAGTAAACTTTTTCCTTTGCTTCGTGTTCTACTTTTCTTAACTAAGTTGACCTAGCATGTTGCAATACAGGATGAATGTTTCTGAATACAAAAAAGAGAGGATCATTATCACTTTGAGAACAAATGGAGAAGATTAGAATGAAGTCTTTAGAACTCTCAGCAGCCCCATTTCCCAAAAGTGTTTCATGGAATATCAAGCTGAGAGAACAAGGGCCTTTGTGGTTTGGTAAGTTTGAGAAATATTACAAGCTCTCCCCCATTCCTTTGGTATTTTGAAAATCATATTAGTATATTAAAAGTCCATGAAAGTGAAAGTGTTAGTCACTCAGTTGTGTCTGACTCCTTGCAACCACATGGACTGTAGCCTGCCAGGCTCCTCTGTCCATGGAATTCTCCAGGCAAGAATACTGGAGTGAGTTCCCATTTCCTTCTCCAGGATAACTTTCCAACCCAGGGATCAAACCCGGATCTCCTGCCTTATAGGCAGAGTCTTTACAGCCACAGAGGCCCTTCAAAGTCCCTACAACTGAGCAAAAAAAGACATCTGTGTCATATTTAAAAAAGAGAGAGAGAAAAGATTTTTTATGTGGGCCATTTTTAAAAGTCTTTATTGAATTTTTTATAATATTGCTTCTACTTTATGTTTTGCTCTTTTGATCATGAGGCACATGGGATCTTAGTTCCCCAACCAGGGAAAGAACCTGAATCCCTTGCATTGGATTGCAGTCACTGGACCTCCAAGAAGCTCCAACTTTTCTTTAATAGTGGAGGCAAACAAGCTAGAAGAGAGTCTGATAGCCACACAACTGGGGACAGAAAAGCCATGGGGCTAATGAGCGCCAGACACCTGCTCGGTTGTGTGCCCCTCTACTTGTGGGTCAGAGAAAGCTCCCTATAGCTCCCTCTTCCCACCCTAAGTGCTCTAGTACATTGTAAGACTCAGAGGGAAAGGTCTAAAATTGGACCAGCCTGAGAAAGTTCATACAGTTCATGTGCCATCTTAAGATCCCAGGCTTCTTGCCAGCTGGTTCTCATGCTGGTCGTTCCTTAACTGTGTTCCATGGAGAATGAAATTTTGTACAGGGAACAGCATCTGAGGTTAAATATAAAGGTCTTTCTATTTTCCATGGACATTTGTAAACGGTCACCTCCTCCCCCGCAATATTTGTGAGAGTCTCGGCTGCAATATAATTTATATAAGATGCCACAACTCATGAGGATTCATAGAACAATTGTGGAACATTCTATCATTTGTCACAGAAGTTATCCACACCCATGGATTTTTTAAATAAATTTCGATTTTCTCTAGAAAGTGCAAAAATTAAAAAAAAAGTTTTCCACATTTAGTGAAAATCTTTCTATCCATGGTACATCTACTGGCCTTTTTAGTCAGAGTCACTAGACATCATTTAACTTTGTCATAATTATATATACCAG
This sequence comes from Bison bison bison, assembly GCF_000754665.1. Taxonomy (NCBI): domain Eukaryota; kingdom Metazoa; phylum Chordata; class Mammalia; order Artiodactyla; family Bovidae; genus Bison; species Bison bison. The sequence goes on from NW_011495058.1 coordinate 9,919,973, forward strand.
GACTGACTGGTGAAAGCCTCCAGCCACTGAGGTCCCCAAAAAGGAGAGACAGTCTGTCGTGCTGGTGAGGAGCCCAGGTTTCAGAAGGGGACACCTGCATGTCATCCTAGTTCTGCCACACATAACCAGTGGGTCTTGGGATGGTCTACTTCACCTCTCAATGCCTCAGCTTGTTCCTCTATGAAGCAAGGATGGTAATGCCTACCTCCAAAGGTGGTGATAGGGCTTGAAGATGCTGGCATGGAATAATCCTTCAACAGATGATAAGTACCATGGCCTGTGTGCTTCTGGATGTTTTTAAGATTTATTTTGTTTCCCTTCCTTTTTCTTTTAAGATCAGAAGCAGTCAGTTTGCTGCTTTCTGTCCCTGAGGCCTCCATCTGTAGCGGGATCTATCATTCACAAGGGTTCCAAATAACCTGAACATTCTCTCCATGTTTGGATAGTTTGCCACATGGGAAAGGAAAGCCTGCCTTCCCAAGGTAGACCCTTAAAAATGCTATAGTCTGCCAATCAGATGCATCCATGACATGGCCTGGTTAGAACCCAGGATGGGCCTGTCTGAAGCCCGTGATCACTAAAGTCAACTAGGTACATAGGGAATAGGAAAGATGCTCAGTCCTTGACTTAGAACAGGTGGCTTATTCCAGCCATGCAGAGTCTGCTAAGATGTGGATGCACTTCTCCAATTTGTTTTCCTAGTTCCTACAATTAGATTATAATAGTTCAATCTCCAGCAAACTTGTTCATGCTAATCCCTCCAGGGTCACATATGGCCACCCATCACACTCAGCAGGGAAATCCCTCCAACCTCTCTCTTCCCAGGCCCTGCC
>NW_011495058.1:9920905-9931089 GCF_000754665.1 Bison bison bison
CTCTTCCCAGGCCCTAGAGAAGCTCATTTTAACAGGTTCCCTACCATTCACACCCTTGGTGTGAGCACAGGGCCTGAGCACAGTTTCTGACTCTAAGATTCAGCTCCACTAGATTCAGCCAGAAAGGAGAGGAATCCCTCCAGATTGAGAGAATTGGAGAGACACGTGCTTGGTGATGGCAGAGTGGCTGATAGCTGGTCTGCTCAACAATAAAAGCTTGAAAACAACAATAAACCCATCAAAACGAAACAAACCTGTGTAAAGGTATCAGAGAGCAACTAAGGTAGTCAGGACCTTGGAGAGAGAAAGGCAACACTCAGAGGTGAGCTGGACCTCTTCCAGAGTTTTAATCTGCAGAGCATTTACTCATTCACAGTTCAGGGCAAAGAGATCCAACAGAGATCAAGGAGCTGACACCATCTCACCTGAATGCGGAGACCTAAATTGGAGCTCAGGTCAACCAAGGCAGCTAGGAATTGAGGAGCCAAGATCCTGGAGAAAAGGGAACTGCAGAGAAAAGGACTTCCACAACTGCATGGAAATCACCACTGAGGCATCTGATAACTCCTTAAGGTGTGCACTGCAAAGTGTGACACCACGAAGACCAACACAGCCATTCTAGAAAGCACAGTCTAGTCTAATGAAATATACACACACCCAATGGTAGAGCAACTGGTAACTAAGGAATAACTAAAGCAACAACAAAAAAATACAAGTGAGCATGAAGCCTTCTGCAGACTGATGAGCATGATTAAACACAAACTTCTGCAACTAAACTGTACAGAAGAGACAAACTATAATAGGAACTTAAATTATAAGGTATTTACCAAATGGAAAAAAGGAAATATAAAAGATCAGTATGAAGAAAACCAATGTACAGAGATACATGAATAATTGAATAAATGGAGAGACAACTCTGATTTGTGAACGTGCTGTGGTTAGTTGCTCAGTCATGTCCAACTCTTTGCAACCCCATGGACTTTAGCCTGCCAGGTTCTTCTGTCCATGGGGATTCTCCATGCAAGAATACTGGAGTGGGTTGCCATGCTCTCCTCTAGGGCATCTTCCCAACCCAGGGATCAAACCCAGGTCTCCTGCATTGTGGGCAGATTCTTTACCATCTGAGCCACCAGGGAAGTCCACGGAAAGGTTTAAAATGATAAAGATACCAATTCTTGCATGGAGGGAGGAATTAAGATAGTAGAAGGGTAGGATGTAGAGCTCTCCTCCTACTACAAGCATACTAAAAACACATGTACAAGTGGAATTAGTACAGAGTATCTACTGAACATTGTCAGAAGACTTCCAACTTCCATAAGGGCAAGAAAACCTCCATGTAACTGGGCAGGGCAAAAGAAAAAAAAAGTTTTAAAAAAAGAGAGAGAGGAAAAAAAATAACCCAGGATGGCACCTGTGCCACAGGGAGGGGACTGTGAAGAAAGAAAAGTTCCTTAACCCTAAGATGTCCCCTCATTGGCAAGGAGATCAGCCTGGACAGAGGGAGAGCTTTGGAGTCTCAAAGAAGTGTTCAGCAACCAGTTTTTGGAAACAAAATGGATAATGACATGCACAGTCAGTACCACCACCCTGAGCTCCACAGCCTGAGATCACCTCTACCAGTGTCAGCAGGGCTGGGTATGAAGCTCAGGCTTTAGAGGTCAGATCCAGGGAGAGGAGCAGCGTTGGCTGCATGGAGACAGCTTGAAGAAGCTGGACTGTGGTTAACTGAGAGTGCACTTGGAGGAAGCCTGGGCCTGCCAGACAAGCACTGTTGTGGGGTGCATGAGGAGAGGGGAAGGACTGCTCTAAGAGCTTTTTCCTCCCTGTGCATGCTCTCAGGCAACAGGACACCATATACATGAGCTCTGGGAGTGGGTGCAAGCTTAATCCATCATCGTGAGCTCCAGAAGTCAGCACTGGTACTGGTACAGAGTCAGCACTCATAGCCAATGCTATGAGAAAGAAAGAAAATGAAGTTTCTCAGCCATGTATGACTTGTTGTGACCCCATACTGTAGCCTGCCAGGCTCCTCCGTCCATGGGATTTTCTAGGCAAGAATACTGAAGTGGGTGGCCATTTCCTTCTCCAAGGGATCTTCCTGACCCAGGGATCAAACCCAAGTCTCCTGCATTGCAGACAAATTCTTTACTATCTGAGCCTTCAGAGAAGCCCTGCATTTAAAGCAAGTAGAGAAGCAAGAACAAACAAAACCTGGGTTAGCAGAAGGAAAGAAATCACAAAGATCAGAACATAAATAAATGAAATAGAGACAAAGAAAACAATAGAAAACATCAATGAATCTAAAAGCTGATTCTTTGAAAAAATAAACGAAATAGATAAACCTTTAGCCAGACTCAAGGGAAAAAAAAGATGGCTCAAATGAATAAAATTAGAAATTCAAAAGGTGAAGTTACAGTGGACACCACAAAAATACAAAGGATCATAAGAGACTACTACAAGCAACCATATGCAGATACAATGGACAACCTAGAAGAAATGGACGAATTCTTAGAAAGGTATAATCTTCGAAGACTAAACCAGGATAGAAATAGAAAACATGAACAGACCGATCAAAAGCACTGAAATTGAAACTGTGGTTTAAAAACACTCAACAAACAAAAGCCCAGGAACAGATGGAGTCACAAGCAAATTCTATCAAACACTTAGAGGAGAGTTAACACCTATCCTTCTGAAAATTTCCCAAAAAATCTCAGAAGAAGAAACACTCCCAAACTCATTCCACATGGCCACCATCACCCTGATACCAAAATCAGACAAAGATACCACAAAAAAGAAAATTAGAGACCAATATCACTGATGAACATACAGACATCCTCAACAAAATACCAGCAGACTAAATTCAATAATACATGAAAAAGATCATACATTGTGATAAAGTAGGATTTATCTCAGTGCAAGGATTTTTCAATACCCACAAGTTAATCAGTGTGATTCACATTAACAAACTGAAGAATAGAAATCATAGGATCATCTCAATAGATGCAGAACAAGCATTTAACAAAATCCAACACCTGTTTGTGATTAAAAACTCTCTAGGAAGTGGGCAAAAAGAATCTACCTAAACATAATAAAGACCATATATGATTAAACCATGGATGATATCATTCTCAATGGTGAAAAACTTGAAGTATTCCTTTAAGATCAGGAATGTGACTAGGATGTCCACTCTCGCCACTTTTATTCAATATAGCTTTGGAAATCCTAGTCATGGCAATCAGAGAAGAAAAAGAAATGAAAAGAATCCAAATTGGAAATGAAGAAGTAAAATTGTCAATGTTTGCAGATGTTATATACTATATATAGAAAAGCCTAAAGATTTCACCAAAAAACTAGTGCTCAGCAATGAATTCAGTAAATTTTCAGGATACAAAATTAATACATAGAAGTCTCTTGCACTCCTATACACTAACAATGGACTTGTATAAAGAGAAATTAAGGAGGCAATCTCATTTACCATCACATCAAAAATAATAAAATACCTAGGAATAAGCCCAGCTAAGGAATCAAAAGACATGTTCTCTGAAAACCATGTCACTGATGAAAGAAACTGAAGATGACGCAAATAGAAATATATACCGTGTTCTTGGATTGGAAGAATCAATTTTGTCAAAATGACTATACTACTCAAGGCAATCTACAGATTCAATGCAATCCCTATCAAAATACCAATGCCATTTTCACAGAACTTGAACAAAATCTTTTAAATTTGTATGGAAACACAAAAGACCCTAAATAGCCAAAGCAATCATGGCGGGTGGTGGGGAACGAAGCTGGAGGAATCAGACTCCCTGATGTCAGACTATACTACAAAGCTACAGTCATCAAAACAGTATAATACTGGACAAAAACAGACATATAGGTCAGTTGAATTGGATAGAAATCCCAGAAACAAACCCATGCACCTATGGTCAATCTATGACAAAGGGGGCCAAGAGTATACAAGGGAAAACAGTCTCTTCAATAAGCGGTACTGAGAAAACTGGACAGCTACATATAAAAGAATTAAATCATTCTCTAACACTATATAAAAAAACAAATGCAAAGCTTATTAAAGATATACATGTAATATCATATACTATAAAACCCCTACAGGAAAACAGGCAGAACACTTTTTGACATAAATTGCAGCAATATCTTTTTAGAGCAAGCTCCTAGGATGATAAAAATAAAAGCAAAAATAAACAAGTGGTACCTAATTAAATGCAAAAGTTTTTGCACAGCAAAGGAAACCATGAACAAAGTGAAAAGACAACCTCAGAATGGGAGAAAATATTTGCAAGTAAAGTCACCAACAAGGGCCTAATCTCCAAAATATACAAACAGCTCATGCAGCTCTATATTAAAAAAAAAAAAAACAAAACCCAGCCAAAAAATGAGGAGTTCTAAATAGACCTTTCTCCAAAGAAGACATACAGATGACCAAAAGCACATGAAGAGATGCTCAGCATCAATAATTATTAGAGAAATGCAAATCAAAACTACAATGAGGTACCACCTCACACCAATAAGAATGGTCATCATCAAAAGTCTACAAACAATGTTGGAGAAAAGGGAACCCTCCTACACTGTTGGTGGGAATGTCAATTGGTACAGCCACTATGGAGAATACTATGGAGATTCCTTAAAAAACTAAATAGAATTACCAGATGATCCGGCAGTCTCACTCTTGGGCATACCCAGAGAAAATCATAATTCAAGAATATACTTGTACCTCAATGTTTATTGCAGCACTATTTATTAATAGCCAAGACATGGATGCAAGCTAAATGTCCATTGACAGATGAAGGGATATAGATGTGCTACATGTACACAGTGGAATATTACTCAGCCATAAAGAGAATGAAATGCCATTTGCGGCAACATAAAAGGACCTAGAGATTTATCATACTAAGTGAAGTAAGTCAGAGAAAGACAAATACCATATGATATCACTTACAAGTAGAATCTTAAAAAAAAATGATACAAATGAGTTTATTTACAGGACAGAAACATACTCACAGACTTAGAAAACAAATTTATGGTTACCAAAAGTGAAAGGAGATGGGGAGGGATAAATTAGGGGGTTGGGATTAACATACACACACTAGTATATATAAAACAGATAATCAACCAGGATCTTATAGCACAGGTTTCCATGGTGGCTCGGTGGTAAAGAATATGCCTGCAATGCAGGAGATGTGGGTTCAATCCCTGGGTTGGGAAGATCCCCTAGAGAAGGAAAAGGCAACCGACTACAGTACTCTTGCCTGGAAAATGCCATGGACAGAAGAGCCTAACAGGCTACTGTCCATGGAGGTAGCAAAAGAGTCAGACACGACTTTGTGACTAAACAACAAACAACTGTATAGCACAGGGAACTCTACTCAATATTTTATAATAAACTACATGGGAAAAGAATCTGAAAAAGAATTGATATATATGTATATATAACTGAATCACTTTGCTGTTCACCTGAAATTTACACAATACTGTAAACCAACTGTGCTCCAATATAAAATAAAAAGTTAAAAATGATACCAGTTCTTTCCACAACAATCTGTATAACAATTCCAACTGAAATCTTTAAAAAAGATTATAAATCTTGATAAAAAATAATTCTAAATATAGAAGAATAAATCTGTGAGAATATTTAGATAATGTTTGAAAAAGAAAGTAGTGAAGGTAAACTGTCCCTAGGAGATATTAAAATGCACAATAAAGCTATAATAACAGGAGTAGATAGTTATATCACTAGAACAGACTAGATGCAAAAAGGTTTAAAGATATAAGTGTAAACAAAACTTTAAACACAAACCCTAAAGGTAGTATAATGTAGATCATTATTTACATATATTATGGTTTCATATTTTGTAACATAAATTTTGATCCATTTTTGGATTTTTGTGTGCTTTAAGGAGTGAGCTAGGAATTAAGCTTTACTTTCCCCAACAGTTAGCCACTGACTGTATATCCACACCAATTACTGATGATCCTTATCATATACCGATTTCCTGTGATTCATTCATTTCCTGGTCCTTTCCCTTTACTATTTTAACTGCTATAATGTCACACATTTTTATGTGCAAAGGTCAAACTCATCTCATTATTTTTTATTTTTATAATTTCTCCCTTCTATTCTACCACTATTCTTTTTTATGACCTTTTAAATTCTTTGATCAAGTCACAGAGTTTTTTGTTCACAACTACATTCATTGATATATTTGAGAAGATGTGATCTCTCTACCATGTTGAATCTTTGCATCCAGTTAGAAGATATACCTATAGTTTTCTTAAAGCAGATATATTCTCAAAATTAGGGACCAAATATATATTTATTAATTGTATTATTCAGCTATAATTTTTATCTGTATAAGCTGTTAATGTCAAGAAAATATTGAAGTCTTAGTTTCTATGATTATATTTATGTCACATTCTCTTTACATTTTCAGCAGCTTTTGCCTTAAAGGTAATCTTTGACTTTTTACATTTGATTTTCATAAAAGTTGAACTTATATAAATTTTTAAATGACTGATTCCTCTCTATCAGCTCTGAGGTACTGAATTCAGACTTGCTTACATGACGTGACCCAAAAGCTCTCTGAGTTATTTATTTCCCAGTGGTGGGACCTGTCGGTGCATCAATAGACCACTTTTAATATTGTTACTATTTTGTTGTATGAGGCTTGGTGTGCCTGCACAAATCTCAAAGTCCTCAAAGACAGGCCTGCTGCTCTCTTTCAATACCACTTCACCCTTTCTTAGTTCTTCTGAGTCATCATTTGGTGGGCTGAAGTAAGACTTTGTATTAATTGCATTTTATTCTTATAATTTTATGAAAATAGCTGAAACACGGAAACATAAATGGATTGGTGCTAGTGATAAGAATAAATTCATTCTATTACAAATGTAGAAAACAAACTTATGGTTATGAAAAGGTATAGTAGGGGGGTTGATAAATTAGCAGTTTGGGATTATCAATACAAACTACTATATATAAAATAAACAACAAGGACCTACTATATAGCACAGGAAACTATATCAATATCTTATAAAAACCTATAATGGAAAGGAATCTGAAAAAGAACAGATGCATGTATAACTGAATGACTTTGTTGTACACTTGAAATTAACACAACATTGTAAATTAACTATACTTCAATTTTACATCATGGAGAGTTTTTATAAATAGGTGTAGCATCTCCATACTATATTATGAATACAATTACTCTATGTTTAAAAATTTTAATGTTTCAGTCAGTCAGCTGGCTACATAATTTGTAGTGTACAATGCAAGTAAAAATGGAGGTTCTTTGTTCAAAATTATCAAGCATTTTAGGATGGCAACAGCAGAATATAAACCACATGTGGCTCTTTTAAGCATGAGGCTTGGTATATACATCTATACAAATCTTAAAGTCCTAAAAGACAGGCATGCCACTTTTTTAATACCACTTCATACCACACACACTTTTTTCATACCACTTCACCCTTTGTTAGTTCTCCTGATTTATCAATCGGTGGGCTGAATTAAGACTTTGCACCCAACCTGGGCAAAGTCCTGTGGACCCTCAGATTCCTTCCTCACTCTTCTCCTACTTGCTCTGAGCTATTAGAGGAACTCTCTCCTGCAAGATATTTTTTCCAGGTTCTTGAGTCAGCTGGTTTTCATCAAGGTTTTGCTAATGGCAGATAGAGAAAAAATTGAAAGGATGAAGGAAAGTAGAAGTAGATCTCTCTTTCTCTGTCCATTTCGACAGCATCCAAGGCACCAGCTCCCCAGGAGTCTCAGGAATACAGCAGTCCTCCCACATCTACACGGGGTACATTCTAATACCTCCAGCAGATGTCTGAAATTGTGGATAGTGTGTGTGTACAGGCTCAGTCGTGTCCGACTCCTTGTGACCCCATATACGTGTAGCCTGTCCAGGCTCCTCTGTCCATAGGATTCTCTAGGCAAGAATACTGGAGTGGGTTGCCATTTCCTCCTCCAGGGCATCTTCCCAACCCAGGGATAGAACCTGCACCTCTTATGTCTCCTGCATTGGTTAAGCAGAGATTATTATAATCTCTGGATTATATAGTATATATACACTACGGAAAAGGCAATGGCACCCCACTCCAGTACTCTTGCCTGGAAAATCCCATGGACGGAGGAGCCTGGAAGGCTGCAGTCCATGGGGTCACTGAGGGTCGGACACAACTGAGCAACTTCACTTTCACTTTTCACTTTCATGCATTGGAGAAGGAAATGGCAACCCACTCCAGTGTTCTTGCCTGGAGAATCCCAGGGACGGGGAAGCCTGGTGGGCTGCCGTCTATGGGGTTGCACAGAGTCGAACACAACTGAAGTGAAGTGACTTAGCACATATATATACTATATACATAATATATACTATATATATATTATATATATAGATATATATACTATGTTTTTCCCTATATGTGTGATAAATTTTAATTTGCAAATTACACATAGTAAGAGACTAACAATAATGAATAATAAAGCAATTATAATAATATACTGTAATAAAAGTTGGACTTCCCAGGTGGCGCTAGTGGTAAAGAATCTGCCTGCCACCACTGGAGACATAAGAGATGCGGATTTTATCCCTGGGTCCTGAAGATTCCCTGGAGGAGAGCATAGCAACCTACTCCAGTATTCTTGCCTGGACAATTCCCATGGACAGAGGAACCTGGAGGGCTACAGTCCATAGGGTCACAAAGAGTGGGACACGACTGAAGCAACTTAGCACACACACATAGGAAATTATGTGAATGTTGTTTCTCTCTCTCAGAATATCTTATTGTACAAATCCAGTGCCTTTTCCAATTTAACTAAGCACTTACCATACACTGTGTCCATAACTTTTGAAGTTTGAGCTGTGATAGCAAAAATAGCACAGATTTCTTTCTCCTTCACAATTTCATGAATAGAAGATGCATCCTCAACATAGATCTTAGCAACCTCAGTGTACAACTTTTTTCTTTCCTTATTAAGTCAAGAACTTTCAACTATTCACTTAAAGGAAGCACTTTAGGACTTCTCTTTGGCATTTACCAATTGTCAGGACCCCTACTCTTGCTCTTTGGTGCCATTTTAAAGTAAAATAAGGGTCACATGAACACAGGCACTACCATACTGTGATAGTAGATCTGATAACCCAGACAACTACTAATAACTATCAGGCGGGATATCCTGCACAAAGAAATGTTTCAGGTCCTGGGTGGGACTGGGAAAAATGGTTTGAAATTTCATCATGCTACTCAGAACAGCGAGCAACTTAAAACTTAAGAACTGTTAATATACAAAGAACTCATATGGTTCAATATATAAAAAATTCCAAGCAATCCACTCAAAAAATGGGCAGAAGTAGACATTTCTCCACAAAAGACATACAGATGGCCAACAGAAACATGAAAAGATGCTCAACATCACTAATTATTAGAGAAATGCAAATCAAAATGTCAACTAAAATTAGCACTTGCCATTTACCTCTATAAGGATTAAATCACGTGCTGCTGTAGCTGCTGATTTTCAACACCCCCTGAAAGGACTGCAGGGTAGAGAGCAGAAATGAAGCACTCTGTGCTCTGGAAAAAACTGTCAGGACAGGTCTTCAGAGAGTTAGATATTTTCAGGAGCAAATTTTATGAGCCAAATTCTTCTATCTCCTCATATCTAAAATCCTTCATGGTGACATCTGCTCCTCATGACTAGCAGTAACCTTCTGCAAAAGTATGTTCTTGACTGCATGTACTCCCCCTTCACCAAAGTCACATATATACTGACCTTCCCCCCACTACCTCTTTGGAGCAGTTTGTCAGAGCTGTCTGAAATGCTGTCTCTCAAGCTATGGTCCTCATTTTGCCCCAAATAAAGCTTAACCGGCAACTCTGGCAAGTGAATTTTTAAAAACTGACAAAACCTACAATGACACATCACCTCACACTGGTCAGAAGGACCATCACCAAAAGGTCTACAAATAATAAATTCTGGGGGGTTGGAGGGGAAAAGAGTCAAGATGGTGCCTAGGGCAGACTCAGAGTCCACGTCTCCCCTTGCCTAAGACACGCACCATGCTGGTGGGGGACCTTCCATAGCCAGGCTGACAGAAGGGGTGACTAGGTACCAGGTAGGGAGGAGGTGGGGGAGGTTACGGGCAGGAGACTGCAACTGAAGGGCT
>NW_011495058.1:9931189-9962496 GCF_000754665.1 Bison bison bison
ACTGAAGGGCTGCTGGGGGTTGGGGGGCAGATCTGGTGCCAGGAAAGACATATTTGCTTGGCAGGGAGGGGAGGGATCCTCAGCCATCAGAGGATCAATTATAGGAAGCCCCTGAGGTTTCCCATACACCTGGCCCTGGAGAGCCTCCTGGGGCGCCGGGCCTGGTCCTCCACCCTTGGGGGACCCTCTGTCCTTCTGGCCAAGCTCTCTGCCCTCCTGGGCACCCTCTGTCTGGGTGGGTCCTATGGGCATGAGGAGGTGGGGGAAGGAGAAAAAGCCAGTCCAATGGGGAAGACTCCTTTGGGGTTTGAAGGGTTGGGGAACCACCTGAGGTTCCCCCACCCACTCAGCCCCAAGGAGCCCCCTAAGACTCCTGAGAGCCCTCCATCCTTCAAGACCCCTCTCCGCCTTCTGGGACCACCTCTGTCTTTCAGGACCCTCTCTGCATTCCAGGTTCCCCTGGTCCTCTAGGGTCCTCTCTTCAGCAGGGACCACTCAGCCAGGATGGGTCCTCTAGATGTGAGAGGGAGGGAGGAGGAAGAAAAAGGCAGACCAGCTTGGGGAGGCTCCCATCGGATTCGAGGAGCAGGGAACTGCCCTGTGTTCTGCCCACCAGGCCCTGAGGAGCCTCCTGTGGGCCCAGGCCTAGCCCTCCACCCCCTGTGGCCCCGCCTCCCACTTAAGCCCCACCCTTCACATGCAAAGTTTTTCTTTTTTACTTTTTTCCAGGGGAGGTCAGTTTTATTTTCCAGGGGTTGTTAAACACATAAGCTTATTTTCCCTACTATTTCTATAAATTTTCTAAACTTATTTTTTATGCTTCGTTATTATTCTACTCCCTCTTATTTTTATTTTTTATTTTATATATATATATATATTTTTTTTTTTTTTTCCTTCTCTCTCTTTGCTATTGGGGTGTGGGTTTACCATCTAGGGGTTGTTTCAAATATACTCTTAATTCTAATTTGGGGCTTCCCTCCTAGCTCAGTAGGTAAAGAATCTGCCTGCAATGCAGGAGACATGGGTTCGATTCCTGGATCAGGAAGATCCCCTGGAGAAGGAAATGGTAACCCACTGCAGTATTCTTGCCTGGAGAATCCCATGGACAGAGGAATCTCGCGGGCTACAGTCCATGGGGTCGCAAGAGTCGGACATGACTGAGTGACTTTCACTATTCTAGATTTACCATACTTTTAATTTTTGTTATTTTTCTGCACCTTTCTTTTCTTTTTATTTCTGGGCCCATGGCTTGTGGGATCATGGTTCGTAGGCCAGAAATCAGCCTCTGTGGTAGAAGCGCTGAGTCTGAACTGCTAGAGTAACAAAGAACATCGGGTACCAGGGAGTATTAATCCATGTGGGGTATCCAGAGGTCCCCATCTCAACACCGAGACTGAGCTATACCCAACTGCCTACAAACTCCACTCCAAACCTGAGGCCAAACTAGTAAGACAGGAACACAGTGCCACACATCAAAAAAAAAAAAAGATAAAAAATGTTACAGATGAAGGAGCAAGGTAAACATCTACAAGATCAAATAAATGAAGAGGAAATAGGCAACCTATCTGAAAATGAGTATTAAGTTATGAAAATAAAGATGTTTTCAAAATATTAAAAATAGAATGGAGAAAATGCAAGAAACATTTAACATATTTAACAAAGTCCCAGAAGAAATAAAGAATAACAAACAGCAAGGAACTACACCATTACTGAAAATAGTCTAGAAGGAATCAATAGCAACTACTATGAGCAACTACATGCCAATAAAATGGACACCTTGGAAGAAATGGAAAAATTCTTGGGAAAATACAACCTTCCAAAACTGAACCAGAAAGAATTAAAAATCATGAACAGACCAATCACAAGCACAGAAATCAAAACTGTGATTAAAAAAAAAATCTTCAAATAAACAAAAGCCCAGGGGCAGATGGCTTCACAGGCAAATTCTATCAAACGTTTAGAGAAGAATTAATACCTATCCTTCTCAAACTCTTCCAAAAAATTGCAGAGGAAGGGATACACCCATGCACATTCTAAAAGGTCACCATCACCCTAATACCAAAATGAGACAATTTTACATAAAAGAAAATTACAGACCAGTATCACTGATGAACATGGATGCAAAAACTTCAACTAGCAAACAGAACGCAATAATACATTAAACGAATCATACACCAAGATCAAGTGGGCTTTATCCCAAGAGTGCAAGGATTCTTCAATATATACAAATCAATGTAATACATCACATAAACAAATTAAAAGACCAAAACCGTACAATAATCTAAATAGATACTGAAAAAGCCCTTGACAGAATTCAACACCCATTTATGATAAAAAAGAAACTCTTCAAAAAATGGGCACAGAAGGAACCTACTTCAACATAATAAAGGCCATATGTGACAAACCCGCAGCAAACATTCTCAAAGGCAAAAAATGGAGAGCATTTCCTCTAAAATCAGGAACGAGGCAAGGGTGCTTACTCTTGCCACTATTATTCAATATCATTTGGGAAGTCCGAGCCACAGCAATCAGAGAAGAAAAAGAAATAAAAGGAATCCAGACTAGAAAAGAAGTAAAACTCTGTTTGTAGATGATATGATACTATACATAGAAAACCATAAAGATTCCACTAGAAAATTAGAGCTCATCAATGAATTTAGTAAAGTTGTAGGATACAAAACTAATACACAGAAATCCCTTGCATTCCTACACACTTAATAATGAAAAATCAGAAAGTGAAATTAAACAATTCCATTCACCATTGCAACTAAAAGAATAAAATACCTAGGAATAAACCTACATAAGAAGACAAAATGACTATATACAGAAAACTATAAGACACTGATGAAGAAATCAAAGACAACACAAAAGATGGAGAGATATATTATGTTCCTGGACTGGAAGAATCAATGTTGTGAAAATGACTATAGTACCCAAAGCAATTCAGTGCAATCCCTATGAAATTACCAATAGCAGTTCTCACAGAACAAAAAATTTCTTAATTTGTATGGAAACAGAGAAAACTCTAAAACAATCTTGAGAAGAAGAATGAAACTGGAGGAATCAACTTACTGACTTGAGACTGTACTATAAAGCAATAAAAATAAAGAGTATGGTAGTGGCACAAAATCAGAAATATAGACTGGTGGAACAAGATAGAAAGCCCAGAGATAAACCCACACACCTATGGGCACCTTATCTTTGAGAAAGAGACAAGAATATACAATGGAAAAAGCACAGCCTCTTCAATAAGTGGTGCTGGAAAACTGGATACCTACATGTAAAGGAATGAAATTATTTAGAACACTTCCTAATACCATACACAAAAATAAATTTGAAATGGATTAAAGACCTAAATATAAGGCCAGAAACTATAAAACTCTTAGAGGAAAACATAGGCAGAACACTCTGACATAAATCACAGCAATAGCCTCTGCAACCTATATCTCAGAGTAATGGATATAAAAAATAAAAACAAACAGGTAGGGCCTAATTAAACTGAAAAGCTTTTGCACAACAAAGGAAACTATAAACATGTCAAAAGACAACACTTGGAATGGGTAAAAATATTTGCAAATGAAACTGACAAAGAATTAATCTCAAAATTATACAAGTAGCTCATGCAGCTCAATACCAGAAAAACAAACAACCCAATCAAAAAATGGGCAGAAGATCTAAGCAGACATTTCTCCAAAGAAGACACACAGATGGCTAACAAACACATGAAAAGATGCTCAACATCTCTCATTGTCAGAGAAACATAAATCAAAACTACAGTGAAGAATCACCTTACATTGCTCATAACGGTCATCATCAAAAAATGTACAAACAATAAATACTGAGAGAAAAGTAATCCTCTTGCACTGTTGGTGAGAATGTAAATTGATACAGCCACTATGGAGAACGATATGAAAAAACTAAAAATAGAACTACCATCTGACCCAGCAATATCACTCCAGGGCATATACCCAGGAAACCATAATTCCAAAAAACACATGCACACCAGTGTTCATTGCAGCACTATTTATAGTAGCCAGGACAAGGAAGCAATCTAGACGTCCATCGATAGATGAATGGTTACAGAAGTTGTGGTACCTATATACAACGGCATATTCCTCAGCCCTAAAAGGAATGCATTTGAGTCAGTTCTAGTGAGGTAGATGAACCTACAGCCTGTTATACAGAGTGAAATAAGTCAGAAAGAGAAAAATAAATATTGTATGTTTGTTTGGAAAACAATATTATAAACAAATTAATGTTTATGTATGGGATCTAGAAAAATGGTACTGATGAATCTATTTGCAGGGCAGAAACAGAGATGTAGACATAGAGAATGGACTTGTAGACACAATAGGGGATGGAGGGGTGGGATGAATTGAGAGAGTGGCATTCAAACATATGCATTACCATGTGTAAAATAGAAACTAATGCAACTTTGGAAACCAATTATACTCCAATAAAAAATAATAAATGAAAAAAAGCAGTCACTAAAATCACTTAAAAAATGAATCACCTGAAGGACAGATTTCTGGGCCCCACCTGCAAAAAACTGAAATCAAAGTGTCTTTGGTAGAGCTCTTGAACTTGATGTTCTCACAAGATCCCAGGGAATGCTGAAGCTGCCAGTCTACAGACCACACTTGAGCAGCATTGTTCTGAGAGTTCAAAATTTCCTTCAAGAATTCCTATGCTTCCGTTCCCTTCATTGCCTGCCACATGCTCTTAAAGAGTAGAACTGTATTTTGACTTCTCCTATAAGCAGATCTTTGGCGAAAACCACCCTTTGCAGGAAGCCCCTTTTCTTGTCACTTCTGCAAAGCTATATTGTACCTAACTTTTAAACCAGGCACCACTATGCTCTGCTCATCTCTAGCCCAAGCACATCTTTCAAATCTTTTGATCACACAACACTTTGCCTAACTTGTTGTTTCTCTCTGTAGATTCAAAGATGTAGAAATGAAAAATAAGTAATAGATGACCAGATCTCTTCCCTAGCTTCCCCTTCAATAATCTCATGAACAAAGTGTGTGATCAAATTGTATGAACAAGATCACAAGGACTTTCCCAGCAGTCCAGTGGTTGGGACTCTGTGCTTCCAACTACAGGGTGCTCAGTTTCAATCTCTGATCGGGAACTAAGATTACTGCATGCTGGTTGTGGCTTGGTGGAAATTTTTATAAAGTTACAATGCTATAGAGGAAGATCACAAGAAGTCAATGAGCCTTCAGTTACTGGGCGTCAGTGAAACTCTGACCCTGATCTTAGTGACTGAGATTACTCCCATTGTTCCCTTTAAAACTTTCATCCCAAGCAGAATCTTCAGAGATGGTTTTAGGGGAGGACACTGAGTCCACCATTTCCCCCGATTGCTGGCATTCTGATTAAAGGCAGCTTTCCTTTCTATCAACATTTCTGAGTTTTGATTTTGTAAGCAGTGAGCAGCAGGTCCCAATAACACTCCTTTAAAATGGTCAGAAATAAATGATCTATTAGCTATTAAAAAAAATTTTTTTTTTAATTTGGCTGATTCAAGTCTTAGTTACAGCATGTGAGAGCTACTTCCCTGACCAGGGCTCAGACCCAGGCCCCCTGAAATGGGAGTGCAGAGTCTTAGTCACTGGACCACCAGCAAAATCCTATCTATTAGCTATTTTTCATAATTTTGAGACATTTAGAGAAAACATGTGGTGTCTGAATAGACAAAGTTCTCTGGACAATGAGTTAAAACTTTAGTTCATTTATGTGGGTTATAAGGAAGTACTTTTCAAAATTTTCAGCAGCTTTTATTTCCTTGTTTAAAAACAGTTAAGTCATACTCACTGGAGAAAATTAGAACACAGAAAACAGAGAAACAGGAAATAAAAAATGTCCATTATATAACCATCTGGAAATAACCAATCCTAACATTTTTGCCCACTTCCTTTCTATATTTTTCTATGTATTTTAACTTATTGAGAGAAAAACTATATAACTCAATTTTGACCTTACATTTTCCATAGAAAATTTTAAGTATATTTTCCAAGTCAAGTGGAGAGATCTGGCAGAAATATAACTATTTAAATGGCATGAACTAAAGTTTATTTCATTACACTTACTGTTCCAGTGTAATTATTAATGCTGCATTTTTTTAACACTCAAAAATGTTTTACTGGAAAGAAAGGGAAATAAAGTTGGAGGGAAGATTAGATATTAATGGGGAGGGTATTATGGGAAGTTTAAATTTGATTGAAGCAATGAAAGTAAAGCTTTATATTACTTAAGGTTTTAGGATACTATAAGAAAAATTAAACGTAACTTAATTACAAAATTTTGGAGGGGATAGGGGAGAGGAGAGAGAAGTAGTAAAGTCAGTTAAATCCTTATGTTGGATGTTACTCCACATGGAACAATAGCATCAAATGAATAATGCCCAGCTATTCTCTAGGTCACTCACCTTGACATCCTGGACAGTGAAGTCATTAGTGGACGTGATGGAATTCCAGTTGAGCTATTTCAAATCCTAAAAGATGATGCTGTTAAAGTGTTGTGCTCAATATGCCAGCAAATTCAGAAAGCTCAGCAGTGGCTACAGGACTAGAAAAGGTCCGTTTTCATTCCAATCCCAAAGAAGGGCAATGCCAAAGAATCTTCAAACTACCAGACAATTGTGCTCATTTCCCATTCTAGCAAGAGAATGCTCAAAATCCTTCAAGCTAGGCTTCAGCAGTATGTATACCAAGAGCTTGCAGATGGGTTTATAAAAGGTACAATAACCGGAGATCAAATTGCCAACATTCATTGGATCATAGAGAAAGCAAGGGAATTCCAGAAAAACATCTACCTCTGCTTCATTGGCTATGAGAAAGCTTTTGACTGTGTGGATCACAACAAACTGTGGAAAATTCTTAACAAGACAGGAATACCAGAACACCTTACCTGTTTCCTGAGAAACCTGTATGCAGGTCAAGAAGTAACATTTAGAACTGGACACAGAACAACTGACTGGTTCAAAATTGGGAAAGGAGTATGACAAGGCTGTATATTGTCACCTAGTTTATTTAATTTATATGCAGAGTACATCATGTGAAATTCTGGGCTGGATGAGGCACAAACTAGACTCAAGACTGCTGGGAGAAATAGCAATAACCTCAGAAATGCAGGTGATACCACTCTAATGGCAGAAAGCAAAGAGATGCTAAAGAGCCTCTTCAGGGTAAAAGAGAAGACTAAAAAGTAGGCTTAAAACTCATCATTCAAAAAACTAAGATCATGACATCCAGTCCCATCACTTCATGGCAAATAGATGGGGGAAAAGTAGAAGCAGTGACAGATTTTATTTTATTTTCTTGAGCTCCAAAATCACTGCAGATGATGACTGCAGCCATGAAATTAGAAGACACTTTCTCCTTGAAAGGAAATCTATGACACACCTAGACAGTGTATTTAAAAGCAGAGACATTACTTTGCTGACAAAAATCTGTATAGTCAAGGCTATGGTTTCTCCAGTAGTCAGGTACGGATATAGGAGTTGGGCCAAAAAAAAGGTTTAGTGCCGAAGAATTGATGCTTTTGAATTGTGTTGCTGGTAAAGGCTCTTCAGGGTCCCTCGTACAGCAAGGAGATCAAACCAGTCAATCCTAAAGGAAATCAGTCCTGAATATTCATTTAGTGATGCTGAAGCTCCAATAATTTGGCCATCTGATGCAAAGAGCTGACTCACTGGAAAAGACGCTGATGTTGGGAAAGACTGAGGGCAGGAGGAGAAGAAGGGGACAGAGTGAGATGGTTGGATGGCATCACCAATTCAATGGACATGAGTTGGAGCAAACTCCAGGAGATAGTGAAGGACAGGGAAGCCTGGCATGCTGCAGTGCATGGGGTCACAAAGACTTGGACACGACTGAGTGACTGAACAACAACAACAAATTCTATAAAACTTTTTTCAAAAGCTCCATGGCAACCCCACCCTCTCACTGGTACTTTTGGACTATTGTCTAATCTGCTTCTAGACAGTAGACTCTCTGCCACAGTTACTGCAGAATAATCAGCAGTTCTACCCACAAATTTGCCAGAAATTACCACCATCTCACATTGTGAATTTCTTTCTTCTCCATTTTACACAAGTAGTATGTGTACTTGGTGAAAGCTAGGTTACACATTTGTCCCCCACTACAAAAGAGTCTGGAAAATGTAGGTGTGCTTTTATCAATTTCTAGCTTCTATAATATGGGAAGGCAATAGAAGAGTTGATGTTGAGTGAGCCAATTTGCAGTTTGCCATAATCTACCTTCTTAAATAATACCCGTTGACAGTATTTTTAAAAGTTTTCTGTACTCTGATATTTCACCAAAGAGCCGAATAATAAACTCCCATCATTGAAATAGACAACCCCCACCCAAAGTACAAATAATGCATATATACAAATAGAAAATTCATAGCATAGAAGGCATAAAAAAGGTAAATGATGCTTATTATAGCTCTTTTCCATCCCTTCTTCCTGGATGAGTTATCTATTGCCAAGAAACAAATTTACACCCACCCCCACCCCAAAACAGCAACTTAACAAAACACTTATTATCTCAGTTACTGTAGGTCAGAAATCCAGGTGCTGCTTAGCTGGTTGTCTCTGGTTCTAGATCTTTTGGGCTGTGGTCAAGCTGTTGACAGGACTTCAGTCTCATCTAAACACTCAGCTAGGGGGAGATCTTCTTCCAACTCAGTCACATGGTTGCTGGCAGCATTTAGCCCCTTACAGGCAAAGGACTGAGGGCCTCAGTTCTCATGGGCTGTTGGCTGCAGGCTGCCCTCAGTTGCTTACCATGTGGGCTATGCATAGGGCAGCCCACAACATGGCCACCAGCTTCCCTTCCGGCGAGCAAACAAGAGAAAGCAACAGAAAACAGCCAAGATGGAAGCCACTGTCTTTCTATAACTTCATCGGGGAAGCGATATCCATCACTTCTGCTGAGTTGTACTTACCAGAGGTAAGCAAATACATTCAGTCTACATTCAAGAGGAGGGGATAACAGGAGACTTCCCTGGTGGTCCAGTGGCTAAGACTTCACTTTCCAGTGCAGGAGGTACGTATTCGATTCCTGGTTGGAGCTAAGATCCCACATGCCTCTTGGCCAAAAAACCAAAATATAAAACAGAAGCAATATTGTTTAAAAAAATTTCAATAAGGACTTAAAAAGAGATAGGAGGGGAATAACACAAGGGTTTGAATCCCAGGAGGTAGCTTGTCTCAGACGATGTCCATCACAGCTCATTTGCCCCTCACAAACTTCTCATCCAGAAAGTAATCACTGTTAATAGTTTCTTATGAGTCTTTACAGAGGAAAAAAATTGGATTTCAATCAATTTTCCAAAATTAATCTGGAAGTGTTCCAACAGTCACTGCTAAGATTTAAATGTCAACCATTCCTAAGTGGCATAGAAGTCATCCTCTTAGCCAAGGAGACCAGATGAGCATGGAAACACGCAGCTTGTGTTCAAGCAAAAAAGATAAACAGTATGGTAATTGTAATATGGTCAAAGTGCCTGAACGTGTGTTTACATTTTCACAAATGAAGAAAAAATTCAAGCGTAGAACATATGGACAATGCCTCAAAAGAAGGTTTTGAAAAATAAATTTGCTCAGAAAATGCCTCCAGCTCTGTGTCCATAGAGCTGACAGCGAAGTGGTGTGATGCTCCCATGATACAGGTTAACCTGACATACAAATGAAATGAATGTGTCTGCTCCTCAGTGGTACCCCCTCTGGCCTCACTCAGAACTTATGGCTAGCCCAGCAAAAGGAATGTTATTAACTCCCCTTAGAAATGAAGAAACTGTAGCTCTGAAATGTAAGTGACACACTGAAGTTCCAACCCAAGGGTCTCTGTTCTTCCCACTTCATTCCTGAGGTCTGTTTCAGCCTCTCCCCACCTTTACTGATGCCCACACTACTCCACAGCTTAACTAAGCAGACGCAGCTACAGGCTGCCTAGGGGAGAGGTTCCTCCTACAAGAAGGACATCTTTCTGTTGCTGCCTACCAAAACTTTTCCTATGTAAAGAAGGATTCTGGAAATTAGAATTATATAATTCCCACTTGGTCCCAATCAACCTATATCAGTGATGCCTCACAAGGTCTCTTTTGCTTACAGAAGCTGGCAAATATTTAGAAATCATTCTTAAGCTGTGTACACTGCAGCAGGACACTGGATTCTGGCTTTTGTCCTATTTGAATTTAAATGAAGAGAGCAACTAAAAATAGATACATGTCTCAGCTATTTGGAGAAGAAAATTAGGCAAAAATAACACTTGTAGACAATGTCTAAATATGATGAAAATGCATGTAATTATGTTGAGAGACTGCTGGGAATTAGAAAGTACTAGAAGCTCTGTGATCTAGAAATTTGAGGTACAAGTACTAGTAAAATCTAAGGTCTTAATTTCAACTTCAGGATTAAGCATTCATCAAGCAATTATTTATTGAACACTGTACCAGGCACAGGAAATGCAAAAATAAATAAAATTATCTTTGGATTCTAGGAGTCTACAGAAGCAGAATGAGAAATGATCATATATAATAATTATAGTACTGTTAGGGGTGTGTTGTTTAGTCGCTAAGTCATGGCTGACTCTTTTGCGACCCCATGGACTGTAGCCCACCAGGCTTCTCTGTCCATGGGATTTCCCAAGAAAGAATAGTAGAGTGGGTTGCCATTTCCTTCTCCAGGGGATCTTCCCAACCAAGGAATCAAACCTGGGTCTTCTAGACTGGCAGGCAGATTCTTTACCACTGAGCCACCAGGCAAGCCCACAGTACTGTAGAGGGGGCATTTATTTCCAAATTTGTACATTTTCAAATGAAACTTCCATTACATATCATCAGGCCTTTCTCCACCTCTCTCCTTTTCCCTTCACTGGTACCCAGGCTAAGGGTAAATTATCTGATGGAGAATTTTGAAGAGGAAAATGGACTTGGCTTCTTTCTCTCTCTCCTCACCCTACTTCTACTCTTAAGCTCTCTGACACTCTGCTTAAAGGTAGGTCCCACCCCAAATGAAACAGTTTTACTCAGACAGCAAAGTACAGTCATAAGCCAATATGATCACACACTTAGCGTCGTCTTCCAAGATACAGTCTGTCAGTGATAGCTTATAGTAAACAATGTTGGATTCATGATCTCCGAAGATTTAACTTCTGGACCAGGGACCAGGCTTGATCACTCAAGAGCTTTTGTGTAGAAGAGTTTTATTAAAGTAAGAAAAGAGGCAGAGAAAACTTCTGACACAGACATCAGAAGGGGGATGGTGAGTGCCCTCCTCACTAGATTATTACAATAAATCAAAAGAATGTCTCAAGTTTGTGAAAATTTCACCAGACCCACGCCCACAATTTACTTTCAGGATAACAGAATTAAAACTTAACAATAGAAAGATTCTACCAGACCCACTCCCATAATATACATTTTAAGATATCAGGATTAGTCAGAAGGTTTTCAGGAAGGAGACACTCTCAAGAAGGGTACAGATCAGATCAGATCAGTCGCTCAGTCATGTCCGACTCTTTGCGACCCCATGAATCGCAGCACACCAGGCCTCCCTCTCCATCACCAACTCCCGAAGTTCACCCAGACTCACATCCATCGAGTCAGTGATGCCATCCAGCCATCTCATCCTCTGTCGTCCCCTTCTCCTCCTGCCCCCAATCCCTCCCAGCATCAGAGTCCTTTCCAACGAGTCAACTCCTTGCATGAGGTGGCCAAAGTACTGGAGTTTCAGTTTCAGCATCATTCCTTCCAAAGAAATCTCAGGGCTGATCTCCTTCAGAATGGACTGGTTGGATCTCCTTGCAGTCCAAGGGACTCTCAAGAGTCTTCAATACCACAGTTCAAAAGCATCAATTCTTCGGTGCTCAGCCTTCTTCACAGTCCAACTCTCACATCCATACATGACCACTGGAAAAACCATAGCCTTGCCTAGACGGACATTTGTTGGCCAAGTAATGTCTCTGCTTTTGAATATGCTATCTAGGTTGGTCATAACTTTCCTTCCAAGGAGTGTCTTTTAATTTCATGGCTGCAATCACCATCTGCAGTGATTTTGGAGCCCCCAAAATAAAGTCTGACACTGTTTCCACTGTTTCCCCATCTATTTCCCATGAAGCGATGGGACCAGATGCCACGATCTTAGTTTTCTGAATGTTGAGCTTTAAGCCAACTTTTCACTCTCCTCTTTCACTTTCATCAGAGGCTTTTTAGTTCCTCTTCATTTTCTGCCATAGGATTGAAAGTGAGTTCAAAGTTAAACTGAGTTTTTTGTTGTGTAATCATCAGTTCTGGGTTTAAAGAAAAAAAACGTTTCATGTGATTAAGACTAAGGAATGTAGAGGGGGAAAAAAAAAAGCATTTGTCCTTTCATCCTCCTCGAGAATTCCAGACCCCCATCTCCTCCTAAAAGGAGATCAGTCCTGAGTGTTCCTTGGAAGGACTGATGTTGAAGTTGAAACTCCAATACTTTGGCCACCTGATGTGAAGAGCTAACATATTTGAAAAGACCCTGATGCTGGGAAAGATTGAAGGTGGGAGGAGAAGGGAATGACAGAGGATGAGATGATTGGATGGCATCACCAACTCAATGGACATGAGTTTGGGTAAACTCCGGGAGTTGGTGATGGACAGGGAGGCCTGGCGTGCTGCACTCAATGGGGTCACAAAGAGTTGGACACAACTGAGTGACTGAACTGAACTGATCTTTTCCTCGGGAACCCCAGATCCCTTTCTCCCAAACAAGGACCCCAGACTTCTTATCAACCTGCCTAGGAACTGACTCATCAATAAATGGGACTGAGATTATGTATAATACATATTATATATATTTGTAAATTGGAAGTAGAGGGTCTTAACCACTGAACCACCAGGGAAGTCCCCCTTGCCTAGTTCTAAGAGAGACACATAGGAAATGAAGATCAAAGTATCAGCTCCATGATGGACATATCTATATCTATATTTTTTACAGTTTCATGAAATTTCATTATTGCATACCATCATGTAACAAGTCATGTAACATCACATTTCCATCATGGAGCTGATATTTCGATCTTCATCTTGTTTCCTATGTGTCTCTCTCAGAACTAGAAAAGGAAAAAAAACAAATAGAACTAGAAAAGGGGAACTTCCATAGTAGACCAGTGGTTAAGACCCTGCACTTCCAATGCAGGGGCCCAGGTTCCAATCCTTGGTTGGGGAAATATGATCACACACACCATGTGATGCAGCCAAAAAATAAACTAAAATTTAAAAAATAAAATCGAGATATTAAAGAATGCTCTAGACAGAGAGATGAAGAACTGAGGACGAGAAATGTTACTGTAACACATCAAATTTTTAAAAAAGGACATCTTGATATCACCTTGATATCATCTTGATATCTTGAGTTTAGATATCAGATATTATTCCCTATAGGCTTCCCTGATATCTCAGCAGGTCAAGAATCTGCCTTAATGCAGGAGGACATGAGTTAGATTAGGAAGATACCCTGGAGAAAGAAATGGCAATCTATTCCTTCCCATTCAAGCAACCCAGGATTCTTGCCTGAAAAATCCCATGGACAGAGGAGCCTGGTGGGCCACAGTTCAGTGGGTTATAAAGAGTCAGACATGACTAAGCAACTAAGCACAGCATGATTAAGTACACAGTAAGTATAATGGAGGGAGAAGGCAATAGCACCCCACTCCAGTACTGTTGCCCGGAAAATCCCATGGATGGAGGAGCCTGGTAGGCTGCAGTCCATAGGGTCGCTAAGAGTCAGACACGACTGAGTGACTTCACTTTCACTTTCCACTTTCATGCATTGGAGAAGGAAATGGCAACCCACTCCAGTGTTCTTGCCTGGAGAATCCCTTGGACGGAGAAGCCTGGTAGGCTGCAGTCCATGGGATTGCACAGAGTTGGACACGACTGAAGCAACTTAGCAGCAGCAGCAGCAGCAAGTATAATGGAGAAGACTCTTGAGAGTCCCTTGGACTGCAAAGAGATCCAACCAGTCCATCCTAAAGGAGATCAGTCCTGGGTGTTCACTGGAAGGACTGATGCTGAAGCTGAAATTCCAATACTTTGGCCACCTCATGCAAAGAGACTCATTGGAAAAGACCCTGTTGCTGGGAGGGATTGAGGGCAGGAGGAGAAGGGGACGACAGAGGATGAGATGGCTGGATGGCATCACTGACTCGATGGACATGAGTCTGAGTGAACTCCGGAGTTGGTGATGGAGAGGGAGGTCTGGCGTGCTGTGATTCATGGGGTTGCAGAGTCAGACATGACTGAGTGACCTAAATGAACTGAAGTATAATAAGATCATGGCATCTGGTCCCATCACTTCATGGCAAATAGATGGGGAAACAGTGGAAACAGTGAGAGACTTTATTTTGGGGGTGCTTCAAAATCACTGCAGATGATGACTGCAGCCATGAAATTAAAAGATGCTTGCTCCTTGGAAGATAAGTTATGACCAATCTAAACAGCATATTAAAAAGTAGAGACGTTACTTTGCCAACAAAGGTCCCTCTAATCAAAGCTATGGTTTTTCCAGTAGTCATGTATGGATGTGAGAGTTGGACTGTGAAGAAAGCTGAGTGCTGAAGAATTAATGCTTTTGATCTGTGGTGTTGGAGAAGACTCTTGGGAGTCCCTTGGACTGCAAGGAGATCCAACCAGTCCATCCTAAAGGAAATCAGTCCTGAATAATCATTGGAGGGACTGATGCTGAAGCTGAAACTCCAATACTTTGGCCACCTGATACGAAGAACTCATTTGAAAAGATCCTGATGCTGGGAAAGATTGAAGGTGGGAGGAGAAGGGTACAACAGAGGGTGAGATGGTTGGATGGGATCACCAACTCAATGGACATGAGTTTGAGTAAACTCCGGAGTTGGTGATGGACAGGGATGCCTAGCGTGCTGCAGTCCATAGGGTCACAAAGAGTCGGACTGACTGACTGAACTGACTGATGAAGTATAATATGTGTGGTAGGACACTAAGATGACACTATCTCTTCCCATTGGATATCTAAGGATCTCACAGTACAGTCCCTGGGGCAAGATGTTTAAATAATGTGGACTTATTAAGGCAAGAAAAACAGGAACGAATATGCTAAAAAGATAAGTAAAATTACTCTGCATGGAAGTGTGTGTCATGGTAAGAAAATGAAAAAGTCTCTGTGGCCTCAGGTTATGAAGGGTTGTGAGGAGGGGGAGAATGGAGTTGAGGTTGCACTATACAGATGCAGAGCTCTCTACAGATTTCTGTACCTACCCCAGGATGCAAGCCTTTGAGAGGGAGACCACTAATTGCTATGGTTTTTTGTTTGGTTGGTTTTTGGTTTGTTTGTTTTGGTGTCATGTAGCTTGCAGGATCTTTAATCCTCAACCGTGGATTCAACCTGGACCATGGCCATGAAAGCCCCAAATCCTAACCACTAGGCCACCAGATAACTCCCTATTTGCTGTTTAAAGAACTGCTTCAGATACCCTGCATGCACAGTCAGCTTCAGGAAGCACTGTCTTTCAAGCTAAGAAGTTTGAACTCCATCCTACTTGTAAAAAAGACACTAGAGGATGCAGACTTCAAACATGTCTGGAAAGATAACTCTAGTGGGCAGTGTGGAGAGACAAAAGATGGGGTAGATTCTTGGTATATTTTGGAGGAAGGGGAGACAGGGCTGAGTGACTGGATATGAAAGTGAAAGTTGCTCAGTTGTGTCTGATTCTCTGTGACCCCATGGACTATTACAGTCCATGGAATTCTTCAGGCCAGAATACTGAAGTGGGTAGTCTTTCCCTTCTCTAGGGGATCTTCCCAACCCAGGGATTCAACCCAGCTTTCCCACATTGCAGGCGGATTCTTTACCAGCTGAGCCATCAGGGAAGCCCAACTGGATATGAGGGTAAAAAATTTGCTTGCTGGAGAAGAGGCAGAAGTGACTGGAGGGCTCTAATTTGGTCAGTAGAGGTGGAGGGGTGCCTGAAGCAAGTATTTTGTCCCATATTTCTTGTGTCTCTTTCCATCCCTGTACTCATTCATCCACATGAAAGGAAGAGTGGCTGATGTCATTGGTCAGAGTCTGATCCTCTTTGAACCACGCTTCCTTCTTGGGTGAGGCCACTGCATGGAACTGTGCTGCATGTCCCCCTGTTCTCTCGGTTCCACCATGCCTGGGTGACGAAAGCAGACCCATTTCTCAGTGGGCTGCTTAGAGAAAAGAGCCTTTTAGATTCCAGAGAGAACAGCAGTTGGAAGAGTCCTGCTTGATTTTCCTGGCCTAAGCCACAGTTTCCAATTAAATTTTAAGGATTTGACATGTGGAATCCATAGAGTAACTAATCCCCATTCATTTCAGAAAGACCAAAGTCATGTTATATCCTATCTGGTTTAGCCTTTGTCCTAAATATTTCTGTTTTAAAAGTAGTGGTAGTAACATTAAAGTAAGCTGGGATGAGTTTGGCAGACTATCCTTTGTACATCTGTTGGCTACTGTGGTTTCATCTAGGAATGAGTGATTTACCTGAGCAGTGAGCATAGCTTTCAAATTAATGTAACAGGGCAAAGCAAATCTGACTCCATATTGGATCTGTTTCTTCCCTGGTAGCTCAGCCACTAAAGAATCTGCCTGCAATTCAGGAGACCCAGGTTTGATCCCTGGGTTGGGAAGATCCCCTGGAAAAGGGAATGTCTATCTCACACCAGTATCCTTGCCTGGAGAATTCCATGGACAGAGGAGCCTTGGGGCTACAGTCCATGGCATCACAAAGAGTCAGACACTATTGAGCAACTAACAAATTTTGTATTCTATTGGTTTTGCTACAAATTTATCACTAAAGGGATGTTGCCTATAGCTTAAAGTATACATAATGGCCCATCTCTGATAACTCTGCCTCCCTTGCCTAAGTTTAAGCTAAAATACCTTTGTTTAGTTCACAGGAGACATTCTGACCAGGCCTACCTGTAAATGGCTGTAGAAATTAAAATAGCTCCTCCAGGGTCTGGCTGGAACCAGGAAACATGCACAATGACTTATCACCCTTATTCACTTAACCTCCTTACCTCCCTCCCTTTGCTCTATGAAAGAAATTAGCATTCAAACCCAGGCAAGATGATTCCTTGGAACACTAGTCCATCATCATCTCCATCTGCTAGCTTTCCAAATAAAGCCACTATTTGCTGCCCCATCCACTTGTCTCTTGATTTATTGGCTTGTCATGTGATGAGCAGTACGAATTTGGACTCAGTAACAATCACCTTGGAGAGACTGCAGGAGGAAGAGTTTTCCTTCCTGGTTCCAGTGTGGCTCTCTCACTCCTGGAAAGTGGACTTTATCCCCCTCACTTTCTTCATGCTAGATGCCTACACCATGCTACTTTCTCTAGAGTGTATTTGCCATATGCTTTCTGACTCTCTAAACTCAAACACGGCAGTGTAGCCAAAGACATTGTAGACCTGTGTCCTAGCCAAGGTTGCAACCCCCGCCCCCTCCTCTCAGCTCCAACTATGGCCACACATGTGGTCCTAAGGAGTTGGTCATCTAATGAGCAACTGCTTGATCTTTATCCCATCCATGGATAACCCCAGCCCAATATGGTTACACTGGACTCCTGCAGAGGGTAGCTGCTTCAGTCGTCTTCAGCATCAGGGTCTTCTCCAATGAGTCAGTTCTTCCCATCAGGTGGCCAAAGTAATGGAGCTTTGCTTCAGCATCAGTCCTTCCAATGAATATTCAGGATTGATTTCCTTTAGAATTGACTGATTTGATCTTCTTGCTGTCCAGGGGGCTCTTAAGCATCTTCTCTAGTTTCCTGAGCCTCCAAATAGAAGATGTGCACTCAATGCTAGCCTCTGTGTCTGCTTCTGGGGGAATCCAACTAAGAGATAATTTTTTTACTGGATTAATGTAAATACAACTCCTGTTTTTATGTAGATTGTTTTCAAAGTCTTTATTAAATTTGTTACAACATTGCTTGCTTTATGTTTTGGGTTTTTGATTGTAAGGCAGATGCGATCTTAGCTTCCTCACCAGGGTTAGAACCTGCATCTGCTGCAATGGAAGCATGGAGTCTTAACCACTGGACTGGCAAGGAAGTTTTGAATACAACTCTTGATGCAGCACAGAGTCATGGCAAAAAAAGCAATGTTCTTACTAAATTAAGAAGCCTGTGCAGCACATAATTCACAGTTGCATTCAAACACCTTGCAATTAAAATAGCAGCTGTACCTGTCAAATTTTTAAAATACTTTATACACACACACACACACACACACATATAATATGTAAATCTGAACTGCATTTTTTTGGTAGAAACTCAAAGTCAAAACTAAGAACACTGATGAAGGGCAATACAAATTTTTTCTCTACTGCTTATCATCAACTGAGTTTAGAGATGTTTGCTGCTGCTGTTGCTGCTGTTTAGTTGCTAAGTCTTGTCTGACTTATTGCAACCCCATGGACTACATACAGCCTGCCAGGCTCCTCTGTCCCTGGGATTGCCTAGGCAAGAATACTGGAGTGAGTTGCCATTCCCTTCTTCAGGGGATTTTCCTGACCGAGGGATCGAACCTGTGTCTCCTGCACTGGCGGGTGGATTTATTACCACAGAGCCACCTGAGTAGCCCAGAGATGTTTGAGTCATTGAAAAATTACTTTGTGAATCAAATTCAGTGTCCTGCAAATGGTATTAAACTTTTGTGTGAGTAATCTATAACTTGTTTGCACTGTATTCAAAATGTTAAACAACTGTAGTCTTTAAAATCTCAATATTCAACTTCTTTTTTTCTAATTGCAGTTTGAAAACAATACTTGCAGACAGGAAGTTGTTGACACTCACATCTACTAAAGCTACAGAGGAACTGAAGAAATTGACAATGATAGGCCAAAGGGGATATAAGATTTAATTTTGAGGTTCTGCAAATATACTTTGGAATAGCTTAGTTTGTAGATAGAATGTATTAATTTTGCAGCATCTAAATTTGATTATCACTGTAAAGAATCAGATACAAATTAGTTTTTCCAGTGAAAATCAGTTCTGATAGGTAGCAAAAGAAAAAACAGATAAACTATACCAAAATTAAGAACTTCAGTCCATCAAAGGACACAACCAATAAAGTAAAAAGGCAACTCAAGGAATGGGAGGAAATATTTGTAAATCATCTGACAAGAGGTTAATATCTAGACTATACAAAACACTCCTACAATTTAACAACAATAGAAATAAACAAACCAATTTTAAAATGGGCAAAGGACTCAAACAGACAGCTCTTAAGAGAATATATAAAAATGGTCAAAAAGCACATGAAAAGCTGCTCAGTATAGACCTAAGCAGACATTTCTCCAAAGAAGACATACAGATGGCTAAAAGGCACATGAAAAGATGCTCAACATCACTAATTACTAGAGAAATTAAAATCAAAACTACAATGAGGTATCACCTCACATCAGTCAGAACGGCCATCATCAAAAACTCCACAAACAGTAAGCCCTGGAAAAGGTGTGGAGAAAAGGGAACCCTCTTACACTGTTGGTGGGAGTGTAAAGTGATATAGCCATTAAGTCCCCATAGTGGAGGTTTGTTATAAAACTAGAAATAGATCTATCCTATGATCCAGCAATCCCACTCCTGGGCATATACTCAGAGAAAACCATAATTACAAATGATACATGCACTCCAAAGCTCATTGCAGCACTATTTACAAGAGCTAGGACAGGGAAGCAACCTAAAAGTTCATCAATAGAAAAATGGATAAAGAAGATGTGGCACACATAAACAATGGAATATTAGTCATAAGAAAGAATGAAATTGTGCCATTTGCAGCGATCATGGATGGACCTAGAGACTGTCATCCAGAGTAAAGTAAGTCAGAAAAAGAAAATCAAATATTGTATATTAACGTGTATGTGGGATCTAGAAAACTGGTACAAATGCACTTATTTGCAAAGCAGAAATAGAGACACAGACATAGAGAACAAACATATGAACAGCAAGTAGGGAAAGGGGCTGGGATGAACTGAGAGACTGGGATGGACATATATACACTACTATGTATAAAGGAGATAACTAATGAGAACCAACCGTATAACCCAGGAACTCTACTCAATGTTCTGCGCTGACAAAGGGGATGTATGTATACATGTGGCTGATTCAGCTTGCTGTACAAGCAGAAACTAACCCAACACTGTAAAGCAACTAAAAAAAAAAAAAAAGATGCTCAACGTAACTAATCAACAGGGAAATGCAAACACAAATCACAGTGAGATACCACCCCATACCTATTAGGACAGCTACTATCAAAAACAAAACAACAGGTATTGGTGGGGATACCGGAAGACTGGAACACTTATGTACTGTTTGTGGCTGTATAAAATGCTACAGCCTCTATGGAGAACAAAGTGGCAGTTTCTCAAAAAACTGAAAATGGAACCACTATATAATCAGCAATTCCAGTTCAGGATAATACTCAAAGGAATTTAAAGTAGCGACTTCAAGACATATTTGCACTATGTTCATAGCAGTAATATTTACAATAATCAAAATGTGGAAGCAAACCAAGTATCCATTGCTGGATGAATGGGCAAACAAAACATGGTATATATGGCAGGATAATAGTTCCATATATATATAAATGGAATATTATATGTATAATATGTATAAAACAGAATATTATCCTGTCTTATATATAAAACAGAATATTATCCTGCCCTAAAAAAGCAGAAAATTCTGATACATAGTACAACATAGATGAACCTTGAGGGCATTATGCTAAGTGAAATAAGCCAGTCATAAAAGGATAAATATTGTATGGTCCCACTTGTGTAACTTATCTAGAGTAGTCAAATTTAGAGCCAGAAAGTAGGATGGGGTTACCAAAGTCTGGAGGGATGGGAGAATGAGGAGCTATAATTTCATTGGTACAGAATTTCAGTTTTGCAAGATGAAATGAGTTCTGCAAGGTAGATAGTGCTGATGATTACACCACAATGTGAACGTACTTAATGCTACTGCACTCTACTCAAATAAAATTAAAGAGTATTTTTCTTTTTATTATAGCTTTAAATATATATTAAGCACAAACAATTATACATATATTTTAGTTTTAGCTAAAAGTAAATCTGGAAACATTTCAAATTTCAAATATAGCTTCTTCTAGCAGGCAAAATATAAAGGAAGTATATGTAATAAGTCTATCCTGTATCCTAAAAGTCTGTGTTCTATCCTATTTTA
The DNA here is from genome assembly GCF_000754665.1 of Bison bison bison. Lineage (NCBI taxonomy): Eukaryota > Metazoa > Chordata > Mammalia > Artiodactyla > Bovidae > Bison > Bison bison. Next base: position 9,952,423 of record NW_011495058.1, read on the forward strand.
AAAAATAAAAATACTTGTGGGTTGTGTTATCCTTTAAAGTACAAGAAAGAAAAAAAAGTTTGGTTATTCATTCAGTAACTTTTTGAATTCCTATAGATGCTAGGTTTAACACCTAAAAATCAACTACAGATAGTTTCTTCTTTGAAAGAATGCACTTATGCCCAGAAAAAGTTAAAATACATTTTTTAAATGTCTATAAAAAATGGTTAAGATGGTAAATTTTATGTATGTTTACTCACAATTTAAAAATGTCCAAAAAACTCTTAAAGAAACTTTGAATGGAAGCAAGAGATAAAAATTCTGAGAATATTTGAATTGAAATATTTACAAATATCAATATAAAGGAAATTAGAATTTAACGTTTTCTCCATTGAGCAGAATTTCTTCTACATTTACTTGCATGTTATATATGTAAAAATAGTATTTTTTAAAATTAAAATATAGACAGCAGTATGTAGAGAAGAGCAAAGTGAAGGTGTGAGCAATTTTAAATTTACTAACTATAAAATGTACATTTGAAGATGATTACTGGCAAGTTTTTTGAAAAAAATATTTAAATCATTTAAAATAGTAAGTTTTTCTCATAGTCTCTTCAGCACGTGGTGTTGGGAAAGTTAGACAGCTGCATATAAATCAATGAAGTTAGAACACTCCCTCACACTATATACAAAAATAAACTCAAAATGGTTTAAGCACTTAAATACAAGACATGAAACCATAAAACTCATAGAAGGGAACACAGGCAAAACATTCTCTGACATAAATCATGCTAGTGTTTCCTTAGGTCAATCTCCCAAGGCAACAGAAATGAAAACAAAAATCAAAATGGGACCTAAATAAATTCACCAGCTTTTCCACAGCAAAAGACACCATAAATAAATGAAAAAACAAGCAACAAAATGGGAAAAAAAAACTTGCAAACTATGCAACCAAGTGCTTAATTTCCAAAATATACAAATAGTTCGCACAACTCATTATCAAAAAAAAAAAACAACCCAATTGAAAAGTGGGCAGAAGACCTAAATAGATATTTCCCCCAAAGAAGCCATACAGATGACAGGCACATGAAAAGATGTCCAACATCATTAATTCTTACAGAAATGCAAATCAAAACTGCCACCTCCCACTGCTCAGAATGGCCATTAAGAAGTCTGAAAATAATAAATTCTGGGGATGGTGTAGAAAAAAAGGAACCCTCCTACACTGTTGGTAGGAATGTAAATTGGTACAGCCACTATGAAAAACAGTAAAAAAGCTAAAAAGAGAATTGTCATATGACCCAGCAATCCCACTCTTGGATATACAACTAGAGAAAATCATATTTCAAACAAATACATGCACCCTTAAGACTTTCCTGGTGGCTCAGATGGTAAAGCATCTGCCTACAATGTGGGAGACCAGGGTTCAATCCCTGGGTCAGGAAGATCCCCTGGAGAAGGATATGGCAACTCACTCCAGTACTCTTGCCTGGAAAATCCCATGGATGGAGGAGCGTGGTAGGCTACAGTTCATGGGGTCACAAAGATTTGGCCATGACTAAGCGACTTGACTTTTATGTTCATAGCAGCACTAATTACAATAACCAAGACAGAAACAACCAAAATGTCCTTCAACAAATGAATGGGCATAGTACATATAGAAGATGTAGTACATATATACAATGGAATATTACTCAGCCATTAAAAGAATGAAATAATGCCAGTTGCAGCAACATGGATGGTCCTAGAGACCATTATATTGTAACAGGGCCACGAGGCTAATACTGTTTGATGAATGATTTCTAAGCAAAACTGTTTTTCTCTTCTCCCTCAGTTGCTGGGAACTAAACTCAGCATTCTTTGTTACTGATTAATGTGGGCAGGCCTTCATGCTGTTTTGCTTGTTCCTCTTATCTTAACCCCAGTTGCAAGACTTTTCTTTACACTTGCTTCTTCTAAGAATGGTTGATTTTAAGATGCTGGTTGACTACCCACTTCAATTATTGGCAAATCAATAGATTTCTTTTTCCTTTACTCTCAATACTGTGTTCTCATTATTCTCATCAGCATCAGGGACAAGGACAGAATTTTCAGTAACAATGCTAAGTGAAGTAAGTCAGAAAGAGAAAGAAAAACACCATATGATATCACTTATATGTGGAATCTAAAATATGATACAAATGAACTTATCTATAAAACAGAACCAGACTCACAGACATACAGAACAGACTTGTGGTTGCCAAGGCAGAGGAGGGCGGGGAAGGAACAAATTGGGTGTTTGGGATTAGCAGATTCAAATTATTATATATAGAATGGATAAACAATAAGGTCCTACTGATAGCACAGGGAACTACATACAATATCCTGTGATTAAACCAAAATGAAAAAGAATGTATATATAACTGACTCACTGCTGTACAGCAGAAATTAACACAATATTGTAAATTAACTATACTTCAATAAACCAAATGTTTTTCTTAAAGTAAGTTTTTCTCTAAAAATAGAGTTATCATATCACCCAGATATCCCACTCCTGGGCATATATCAAGAAAAGATGAAAATTCTAATTCAAAAAGATACATGCATCCCTAAGTTCACAGCAGCACTATTATAATAGCCAAGACATGGGAGCAACCTTGTGTCCACTGACAGAGGAATGGATAAAGATATATACAATGGAAAATTACTCAGCCATAAAAAGGATGAAATGAATGTATATATGTATGTATAACTCAATCATTTTGCTTTACACCTGAACTATATTTCAGTTTTAAAAATTAAAATAAAAAGTAAATAAAAAAGCTTTTCAGAAAATTATCAGTGACAGAGAAAAAGATATGCCTGAGTAGCAGATTAAAGTAAGTAAATAGGTATCAGAAATAATTATTTTGCTTACATTATTTCAAAGGCTTAATAAAGAAGGTGTTGTAAAATTTGCTTTAATGGACATGGAAATGTTACTATATTTTGTAGAGAAAATTTTACTTTTTCTTATTTTATTTTTTAGTGATTTTTATAAACTCTTAAAAAAAAAAGTATGTATTTTTTTGGCTGTGTGGGGTCTTAGTTGCTGTGTGGGCTTTTCCCTGGTTGTGGTAATCCGGGGCTACTCTCCAGTGTGGTACTTGGGCTTCTCACTGAGTGGCTTTTCTTGTTGAAGAGCACAGGTTCCAGATGAGTGGGCTTCAGTAATTGCAGCTCCCAGGCTCTAGAGACCAGACTCAGTTGCTATGGAACAGGGGCTTAACTGTTCCACAACATGTGGGATCCTCCCCCATCAGGCATGAAACTCATGTCTTCTGCATTGGCAGGTGGATTCTTTATCACTGAGCCCAAGGAAGCTCAATAATTTTTTTTTTAATAGTTTTTGTAGGACTATTTCAGAAATATATCAGCATCATAAAATCTGTTGAGGACCAATAAATAAATATTTATTTCAAATTATATGATTCATTCCTAGCAGACTTTCTCAATCTTGAAAATATTCAAGCTTAGATGATAAATGGTATACTTAGCTGTTGATAAAGGGAGTATTAATATTTGATATTTCCCAGCAGTCTAGTGTTTAAGATTCCACATTTTCAAAGCAGGAGGTGGGGTAGGGGGTTCGATTCCTGGTTTGGAGAACTAAGATCCTATAAGGCATGAAGCCAAAAACAAAGAAACGAACAGAAACAGAGAGCTCTGTGTGCTTTCTGTAAGGGGAATGACCTCATTTGAAAGAGTGTGGCTGGGTTTACTTGATAATTTCAGAGGTCCCATTTTACAGGGATGTATTGCTTGAGTTAACTTTCACTGCAAAATCTTAAATAAATAGAAACATAGATAAACAAACTTGGTATTTGCCTATCTGGTTGTTAATCCTCAGTCCCTCCACAGAAGTCACTGTAGAAAAGGAGACGAAGTAGTGGGTCGTAACTGTGATACACGGGTGCCCAGCCACATGAGGACACCGACAAATCAGTGTTCAGAGACCAGTGTTCTTTCTGGAAAGGCCACATCTCCTTGTGACTCTGTGCATGTCGATGGCTTGGCTCAGGCTAGCGTGCGATGATTGGGAATTCTTTCAGTTCCACTTATGGCTGACTTCAGAACAGTCGGAGCCTCCAACACTGGGAGGAGTGTTAGCTGCCTATCACTTGTAGGCAGCTGTGGGGAGAATGCTGTTTTGCTCTCACAGCTTGTTTTCCCCTTTCATCTGTTTCTTAGCGAGGACAGCAAACAGGGACTGTAAACTGCAGAAAGCATCCACGTTCCGCACATCCCTCGGGGGCCTCTGGTTCATGAGCTCCGGGCACAGGCAAGTGACTCTGGATCCATATTCCCAGACTGTGTATCCAGAGCCACAGAGGCAACCATGGCGTGACTAAATTCTTGGATTCATGCAGCTTGTGAAGTTCCTTGGATTCCCTACCTCTCCCTTACCGTGTATCAGCTTCACTTTGGGTTGCTAATTATATACCTTTGATTCAGTTTCAGGATTTCATGACCCAAACTGTGGTTTCAACTACAGCAGGTAATAGAATTTATTTTACCAATAAATAAAATAAAGATACCTGAGGACCTTATGCAAGACTGCATTACCTGAGTTAAGGCAGATTCTGATAGATTCTATTATTGTAGGCCAGATAGTCTAGCTTTCTTCCTTAGATGCTTCTGCAAGAGTGTTATACATTCTTACACAGGAGTGGCCATGTGACTCGCACTGACCAATGAAATAAGGACAGAAGTAATGTGTCTACATACTAAGCAGGAGCTTTAAGGGCCAGTATGTGGGTTCTCCATGTCTCTTCTCTCTGCCACAGCAATTGCCAATATTTCAGGTAGAGGCTGCTCTGCTAGCCTGGGTCCAGAATGAAGATGACATGGATGGAGCAAAAACCATAATAATGTGTCACAATAAATAGATAATGTGAGTGAAAAATAAACCTTTATCACTGTGAGTCACTAAGATTTGGAGTTGTTACTATTGCATAACTTAACCTATCCTGAGTCACACATAAATATTATAAAAATCAAAGGCTAGAAATAAACCTAGGTGCACATGGATATTTTGCTTATGGGAATCTCAAAGAAAAACAGGATGAAAAATGGAATACAAGACAGGCAGAACCACGATAATATAGTCCATTATTGGACTAATGTAGTCCATCTAACCCAGGCTTAGATAGGTTAAATGTTGGAGTCATGCCATTCTGGGTAAAATTGCCTCATTTAGATAGATAGGAGAGCAAAGCTGTGCATGATTTGTTTGGGAAATAGATGTTTAATAGACTCAGAACTTGGCACATTTATATTTCTTATTGTAGAGAACCCCATAAGATAAATTATAGGTGACTGTGTTAGGAAAAGAAGTGTTTAAGCCCCAAAACAAAGAGAAAGGAATAAAAAGCACCCCAGTATGGTGCAGTTTTCAACCTACATGTGCTAGAGGGGAAACAGGACTACTGTACAAGCCAGTTAGATTTTAAACTCTGCCCAGTTGGTTTGAAAAGGGTAGAAAACTGTTTAAGGAATAGGGGCTCTAGAGGTTTATTCCAATATTATAATAAAAGAAGCATCAGAAAGAAAGCTTTTTACTGCTACAGAAGGCACACAAGTTACTCTAAAACTAGAATTTAAAAATTTGATACAAACAGCTCATACAATTCAGTGTTACAAAACCAAACAATTCAATCAAAAATATATTTATATATGGGCAGGTGTCTCAGGCAAATGATTCAACATCACAGTAATCCAAGTCTATGCCTCAATAACTGACACTGAAGAAGCTGAAGTTGAACAGTTCTATGAAGATCTACAACACCTTCTAGAATTAATACCGAATTGGAGTGCAAAAGTAGGAAGTCAAGATATACTTGGGATAACAGGCAAATTTGGCCTCAGGGTACAAAATGAAGCAAGGCAGAGAACATTCTGGTCATAGTAAACACCCTTTTCCAACAATCCAAGTGATGACTCCACACATGAACATTACCACATAGTCAATGCCAAAATCAGATTGATTATGTTCTTTGCAACTAAAGATGGAGAAACTCTATACAGTCAGGAAAAACATGACCTGGAGCTCTCTGTGGCTAAGATCATGAGCTCCTTTTTGCAAAATCCAGACTTAAATTGAAGAAAATAGGGAAAACCATTAGGCCATTCAGGTATGATCTATATCAAACCCTTATGATTACACAATGGAGGTGATGAATAGATTCAAAAAGTAGATCTGGTAGACAGAGTGCCAGAAGAACTACGGATGGAAGTTCATAACATTAAACAGGAGTCAGTGACAAAACCATCCCACAGAAAAAGAAATGGGAGAAGGCAAAGTGGTTCTCTGAAGAGATTTCACAAATAGCTAAGGAAAGAAGAGAAGCAAAAGGCAAGAGAGAAAGGGAAAGATGTACCTAACTGAATACAGAGTCCCAGAGAATAGCAAGGAGAGATAAGAAAACCTTCCTAAGTATAAAGAACAATGTAAAGAAATGGAGGAAAACAGTAGAATGGGAAAGATGAGAGATCTCTTCAAGAAAACTGGAGATATCAAGGGAACATTTCATGCAAGATGGGCACAATAAAGGACAGAAACAGTAAAAACCCAACAGAAGCAGATGAGATTAAGAAGCGGCGGCAAGAATACACTGAAGAACTATTCAAAAAAGATCATAATGACCTGGATAACTCCAACAGTGTGGTCACTCACCTATAGTCAGACATCCTGGAGTGTGATGTCAAGTGGGCCTTATGAAGCATTACTACAAACAAAGCAAGTGGAGGTGATGGAATTCCAGCTGAACTATTTCAAATCCTAAAAGATGATGCTGTGAAAGCGCTGCATTCAATACACCAGCAAATTTGGAAAACTCAGCAGTGGCCACAGGACTGGAAAAGCCAGTTTTCATTCCAATCCCAAAGAAGGGCAATACCAAACAATATTCAACCTACTGTAGAATGGCCTTCATTTCACATGCTATTAAGGTTATGTTCAAAATTCTTCAAGTTAGGTTTCAGCAGTATGTGAACTGAAAACGTCCAGATGTACAAGCTGGGTTTCAAAGAGGCAGAAGAACCAGAGATCAAATTGCCAACATTCCTTGGATCATGGAGAAAGCAAAGGAATTTCAGAAAAACATCTACTTCTGCTTCAATGATACACTAAGCCCTTTGACTCTATTCAGTTCAGTGCAGTCGCTCAGTCATGTCCGACTCTGCGACCCCATGAATTGCAGCACGCCAGACCTCTCTGTCCATCACCAACTCCCGGAGTTCACTCAGACTCACATCCATCGAGTCAGTGATGCCATCTAGCCATCTCATCCTCTGTCGTCCCCTTCTCCTCCTGCCCCCAATCCCTCCCAGCATCAAAGTCTTTTCCAATGAGTCAACTCTTCGCATGACTCTATAGATCACAACAAACTGTGGAAAATTCTTCAAGAGATGGGAATACCAGACAACATCACCTGCCTCCTGAGAAACCTGTATGTGAGTCAAGAAGCAGTAGTTAGAACCAGACATGGAGCAATGGACTGGTTCCAAATTGGTAAGGAGAACGTCAAGGCCATATATTGTCACCCTGCTTATTTAACTTATATTCAGAGTACATCATGCAAAATGCTGAGCTGGATGAAGAACAAGATGGAATCCAGATTGCCAGGAGAAATATCAACAACCTCAGAAATGCAGATGATAATACTCTAATGGCAGGAACTAAAGAGCCTCTTGATGAAGGTGAAAAGAGGAGAGTGAAAAAGTTGGCTTGAAACTCAGTATTAAAAAAACTGGTCGAAACACTTCATGACAAATCGAAGAGGGAAAAATGGAAGCAATGATAGATTTTATTTTCTTGGGCTCCAAAATCACTTCATATGGTGACTGCAGCCATGAAATTAAAAGACACTTGCTCTTTGGAAGGAAAGCTATGACAAACTTAGACAGCATATTAAAAAGCAGATACATCACTTTGGGCAATGAAGGTCTGTATAGTCAGAGCTATGGTTTTTCCAGTAGTCATGTATGGATGTAAGAGTTGGACCATAAAGAAGGCTGAGTGCCAAAGAATCGATGCTTTTGAACTGTGGTGTTGGAGAAGACTCTTGACAGTCCCTTGGACTGCAAGGAGATCAAATCAGTCCATCCTAAAGGATCCTGAATATTCACCGGACAGACTGATGCTGAAGCTGAAATTCCAATACTTTGGCCACCTGATGTGAAGAGCTGACTCACTGGAAAAAACCCTGATGCTGGGAGGGGTTGGGGGCAGGAGGAGAAGGGGACGACAGAGGATGAGATGGATGGATGGCATCACCAACTTGATGGACATGAGTTTGGGTGAACTCCAGGAGTTGGTGATGGAGAGGGAGGCCTGGCGTGCTGTGGTTCCTGGGGTCACAGAGTCGGACACTACTGAGCGACTGAACTGAAGGGAATGATATTCAATATCATATTAATAATAACCTGTAATGAAAAAGAATATACGTGTGTGTGTATATATATATATATACACACACACATAACTAAATCACTTCACCTGAAACTAACATTATTTGTTTTGTTTTTACTGAAATATAGCTGATTTTACAAAATGTTAATTACTACTGTATAGCAAAGTGATTCAGTCATACATATACATTCTTTTTCTGTATTATTTTCCACTATGGTTTTTCATAGAATATTAAATACAGTTTTCTGTGCTATACAGTAGGACCTAGTTGTTTATGCATTCTAGATATAAAAGCTTACATCTGCTAACCCAAACCTCCCACTCTATCCCTCCCCCAATCACCTCCCCCTTGGCAACCACCAGTCTGTTCTTTGTGTCCAAGATTCTATTTCTATTTCATAGATAGGTTCATTTGTAACACAGTATTGTATATTGAGTATATTTACATAAAAATGTTGATGCCTTGCTTTGCTGTTTCTGCAGTGGTAACTCCTCCTGGAGCAAGGCGGGGGGGCGGGGGGAGGGGGGCCCATCTGGTGCCCTGACAAGGATCAGGGATGAGAGTACAGGGAGGCGGAGAAAACACCTTGTCTAATGCTTTGTAATACATCTCCTCCCACGTCTATCAGCACAGCGGCTCCTGCGTCATCCTGCTCTTCTACCTCGTGGGTACAGTTTCAGCATGTAGGGGGAGGAGGGGATGTGATTGTATGGCACATCTGGGGAATCCTGTGCCTGGTCATTTAACTCACAACATGCACAGAATTGAATGACTAGAGGGGTGAGCAGGAGTGACTGATATTTCTACAGGCAGTTTTCTAAGAAATGAGCACAGAACGAGGGAGACCCAGCGTGTGACCAGAAGGCATAGGGAGCTGGCAGGGGCCATCTGTAACAGGGAGAACAGGACGCATGGACAACAAAAGAGGAGGTCCAACAGCCTAAGGGGAAGGTGCCAGCCCCACCTAGATTCTGCCCAGCAGTCAGAGCTAAACTGGGCTGACACTGGATGCAGGAAGGGGTGACTGAATAGGCTTCAACAGGGCAACCCTCCTACTTTAAGGTAAGATGTGAATAACTGATAATTTGAGACCAAACTGGTGAGTTCTCCTTTCTTTTCCCTGTGACTCATGTTTTCATACACACACGTGTGCATACAGACACATGTGGACACAGAGACACATAAAACCAAGGACTGATTGAAAAAATGACAGGAATGGCAGTCACCAAATGGCCACTTGTGAGATGAAAGAGTTGTGAGGGGAGGTATACAGACCCAAAGAACAGCCCACCCAGCTCTACTGGAGTAAAGATACAGGGCTGCTAGAGCTGGAAGAGAGGGGACAGGATCTGTGAGGCAGGGAGGAACACGTATTGCCACCTGCCCTCTGTAGATAACCTAGAAGGAACTAAAGAAATTCTTCCTTGAAGTTTGAAAGTGATTCTAAATATAGATTTGGCCACCATCATCTGAGCTCTGCACAGTCCCCCAGGATAGTTTTCTGCACCCTTCTCCCCTGCTTCCCTTTGCTTTTGCCTCCAGAGCTCTGTACCTGTGATTCCTCCAGACTTCCTCAGCTCCCTGGAGACTTTGTCTGCAGGAGCACAGAGCTCCAGGTGTTTCCAGCCCTGTGGCTCTTAACCAATGATCAAGCGTGCACGTGT
>NW_011495058.1:9962596-9971556 GCF_000754665.1 Bison bison bison
GGGGGGGGGGGGGGGTGTCTGTGTTGGGGGTGGGAAATGACTGCCTGGCCTCAACTGCTCAGGTCCAAACAGCTCTGAGGCTCATTTTATACTCCAGAGTTCTAAGGAATCAGGGTGCGGCCACCCTCCCCTAAGAATCCATCTGAAAACTCACCCTCACTTGCCTTCTCTACCTTCTCCTTCTCCTCCTACCAACACCCCTGCTCCCTTTGTGGTCTTTTTCTGGATGCAGTTCCTTAACAAATCATTTGCACCCAAATCCTTATCTCAGAGGCTTTTCCTGAGGAATCTTTTTTTTTTTTTGCTTTGAGGTATAATTGACATACAACATTATATTCGTTTCAGGTGTATAGCAGGTATATAATTTGTATATATTGTGAAATGATCACCATAATCAGTCTAGTTTCCAGGGAATTTGACTCGACAATAGAGGACTAGTGTTTTTTTGCTGAAGCTTGCTGAGAGGCAGAATCTAAAGGTCATCCTTGCTGCTAAGATAAAGTGATCTCAAGGCTGTTGGGTGGACCAGGCACCAGAGTGTGGGAGGAAGCAGTTAGGTCTCCATAGGATCTTCCAGTGACAAAGCTGCAGAAGATTCATCTAGGTACCTGAAGAGCATTGCAAACATTAGTGACATCCAGGATGATGGAGTGACAGCAGCCATCAGCTGGAGTTGGGCACAAGGGACAAGCAAATGTGATGAAAATAAAGACATACATGGCTCCTCACATCCCCACCCAAGTGCGTTACCCATGGAAACACACTCTTCTTTCTTCTCCCTGATGCTGTCCAGAGATGAGAACACTAAAAGCCATGGAAAGTGAAAGAGAATCAATAGGACATAAGAGGAAGAGCTTAGGATAGGAAAGAGCTGGGAGAGGGAGCTATATATAAGCTTTGAAGTAATACTTCACTTCAGCTGAGCATTTAGCTGAATGAGACAAAGTTTTAAAACAGGAGTGACTAGAAGGTTGTCCAAAGATGTCAGCTTTGTGGTAAATATCTTTGAAAAACATAACCTAAAATATCTCAAGTTTGGCAGCAGGAAAGAGTTTATCCCATCAAATGACCAAGATCTTGTTTGAGGATTACATTTAAAATGTGTTTAACCTTGGCAGAGACAGGCCAAGACAGAAGAGTAGAAAGACGCTGAGCTCACCTCTTCTCATAAGCACGCCAAATCACAACTATCTGCAGAACAACCATCAGTGAAAAAGACCAGAACTACCAGAAAAAAAAAATATTCTACAACTAGACTACAACTACAACTACAACTAGACATAAAGGAACCACAGGGACTTCCCTGGTAGCCCAGTGGTTGGGACTCCATGCTTCCAGTGCAGGGGGTGTGGGTTTGATCCCTGCTCAGGGGAACTAGCATCCTGCATGCTGTGTGGCACAGCCAAATAACTAAATAAAAGAAGGAACCACAATGAGAAGGTTGGGAGGGGTAGACTCACGATATAATCAAGTCTCATATCCCTGGCTGGGCAACCCAGAAACTGGAGAATAATTGTATTATGTTGCAGAGGTTCTCCTACAGGAGCAAGAGTGCTGAGCTCCATGTTAGACCCAGGGGTCCTGCACCAGGAGCATAAGGCTTTGGGGTCAGTGGGGCTTAATTTTGGGAGCCAGCCCCACAGGACTGGGGAAAAGAGAGACTTCACTCTTAAAGGGTGCTCACAAAATTTCATGTGCACTGGGACCCAGGGCAAAAGCAGTAACTTGATAGGAGCCTGGGCCAAAGCTACCTGCTGGCCTTGGGGAGTTTCCTGGAGAGGAAGGGGCAGCTGAGGCTCACTCTGTATAGAGACTGGCAACAGCCACATTTGGGAACCTTCTACTGCACAAACACTGCTGCTGGTGCCAACATCTTGCTTATTAATGCCAAGAACCAGCCCCACCTCATAGCCTGTAGGAACCAATGTCGGGATGCCTCAGGTCACACAACTCACTGGTTGGAGACCCAGCCCCACCCACCAGCAGAAAGTGAAAGTGAAAGTTAAGTTGCTCAGTTGTGTCCAACTCTTTGTGACCCCTTGGACTGTAGTCCACCAGGCTCCTCCATCCATGGGATTTTTCAGGCAAGAATACTGGAGTGGGTTGCCATTTCCTTCTCCAGGGGATCTTCCCGACCCAGGGATAGAACCCAGGTCTCCCGCATTGCAGGCAGGCGCTTTAACCTCTGAGCCACCAGGGAAGCCCACCAGCAGACATCCTGTCTAAAGAATTCCAAGCCCAAAGTCACTTCTAAACACGCTTCTAGACAGGGCCCTGCTCACCAGAGGGTCAAGACCCAGCTCCACCCGCTAGTAGGAAGGATAATAGGCCCTGCCCTAAAGAAAACCTACATTAGCTTCTTAAACAGCCTCATCCACCAGGCAGCAGACATCAGATGCAAGAAAACCACAATCTCAAAGCCCATGGATCCACCCTGCCCACAGGAGGCCAGATCCTACCCAGGGACCAGCTGGGACCTGGCCCTGCCAGCCAGCAGGCCAACACAAGTTTCAAAACACTCCAGATGACATACCCAGCTGTGTCAGGAACTGGTTCCCCCACAGTGATCTGACACCAGCTCTTGGACCCCTTGACTTTGCAACCAGACCCCAGGGCCTGGTTCTGCCTTCCAATAGTCTAGCACTAACCCCAGGATCTGGCTTCAGCCGCCAGTGGGTGGGTGGACAATAGCCCTGGAGTCTTCTGGACCCTGACTCTGATCACCAGTGAGCCAGCATCTCTCCGGGCCCCCGAAGATTCTTCAGCTAGCCACCTCATGACCAGGCCCCACTAAACAGTAGCCAACAGCATGTACACAAGGCAGAACCTGGTAACCAACAGGGCTGTGGGCAACCAAGCCTACCAGAAAGCCCACATAGCCCACTATGACAGAAGGACCTACAAAGCCCTCTTAGGGGGACCCCTAGAGCACATAACTTAAGTGATAGGAAGCGAATGTGCAGCTGAGACTCATAGGACATCTCCTATAGACAGCAACTTCTCCCAGGTTGAGAAATGTAACTAACCTACCACATGCTGCTGCTGCTAAGTCACTTCAGTCATGTTTGACTCTGTGCGATCTCATAGATGGCAGCTCACCAGGCTCCCCTGCCCCTGGGATTCTCCAGGCAAGATCACTGGAGTGGGTTGCCATTTCCTTCTCCAACACATGGAAGTGAAAAGTGAAAGTGAAGTCGCTCAGTCGTGTCCGACTTCTTCACAACCCCATGGACTGCAGCCTACCAGGGTCCTACCTTCCATCCATGGGATTGTCCAGGCAAGAGTACTGGAGTGGGGTGCCATTGCCTTCTCCATATATAGAGACAAATAGCAACTTAGCCAAAATGAGGCAGCAGCGCAACATGTTCCAGATAAAGGAACAAAATAAAACCCCAGAAGAAGACTCAAGGGAAGTGGAGATAGGCTATCAACCCAAGACAGTGTTCAGAGGAATGATTGCAAAGATGAGCCAAGAGCCTGGAAGAAGAATTGGTGCACAGAGTGAGAAGTTAGAAGTTTTTAACAAAGGAGTAGTAAACATACAGAACAACCAAACTGAGAGGAACAATAAATAAATGAAATGAAAAATACAGACATAGTCAACTGTAAAGTAACTGATACAAAGAAATGGAGCAGAGAGCTGGAAGACAGTAGTGGAAATCACTGCTGCTGAACAGTAAAAAAAAAAAGGAGAAAAAAATGGAAAAGAAATGAGGATAGTTTAAGAGACCTCTGGGACAAGATTGAATGCACTAACAATCATATTATAGAGGTTCCAAAAGGAGAGGAAGAAGAAAGGGCCTGAGAAATTATTTGAAGAGATAACAGCTGAAGACTTCCCTAACATGAGAAAGGAAACAGTCACCCAAGACCAGGAAGAGCAGAGCATCCCATACAGGATAAATCCAAAGAGAAATATATTGGAGACACACTGTAAGTAACATGACAAAACTTGAAGAGAGAATACTAAAAGTAACAAGGGAAAAACAATAAATAATATACAAGGGAAATATCACACAGCCCTCAGCAAATTATTCAGGAGAAACTCTGCAGGCCAGAGGGAAGTGGCATGATATATTTAAAGCTATGAAAAGGAAAAACCTACAACCAAGAATATGCCATCCACCAAGGCTCTCTTCCATAGATGAACTGGACAGGATAAAACCCCTAAAGGAAAACACAGGCAGAACACTCTGCATAAATCAGAACAATTTTTTTGTTTTGTATCCATGTCCTAAAGTAAAGGAAATAAAAGAAAAAATAAACAAATGCGACCTAATTAAATTTTAAAACTTTTCACAGGAAAAGAAACCACTGACACCATGAAAAAATAACTTACTGAATGGGACAAAATATTTGAAAACGACATGACTGGTAAGGGGTTAGTTTCTAACATATATAAACGGCTCATACAATTGAACATCAAGAAACAATTTTAAAAATGGGCAGAAGACCTGAATATTTTCCCAAAGGGGAAATGTAGATAACCAATAGGCACATGAAAAGATGCTCAATATCATTAATCATCAGGGAGTTGCAAATCAAACCCACAATGAGATAACATCTCACACTTGTCAAAATGGCTATCACCAAAAAGACAACAAATAACAAATGTTGGTGAGGATGTGGAAAAAAGGGAACTGTAGCACACCGTTGATAGGAATGTAAATTGGTGCAGCCACCATATGAAATGGTATTGAATTTTCTCAAAAAACTAAAAATAGATATGAGCCAGCAATTCCAATCAAATGTATACCTGAAAAAAACAAAAGCACTAACTGGAAAAGACATATGCACCCCTGCCGGGAGCCGGCATATTGCATATTGAGTGCATATTGCATATTGCATACTGAGTGCAGCACTTTCCACAGCATCATCTTTCAGGATCTGGAATAGCTCAACTGGAATTCTATCACTGCTGGGAGCCAGTGAGGAACTCCGCCCATGACAAAGGTCATGAGGAAGGAGGCTCGGCATACGCAAAGGCGGGATCGAGTCTCAGGAGTCCCCCATCTACCCCCAAAACCAGAGTCTGCCTACTTTCTGCTTTGTGCTTTCACCTACACCTTTGACTTTATGGGGGGCTGTCCCCCACTACCTCTCTCTGAAAAAAGAGTTAGCTTACAGCTCCAGTTAATAATTCCTGGGTTGACAGTGTTTAACCTACAAACTCCTTTGGAAGTCCTCTAGCCTGCCTGAATAGGTTTTTCCGGCCACACGTGATTGTTCAGAGCCTCCCAACTGTGAGAGGCAGATGTTCTAAACTGTATAAACACAGATTCTTTTGAGTAGTTAAAAGATTGATTAGAAATTGTATTGGTGAAGGGATTTTCACTTGTTGGGCCAATGTTTGCTGCAAAGTTTCCATATCCCTTACCTGCTGTGTCCCTGGCAGTGTATTGATTAATATAATTGGTGTAAGTAGTAGCTTTAATGTTTGTAACCTGGGACCCTTGAGTTAATTCTTTTTCTTGTTATAGCCCACCACACCTTTGCCTTATAGGAATGCAACTTTATCTAATGCTTTTGAAGGGTGGCGCTTGACTAATCACCTTTAGAGAAAAATAAGTTTTCTGAAGAAAGGGTCTTAAAATGTTAACAGGCCTCCGGGCCAGAAGATGATGCAAATCACCTAAGCTTTTGCATATGATAAGTTTGCAGGAAGAAAGCCTTGCTTGCTGCATGACTCTACCCCTTCCCCCATTATCCTCTATGCATAACTTAAGGTATAAAAACTACGTTGAAAAATAAAGTGCGGGTCTTGTTCACCGAAACTTGGTCTCACCATGTCGTTCTTTCTCTAACCTTCTGGCTGAATTATTCAGCCTCTTTTCTCCACTGAATTTCCTCACTGAGCTATCCTCGTTCTATTACTCTTTATATCCTTAATTAACGTTTAATTAAGCAATTGTTTCCTGATCTTCGCCTACGCCGTCTCTCCTTCGAATACCCTGGATCAGCTGGGGCTGGTCCCCGGCACACCCCCAACATAGCAGTGTTATTTACAATTGCGGAAGCAACCTAAGTGTCCATCAACAGATGAATGGATAAAGAAGACATGAGGTTATATACATACACACACAAACACACACACAATGGAATACTACTATGCAGCCATAAAAAGAATGAAATTTTGCCATTTGCAGCAACACAGATGGACTTGGAGGGCATTATGTTCAGTGAAGTCAGAGAAAGTAAAATATTGTATAATATCACTAACGTGGAATCTAAAAGATAGAAAATAGTGAATATAACAAAAAAGAAGCAGACTCAATGATAATGGAGAACAAATTAGTGGTTACTAGTGGGAAGAAGAGAGGGAGGAGGGGCAGTATAGAGGGAGGGAAGGGAAGTAAGAGGTACAAGCAATTAGGTATAAAATAAATTAAAAGGATATACTGTACAACACAGGGAATAGAGCCAATATTTTATAATAACCATCAATGGAGTATAACCTTTAAAAATAATGAATCACTATAGTGTACATCTGTAACTTATAGTGTTGAAAACAACTATACTTCAATAAAAATTTTTTTAAGTAAAACAGGAGTGACTAAAATAGCTGGGAGAGACAAGATCAATAACCAGTTATGTACTGCTGAAAAGCCCATATGGGAGCTCATAAATGGAAAAAGGATCTGTTAGGAAAATAATTTCATCTTTGCACACATCCCCTTTGTCACATACCTGGCACCGTTGTCACTCCCCATTTAAAGGCAGAAGATACTAAAGTTCCAATGGGCTTGCCTTCCTCAGCTCCTTTACAACTTTGGGAGAAACCCTTATGAGAGGAAACCCATCCTATTAGGCAGGATAGCCTTATCTAAGAGCCATCCAAAACCACACTTATGCCACGATTGATAAGTATATACAAAATAGATAACAAACGAGGACTTACTGTTTAGCACAGGGAACTCTACTCAATGTTCTGTGGTAACCTAAATGGGAAAGAAATCCAAAAAAAGGAGATATACATATAAAAGATTCATTTTGCTGTACATAGGAACTAACACAACATTGTAAAGCAATTACACTTCAGTAAAAAATTAAAAAACTAAACAACATTTATGATGGGTAAGTCTTCTCAGATCTCTTTCAGTTTTTTTCTTAGTAAAAGACAGAACCGCCTAGAGAAATTCCCTTTCAGCTGAGGTGTGTGTGTACAGAAGTGAGTACAGCTGCTGGGCCGGGGAGGGGCTCAGGACAGAGAGGTCACCAGGGGATGAATACATCCTGCTCTGTGAACTTTCAGCCGCAGGGCGCCCCCTACTAGGCTGAAGGACCACCTTCCTAGATCACAAATATTGGGGCTACTTTGAGGCCAACTCTGAGTGACTGCGAAGACTGTGAAGTTCTGAATTGTTCACCCACCTGGTCCATAGAGACGAGGACTGCAATTGCTGAGAATGTATCCTTTCATCTTCTCATTCTAGGCTGAGGGAGCTAAACTCATGACTGATTAGAGGAACTGCTTAGTCCAAATCAACCCTGAAATCTCTGCTTTTGTCCTTCAGTGCCAAAATATAAGCTCTCCTGGATGTCCACCTTTCTCTATAGCACATCTCTTGATGATTTCAAGTGATTTTACTGTTAATCCATTTACGGCTTATGGAGATGGTTTCCTCTTTGCTCCCACGGCCATTTTCAAATAAGAGGACCATCTCTCAAAATGAAACCAAACTTGGCTCCTTGGCAACTCACACCATTGGAGTTATCACACCTGACCTGTCAGGCACTCAGCAAACTCCTCATAGTCTCTCGTCTCATTTACTAAAGATGTTGAAATCTGATTGATAATCTTTAGCTCCATGCAAAGTTCTGCATCCTGGATGACCTCAAAATCTGTTGGGAAAACTTATCTAATAAATCTATTCCTTAGATCTTTGATCTCTTAATCTCTAATGACCATCTCTTCCATTCTTCTCCAGCTACCATCTCCCAAAGTCATGGTATTAGATTGAAGAGGGCAATCAACAGACCCACTCCTCTCTTCTAATTAAGTTCTATACCAACTAAAATACAGAGAGAAAATGACAGATAGAAATGAATTTATCTTTACTGCAGATAATAAGAGAGATTTTGACTTAGCTAAGTGGCCATTGTGGGACCTAGACTAGAAAAGATATACCCATTTGAATGCAGAGTGCCAAAGAATAGCAAGGAGAGATAAGAAAGCCTTCCTTAGTGATCAGTGCAAAGAAATAGAGGAAAATAGTGGAATGAGAAAGACTGGAGATCACTTCAAGAAAATGAGAGATATCAAGGGAATATTTCATGCAAAGATAGACACAATAAAGGTGAGAAATGGTATGGACCTAACAGAAGCAGAAGATATTAAGAAGAGGTGGCAAGAATGCATGAAGAACTGAACAAATAAGATCTTCACGACCCAGATAATCATGATGGTGTGATCACTCACTTAGAGGAATGTGAAGTCAAGTGGGCCTTAGGAAGCATCACTATGAACAAAGCTAGTGGACGTGATGGAATTCCAGTTGAGCTATTCCAAATCCTGAAAGATGATGCTGTGAAAGTGCTGCACTTAATATGCCAGCAAATTTGGAAAACTCAGCAGTGGCCACAGGACTGCAAAAGGTCAGTTTTCATTCCAATCCCAAAGAAAGGCAATGCCAAAGAATGCTCAAACTACTGCACAATTGCACTCATCCCACACACCAGCAAAGTAATGCTCAAAATTCAAGCCAGGCTTCAACAGTATGTGAACTGTGAACTTCCAGATGTTCAAGCTGGTTTTAGAAAACGCAGAGGAACCAGAGATCAAATTGCCAACATCCATTGGATCATCAAAAAAGCAAGAGAGTTCCAGAAAAACATCTATTTCTGCTTTATTGACTAAGCCAAAGCCTTTGACTGTGTGGATCACAACAATCTGTGGAAAATTCTTAAAGAGATGGGAATACCAGACCACCTGATCTGCCTCTTGAGAAATCTGTATGCAT
>NW_011495058.1:9971656-9982657 GCF_000754665.1 Bison bison bison
CAGGCTGGAGGAAGCACAAGCTGGAATCAAGATTGCCAGGTGAAATATCAATAACCTCAGATATGCAGATGACACCACCCTTATGGCAGAAAGTGAAGAAGAACTAAAGAGCCTCTTGATGAAGGTGGAAAAGTTGGCTTAAAGCTCAACATTCAGAAAACTAAGATCACGGCATCTGGTCCCATCACTTCATAGCAAATAGATGCGGAAACAATGGAAACAGTGACAGACTTTATTGTTTGGACTCCAAAATTACTGCAGATGGTGACTGCAGCCATGGAATTAAGACACTTGCTCCTTGGAAGAAAAGTTATGACCAAACTAGACAGCATATTAAAATGCAGAGGCATTACTTTGCTGACAAAGGTCCATCTAGTCAAAGCTATGGTTTTTCCAGT
The DNA here is from genome assembly GCF_000754665.1 of Bison bison bison. Taxonomy (NCBI): domain Eukaryota; kingdom Metazoa; phylum Chordata; class Mammalia; order Artiodactyla; family Bovidae; genus Bison; species Bison bison. The sequence goes on from NW_011495058.1 coordinate 9,972,055, forward strand.
CGTCATGTATGGATGTGAGAGTCAGACCATAAAGAAAGCTGAGCAGTGAAGAATTGATGCTTTTGAACTGTGGTGTTGGAGAAGACTCTTGAGAGTCCCTTGGACTGCAAGGAGATCCAACCAGACCACCCTAAAGGAAATCAGTCCTGAATATTCATTAGAAGAACTGATGCTGAAGCTGAAGCTCCGATACATTGGCCAACTGATGGGAAGAACTGACTCATTTGAAAAGACCCTGATGCTGGGAAAGAATGAAGACAACAGGAGAAGGGGATGATAAGAGGATGAAATGGTTGGATGGCATCATCAACTCAATGGACAGAGTTTGAGAAGACTCTGGGAGCTGGTGATGGAGATGGAAGCCTGGTATGCTCCAGTCCATGGGGTCACAGAGAGTCGGACACGACTGAGTGAGTGAACTGAATTGAACTCAGCTGAGTACGCACAAGTTCTTAATAAGGAAGTCAGAGAAGCAGATCAGGATGTATACCTACTGAGCAGCAAAGGAGATACGGGAGAAGGAGTTGGGTACTTATGTTTAATTTCTACTTCCCAGCTCCTCCAGAGTTGAAAGAAAGCCCAAGAGAGATCTACTTTATATGAAAGGAAATGACAAATGTGGAGGGTAAGTATCCCTCCCACCTGCAGCTTGGACCACATCATCATCCAAAATTGCTTCATCCCCCAAATCACTAATTTGAGCCTCCTACTCCCTAGCCAACTACAGTGTACCCTCTTTGGAACTTACAGTGTTACAACGTTCTTGTTCATTTTCCTTCTATTACAATGTATATTTCTTTCTAAGCTCTTACTAATATTCCCTGCTACCTCGCCCCTCTGTATTTTCTTCATATGTCTAGCAAAAGTTTAACCCTGTAAGATTCTGGGTTGTTTTGCACCTATATTCAAATTGCCAAATCCTCCCGGAGAAAAGCAACACAGAACTTGGTATCATTTAAAAATGGCAACTCACTCCAGTATTCTTGCCTGGAAAATCCCATTGTCAGAGGAGCCTGGAGGGTGACAGTCCATGGGGCTGCAAAGAGTCAGACACAACTGAGCACACGTGCCCAAAATACATGGCCATCAGTCTCAAGACTCATATGCCCTCAAGACTGACCGGCAGTACTGACACTTTTCTCAGATCAAATCATTCCCCTGCTCTCAACATGCCTATTTAACTCACTATTGACCCGGGGACTTGTACAGAAACTAATCCCTATGGCCAGGGATTTTTATTTTGGTCAGCCAAAACCTAATTGTGTTATTTCATTATCATTTTGCAGCTTATTACATTCAATAGTTACATGCAACACACCTGTAAAGTCTTCTCTGGCACTGGGAGTTTCATTTGCACTTTCTGTATCAGAATCAATCACTAAGGTTTTGTGTCTTTTTTTTTTTTTTTTTGGTCTAATAGTAACATCATCTGAATCAGAACTATATTCTGAAGAACTATCATCTTCTGAAACACTAGTGCATTTGTCGCTTGGACAATCTAAAAAATATCTGCATAAAATTCACCACGAAATTCTTCATTCAAAATTTCATGAGGCGGCATTTTAAAAAATTTTATGGTAATAAACTTGCATTTATAATACACATAATTTTGGGAGAAAACCTAATGGAGCAAAATGTGAATGATAACGACAATCATAAGTTGTATAATGAATCCTTTGTCAATTTTAAGCTCTGACAGCTTTGCTTGGTGATGTTAATGGTATCGCTCTCTAAAAACTTACTAATATGTCTCCACTCAGTAACATTCAAGTAACATGTCTCCAGACAATAATATGCTTTAAAATCATGCCTCACTCTATACTTTGGTTATAGCCTTTTGGTTTTCAGTAGATGAGACCATTTCCTATGTTACTGAGAACTGTGAACCCAGACAGGTCCTCCTCCAACTTCCTGATATGAAATCAACATAATCTACCCACATCTATACTCATCATCAGAACAGTCCCTCCTCCTGTATAGAGCATACACCTTCTCCTGTGCCTTGGCCCCTATTTGTTCCTGATATCACCATCAGTCCCCACTAGCAAATATTCCTTTTCCCTCTGCATATTCAACCAGTCCTTACAAACTGGACCCTTATCAACACCATTCTGCTGCTGCTGCTGCTGCTAAGTCGCTTCAGTCATGTCCGACTCTGTGCGACCCCATAGACGGCAGCCCACCAGGCTCCCCCATCCCTAGGATTCTCCAGGCAAGAACACTGGAGTGGGTTACCATTTCCTTCTCCAAGGCATGAAAGTGAAAAGTGAAAGTCAAGTTGCTCAGTCTTGTCCAACTCCCAGCGACCCCATGGACTGCAGCCTATCAGGCTCCTCCGTCCATGGGATTTGCCAGGCAAGAGTATTGGAGTGGGTTGCCATTGCCTTCTCCCAACACCATTCAGATGTGCTTAAGTCTCCTTTCTCTGAAAAATAACTTCCCTTCAGCAGGATGTGATTGGGGGAGAAACACAGGGACTTTTAAAATTCTTATAATATCCTTCACCTGAAGTTAGTTGTGAGTCCATGGCTGTTTATTTTATTCTTTATACATAGGCACTTTTGTATGTATGAATTTTTCACAATTACAAAAGGAAAAGCAAACCAAACCTTCTCAATATCATTTTTGTATCCCATCATACTGTTATGCCATAAATTGCTCTTTTCTTTCACAAGCAGACTTCTTGAAAAAGACACCTATGTCTTCTGACTCTGCATTCTTAATTTCCAATCTTTCCTGAACCTATTCCAGGTTGGATGCTTTGTCCCACACTCTTCTTCCCACCCTCTGCCCCAATCACTCCTCTGAACCAGCTCTGATAAGGTCAACAAGGACTTCCTTTCTTCAAACACTGGATGCTGTTTAGACCTTATCTTAAAGCACAATTCAGCAGTCTTCCTAACTGCTACTAACCACTTCCAATTTCTTGCAATTCTTCTTCCCCTTGCCTGCATTGCTGCCATGCTCTTGTTTCCCTTTCTGTTCCTTCTCAGCCTCCTTTGTGGACTCATAGTCTACTGATACTCAGCCATTAGATTCAAAGCTTGCCAAGGCCTAGGTGTTTTTTGTTTTTTAATACATGCTATCTTTCTAGGCAACTCTATCCAAGACCATTAGTTTTAACTGTTCTATCTAAGCTATTTATATCTTAGACTCAGATACTTCCCTGAGGGCCACATGGATATATCCAACAGCGTATTTATACCATCCTTTGGTTTGTCTCAAAGGCATCTTACGTCCAAGACCAAATCCAGACTCTTCCCGCAGACATCTGATCTCTGCCAGTGAACCCTGTCTCATCGATGCCTCATGCAACTTTTACTGGCCATTTTCCACCATTGGACTTTTGCACATTTCAATCTCGCTGCCTGCAATGCTCTCCCTTTTTCTCTTTCCGTAGGTAATGCCAGACATTCTTTATATGTCAAATATCTCTTCCTCAGAAAACTTGTCCATGTCCCACAAGTGTAGGTCAGCTTTCTAGGTGACATTCCTTTTCCTTGGAGCACTTATATAAATGTAAATATTTGCATCTATTAACTAGTGTGATTAGTCAGTCAATCTCTAGGGCTTCTACTGAACTCTTAACAGCCTCCCCTACAGGACTACCCTTGTTGCTACTCCAGGGTCACTGATGTCCAGCACAGTGAGTGGACACTCTTATAGCAGGCACTCAATAACATTTGTTTAGACTCACAGATGTAGAGAATAGACTCACGGTTGCCAAGAGGGAGGGATGTTGGGAGGGATGGACTGAGAGTTTGAGATGAGAAGATGCAAACTATTACACAGAAGATGGATAAACAACAAGGTCTTAATGTATAGCACAGGGAACTATATTCAGTATCCTGTGATAAACCATATGGAAAAGAATATGAAAAAAATACGTGTGTGCACATATATATAACTGAATCACTTTGCTGTACATCAGTAATGAACACAACACTGTAAATCAACTATACTTCAATTAAGAAATAACATTTGTTTAAATTATGTGTGTGTGATCATAAGTAAATGAATGATTCGTATGTAGTGTGATATAATTTATTCTAAGTGTTAAGTAATTTAGATGCTGGTTTTACTTTGCGGTCTGGATTGTTTTATTTTGTGCCTCTTTTATTATGTTATGTGAGCAATATCCAGAGAGTTGTGGATTTCAGTGGCCTGCCGGACACTCTGATACACCTGGAATTGTCACAGCACTGCAGACACTGAAGGATAAGATGTCAGGGGCCCACGGAAGAATATTAAGAAAGTTGTTCCTGACAATGAACATCAAAAGTCTCCACTGGCTTCCATTCTTGCTTAAAAGCCTCTCTTGCTAGAAGCTAAAAATTATATTATTGGATATGGATTCTTGTGGTAACAAGGAGGCAGGGAGCTATTTGAGAAGACATTACAATGCAGATAGGGGCTTAGTCTATATAACTTTGGGTTAAAGTCCCTTCCTTTGAGATAGGCTTTAAATGTAATGTCTGCTTTTCTGAATATGGAGGACTTCATAAAGAACACAAGAATATTTGAAGTTTTTTTTTTTTTAAACAAGCAGACTGATCTTTTTTTCTATCCATTCTCAGAGGATCCTAGAAAGACCATAAAAGAGGCCTCCTGGCAATGGTAACAAAGGGGGATTAAAGTCAAGGTTAGGAGGCTGCCAAAGTAAAGAATTCTATTTTGAGTAGAGAGAATAGAGAGTGAAATTCAGTGACAATGCAGATGAGGATAAGAAACATTTTCAAGGCGCTGACCATGATCCTGGCACTTTCCAAGGGTTTACTATATATTATTTTAATCAACATAATTTTATGAAAGCGGTACTATTTTTATCCTAATTTTAGAGATGAGGAAGTGGGAGCATAATGGGCTGAGTAACTTGCCCATGATAATCAATGTCATGCCACGGTTATACATTTTTTCAACAGAAAATGCATTTAGGCGTGATTAAAGAGCATCCTATACTCCATGCAATGAACAAATGATACTGGGAGGAAACATGCCACTAGATCCAGAATGAGGATTGACTCTTAATGGGATGGTTGTTGACTGGGCCCACAGTTGTTTGTAAATCTCCCTTCTTTAAAAGTTGCTTACTTGTTGAATGAGTATATTCATCTGTCTATGTCTTAACAATCGACAGATTTTTCTGAACATGTTGAAGACTTAAACCAAATCCTTGCTGGGCTTGATAATGAGACTAATGGACACTTGTGGGAGTGAACATTTTTCATTTCCAAAAATTGGTGTCGAGTGGAATCTGGGAGCATGGAAGATTGTGGTCTTAGGTCCTTGATGCATTTGCATATAGATCCTAACCATGCTGCTTGGATTCAAGGACCAGGTGTGTCATCAACTATATGTGTCTCAGAAAATATACTACAGAAGGCCATTCTCCTCTTTGTAAAGAAAGAGTATGCAGAGTAAGGATGTTTTTAGTTTAATTGGAGTCACTTAGCAAGTGATGGAGGGATCCAAAATTGAAGCTGCTTAACAAGAGGCCAAAGTTCTTTGCATTAGTAAAAGCACATATATATTCAGAAAATAATGCATTAGGGTCTGAATAAGTTGGAGGACAAATGTTCCAGCCCTTGGAATCAGTGAATATAAGGGTCCTACGGTGGCTCAGTAAACAAGATCCCAGAGATCCAGGTAAGAACTTCCCATGAGAACATTAGGAGACAACAGCAGGAATAATGTGCAAGTGAGGAGGTCTCTCTGGAGGTCTGCAAGATTACAGCCATTCGATTGTTGAAGTTTCCTGTGAATCTGGGTCAGGGGTCATTGGGATCAGCTCACTAGGGATTCAATTGCTGGGAGTGTTGGATGTCTGACCTCCTGCAGGTGTTCCAACACACACTAGAGGGCGCTGTGGAAGAGTGGAGGGTGGTGACTGTGACAAGGAGAAATCTGAATGAGGCATAAGGATTAAAACATGCCAGAAAGGGAGACATCCCAAATCTACTAGGATAAAAATGTCCTAGAAGAGGCAAGAGACTGTGGGATGAGATCAGCTCAAGTCACCGTTAGGGACATCATGTGGCAGATGCAAAAATTACATGCATTCCTCCTATTTTAGGGTTAACCGAGGTGGAAGAATTCTCTCAAGTCTTTGCGGCTTCAAACGAGAGCATACAAAGGTCAGTTCCATAAGAAGACAGAAAATAAAACATGAATAAACAGAAAGCTGTACCACATTACTGAGTAAATTGAAAATCATTAATATGTGAATTGTCCCATTAATATAGAAATGAGTGCAATCCAAATTAGAACCCTGGTATGTGGGTTTTTTCTTTTGGATTAAATGAATTTAAAATTCATATGGAAATATAAATATTCAAGAATAGTCAAGAAAATTTTGAAAAGGAACTCTTTATAAGATATTAAATTAGGTGAAACCTCTGTAAAAAAGCAGTATAATGTTAGCATAGGAACAGGCAAAGATATAAGTGGAACTATGAAAAGTGGGATCCCCTAAAATAGATTCTATCGCCTTTAGGAATTTAATATAGGAAAGTATTTTATAATTCATCAGGGAATAGTATTTTATTTAATACATAATACTAGCAAACTTGGTTATGCATTGGGAAAGAAGAAATTTGATTCTGTCTCTCACATAAGAATAAATTCCACACAGAATAAAAGCTGAAAGGTAAAGAATAACATAATACATTTTAAAAGTGTAGGAGGCCATATATGCAAACTAGTGGTTGGGGAGGCAGGAAAACAAGCTATTAAAAATTAGTCATATTTAATTGGGCATAGATGGAACTCTACCTCATCATCATAAAGGCTATACATGACAAACCCACAGCAAATATCATTCAAAACATCATTCTTGATGGTAAAAAACTCAAAGCCTTTCCTCTAAGATCAGGAACAAGAAAAGGATGAGCACTCTCACCACTTTTATTCAACATAATTTTGGAAGTCTTAGCCACTGTAACCTGAGGAAAAAAAAGAAATACAAAGAATTCAAATTGGAAAAGAAGTAAAACAGGTTACTGTTTGCAGATGACATGATACTATACATTAAAAATCCTAAAGATCCTATGTGAAAACCACTAGAGCTAATCAATGAATTTGGTAAAGTTGCAGAATACAAAATTAATGCACAATAATCTTTGGCATTCCTATACACTAGCAAAGAAAGAGCAGAAAGAGAAATTGAGGAAACAATTCCACTTATCACTGCAACAAGAAGAATAAAATACCTAGGAATAAGCCTAAGCAGAGACATTACTTTGCCAACAAAGTTCTGTCTAGTCAAGGCTATGGTTTTTCCAATGGTCATGTATGGATGTGAGAGTTGGACTGTGAAGAAGGCTGAGCAGTGAAGAATTGATGCTTTTGAACTGTGGTGTTGGAGAAGACTCTTGAGAGTCCCTTGGACTGCAAGGAGATCCAACCTTCTCTCCCTGAAGGAGATCAGCCCTGGGATTTCTTTGGAAGGAATGATGCTAAAGCTGAAACTCCAATACTTTGGCCACCTCATGTGAAGAGTTGACTCATTGGAAAAGACTCTGATGCTGGGAGGGATTGGGGGCAGGAGGAGAAGGGGACGACAGAGGATGAGATGGCTGGATGGCATCACCGACTCGATGGACGTGAGTTTGAGTCAACTCTGGGAGCTGGTGATGGACAGGGAAGCCTGGTGTGTTGTGATTCATGGGGTCACAAAGAGTCGGACACGACTGAGTGACTGAACTGAACTCAAGGAGGCAAAAGGTCTATTCAAAAAACTGTAAGGTACCGATGAAAGAAATCAACAATGATACAAACAGATGGAGAGATATACAATGTTCTTGGATTAGAAGAATCAATATTTTCAAAATGACTATATTACCCAAAGCAATCTCTAGATTCAATGCAATCCTTATCAAATTATAAATGGCATTTTTCACAGAATTACAACAAAAAATAAAAATTTGTATGGAAACAAAAAGACCCTGAATAGTCAAAGCAATCTTGAGAAAGAAAAATAGAGCTGGGAGGAACAGGCTTCCTGACTTCAGACTATACTACAAAGTGCTGGTCATTAAAACAGTATGATACTGGCACAAGAAAAGAAAAATAAAGTGGAACAGGATAGAAAACCCAAAGATAAACCCACACACCTGTCACCTAAACTATAACAAGGAGGCAAGGATATACAATGGAGAAATAAAGAATCTCTTCAATAAGTGGTGCTGGGAAAACTGGACAGTTACATGTAAAAGAATGAAATTAGAACACTCCCTAACCCCATGCACAAAAAAATAAACTCAAGATGGATCAAAGACCTAAAGGTAAGGTTGGACACTATAAAATTCTTAGAGGAAAACAGGCAGAAAATCTTTAATGTAAATCACAGCAAAATTTTTTCTTTTTCTTACCTCCTAGAGTAGTGAAAATAAAAATAAAGAAATGGGACCTAAACTTAAATGCTTTTGCCCAGCACAGCAAAAGAAACTGTAAACAGGATGAAAAGACAACCTTCAGGCTGGGAGAAAGTATTTGCAAATGAAGCAACTGATAAAGGATTAATCTCCAAAATATAGAAACAGCTCATGCACCTCAATACCAAAAAACCAAACAACCCAATCAAAAAATAGGCAGAAGACCTAAGTAGACATTTCTCCAAATACAGATGTCCGAGAAGTACATGAAAAGATGCTCACATCACTTATTATTAGAGAAATGCAAATCAAAACTACAATGAGATATCATACCTGTCAAAATGGCCATCATCAAAAAATCTACAAACAATAAATGCTGAAAAGGCTGTGGAGAAAAGGGGACCTTCTTACACTGTTGGTGAGAATGTAAATTGATACAGCCACTATGGAAGACAGTAAGGAGATTCCTCAAAAAACTAAAAATGGAACTACAATATGACCAAGAATCCTACTCCTGGGCATATACCCAGTTCAGTCTAGTCACTCAGTCGTCTCCAACTCTTTGCAACCCCATGAACCGCAGCACACCAGGCCTCCCTGTCTATCACCAGCTCCCAGAGTTCACCCAAACTCATGTCCACCGAGTCAATGATGTCATCCAACCATCTCATCCTCTGTCGTCCCCTTCTCTTCCTGCCCTCAATCTTTCCCAGCATCAGGGTCTTTTCAAATGAGTCAGCTCTTCGCATCAAGTGGCCAAAGTATTGGAGTTTCAGCTTCAGCATCAGTCTTTCCAATGAACACCCAGGACTGATCTCCTTTAGGATGGACTAGTTGGGTCTCCTTGCAGTCCAAGGGACTCTCAAGAGTCTTCTCCAACACCACAGTTCAAAAGCATCAATTCTTCAGCACTCAGCTTTCTTTACCTAGAGAAAGCCATAATTCCAACAGACACATTCACCCCAATGTTCACTGCAGCACTATTTACAATATCCAGGACATGAAAGCAATCTAAGTGTCCATCAACAGGGGAATGGATACATATACATATATACAATGGAATATTACTCAGCGATAAAAAGGAATAAAATTGTGTTATCTGAAGAAATGTGGACCTAGAGACTGCCATACAGAATGAAGTAGGTCAGAAAGAGAAAAACAAATATTGTCTATTAAGGCATATATGTGTAACACAGAAAAACAGTACAGATGAACCTACTTGCAAAGCATAAAGAGAGACACAGACATAAAATATGGACACTACAGGGGAAAAGGTGGGGGGTGGGATAGACTAAGGGATTGAGATTAACATATATACATTACCACATATAAAAGAGATAACTAATGAGAACCTACTGTATAGCATAGGGGGAAAAAAGAAGGTAAAATATGTTTGTAGGACATATATTAAGTTAATCTTAAAAATGCATTCCAGGGGCTTCCCTAGTGGTCCAGTGGTTAAGAATCCGCCTGCCAACGGAGGAGACACAGGTTCAATCCCTGGTCCGGGAAAATTCCATGTGCCATGAGGCAACTAAACCTGAGTGCCATAACTACTGAGCAACACAACCTAGAGCCTGTGCTCCCCAACAAAAGAAGCCACTGCAATGAGAAACTCACTCAACATAACCAGAAAAAGCCATAGCACAGCAATGAAGACACAAAGCAGCAAAAAAAAAAAAAAATTTAAATGCATTTAAAAATACATTAGGTGCAGACAAGTTCTGTTTGAATTCCATTTCTGCAAGATATCCAGAACAGTCAAATTCATAGAGTCAGAAGGTACATTGGTAGATGCTAGGGGCCAGGAGGGTGGGGGCTTGGGAAAGGGGAATGGGACTTCATGTTTAACAGAGACAGTTTCAGTTTAGGATGGTAACACATTCAGGAGATGGGTGGTGTTGAGAGGAGATGGGTGCTGCTGAGAGGAGATGGGTGATGCTGAGAGGAGATGGGTGATGCTGAGAGGAGATGGGTGGTGCTGAGAGGAGATGGGTGGTGCTGAGAGGAGATGGGTGATGCTGTGAGGAGATGGGTGGTGTTGAGAGGAGATGGGTGATGCTGAGAGGAGATGGGTGGTGTTGAGAGGAGATGGGTGCTGCTGAGAGGAGATGGGTGATGCTGAGAGGAGATGGGTGGTGCTGAGAGGAGATGGGTGATGCTGAGAGGAGATGGGTGATGCTGAGAGGAGATGGGTGGTGTTGAGAGGAGATGGGTGATGCTGAGAGGAG
>NW_011495058.1:9983780-9985632 GCF_000754665.1 Bison bison bison
AGATGGGTGGTGTTGAGAGGAGATGGGTGCTGCTGAGAGGAGATGGGTGATGCTGAGAGGAGATGGGTGGTGCTGAGAGGAGATGGGTGGTGCTGAGAGGAGATGGGTGATGCTGAGAGGAGATGGGTGATGCTGAGAGGAGATGGGTGGTGTTGAGAGGAGATGGGTGATGCTGAGAGGAGATGGGTGATGCTGAGAGGAGATGGGTGGTGTTGAGAGGAGATGGGTGGTGTTGAGCGTCGTACAACGACGTGAATGTACTTATGCCACTATGTCTATATTATGTGACTTTTACCACAATAGCAAAAATACATCGACAAAGCAAAACCCTTGTTGCAAAAATAAACAAACAAAAATTCATCTCGACTCTCTAGTCCTCTAAAAAAATTAGTTCTATTTGATCTTACAAATGTTAAGATTTTAAAAAGTGAAATATAACAAATATTGTATAAAGCGTTTATATCGTTTGTAGCAGATAAAGCATCTGCAATATAATAGCTAAAGAGTCAGTAACATATGAACAACTATAACAAATTATAACCACACCAAAAAAGACAATGCAATAGAAAAAGGGACGTAGGTTAGAAACAGGCAGATCACAGAACAACTCCAAATGGGTTGCTATCAGCAACAAAAGGCCTTTAAGCTTGCTACTACCCAGAGGAAAACCAATAATGGTAACTATGGAGTATTAGTGTACATCAATGATATTGGCAAAAATTAAAAGAAAATTTCACCTACCTACTGTTGGCACTTAATCATCAGGAAAACAGGGTGCTCATGTGCTGCGGATCCACGCATGAACTGCTCAGAGTTCTCTGAAAACAATCTCGCAAAATCTGTCAAAAAAAGAGAAAAATCTGTGAAACACCTGGAAATCTAATCTTTAAGGATAAAAACAAACGTACTCAGATGTCTGTTGCAGCAGTCTTTGTGTACTAAAACTCCTGCAAACAAGTAAATACTTATCAAGAAGGGATTGGTTATACAGATGGAGGCATAGCTGACTAAGGCATATCTTGCAGTCATGAAAGAATCACCTAGAGCTACACAATCTGACTTGGAGGAATTCCTGAAGCTGTTAAACTAGGCGTGCAAGATGCAGACAGAGAGAGAGGGAGGGATGGAGAGAGGGAGGGAGGGATGGAGAGATAGAGGGAGGGAGAGAGGGATATGTAAAACACAGTCCTAGTTTTATGAAAGCTAATGACAAAAAAGCCACTTGTTTTTATACATGAGTATATTGTATATTTGTGTGGTTTACTTATATAGAAATATGTATATGTTCATAACTATATGCACAGAAATATCATGAAAGAATGGTCACTGAAAGTCACTGTGGACACTGCATGATATGAGGTTTCTAAGAGACCCTGAGACAGGCTGGGATCTGAAATTCTTAGTTGTAGTCCTTATATCTGGACAAATGTCTCCTTAATCAAAAGAATGGATGCTTTTCAACTGTGGTGTTGAAGAAGACTCTTGAGAGTTCACCTTGGGCTTTAAGGAGATCAAACCAGTCAATCCTAAAGGAAATCAGTCCTGAATATTCATTGGAAGGACTGATGCTGAACCTCCAATACTTTGACCACCTGATGCAAAGAACTGACTCATTTGAAAAGACCCTGATGCTGGGAAAGACCGAAGGCAGTAGGAGAAGGGGACGACAGAGGATGAGATGGTTGGATGGCGTCACCGACTCGATGGACATGAGTTTGAGCATGCTCTGGGAGTTGGTGGTGGACAGGGAAGCCTGGCGTGCTACAGTCCATGGGGTCGCTCAGTCGTGTCTGAGGAGCAAAAGCAGAGTACCGTGCATGGTTCCTGCACACCACACCACCAAAGGGGTGGG
>NW_011495058.1:9985740-9991096 GCF_000754665.1 Bison bison bison
CCAACCCACCTATCCACCCCTACTTTCACCACAATTATGGAACCAGCTCACCGCCCCTGCCTCAGGGCAAAAGTAAGGGCATCTGTAATTTGTTCTCACTCCCTCATGCTACAGCATGAATCCCAATAAAGCCTTGCTGGAATTCATCTGGCCTCTTATCAGTTTCTATTGATTAAAAGAGTCCAAAGACCCTAGTCAATAACAACCGCAGTGTCTTTTGACTCTGAGGATGGACCTCAGAACACGGCAGCTAAGGAGACAGACTTCAGGGCCAGAGGGAGCGGATCAGAAGTCCACCTCCACTGCCTTTTATCTGTGCTATTTATGGAGTTTCCTGTGCCTCAGTTTCCCTTATTGGTAAAACAGGTTTATAACACCTAACTCACAGACTGTTCAGAGAATTTAATGAGAAATTAACATACTTGAAGTACCTAGAACAGAGTTTGGCACACAGTAAGCGGGAGAAGGCAATGGCACCCCACTCCAGTACTTTTGCCTGGAAAATCCCATGGACAGAGGAGCCTGGTAGGCTGCAGTCCATGGGGTCGCTAAGAGTCGGACATGACTGAGTGACTTCACTTTCACTTTTCACTTTCATGCATTGGGGAAGGAAATGGCAACCCATTCCAGTGTTCTTGCCTGGAGAATCCCAGGGACGGGGGAGCCTGGTGGGCTGCCGTCTATGGGGTCGCACAGAGTCGGATGTGACTGAAGCGACTTAGCAGCAGCAGCAAGCAGTGTATAAGTCCTTGCTAATGAAACATTCCCACATTGCTTTATATTGTGGCAATTAAAAGGTATTATTTCAGAAATAATATTAAATGACATTAAAGGAACAAACCCAGGTATAGTGGAGTTTTCTGACTAAAAAAATATGTATGGTTTTCTAATTTCTTCCCTTCAGTTTCTGTAAAAGTAGGAGCAAAAAACAAACAAACAAACAAACAAACACCAGAACCTCTCTGAGTGGGAAGAAAGAAAGAAGAGGAAAGAGTGGTAGAAAGGCAAGAAGCAAAGGCGGAAAGAATGAAGAAAGATGTATACATGTCTGTATGGAAGGGTCTCTGCAGCATAGTGGAGAGTGCCTGGTGCAGTGTGTACAGCGGTGATAACTGTCAGTCAAAATTAAGATATGCAGGGACTGATGCAGAGACAGGCTGGGACCTAGGACCCTTGCACATGGACAAACATCTCCTAAAGCAAAAGAATACAAAGAAACTATAAGGGACTAGAATAACTGCACATAAGTGTATGTGTGTGCTAAGTTGCTTCAGTCATGTCCAACTCTTTGCAACCTATGGACTGTATGTAGCCCTGCCAGGCTCCTCTGTCCATAGGATTCTCCAATCAAGAATACTGGGTTACCATGCCCTTCTCCAGGGGATCTTCCCAACCCAGGGATCAAACCCATGTTTCTTATGTCTCTTGTATTGGCAGGTGGGTTCTTTACTACTAGTGCCACCTGGGAAGCCCTGTAGGTGGGGTCAATTATGAACAATAAGATACAAAAAGGCCACAAACCAACTGCCACTTCTAGGGTGCCAGGAGCAAAATTAGGATACTTAGCATGATCCCTGCACACAGCACCATCGAGGCAGACCACCTAAACCACCCTTCTGGCCTGATCCACCCAGTCCCTCACCCACCCCAGGTACAGGGAGCAAGCAAGAGCACCTGTTATTTATTTCCACTCCCTCCTGCTGCAGCTTGAGTCCCATTAAAGCCTTGCCTGAATTTCTCACCTGGTCTCTTATCAATTTCTATTGATTAAAGAGTCCAAGGGCCCAGGTTAGAAACAATGACTGCAAGGTGGGGAAGATAGAAAGTCCCAGAATGTGTCTTTCTATAACAGGGAAGAAGTAGTCTGTCTCCACGGAGAAGGCGATGGCACCCCACTCCAGTACTTTAGCCTGGAAAATCCCACGGATGGAGGAGACTGGTAGGCTGCAGTCCATGGGGTCGCTAAGAGTCGGACACAATTGAGCTACTTCACTTTCCCTTTTCACTTTATGCATTGGAGAAGGAAATGGCAACCCACTCCAGTGTTCTTGCCTGGAGAATCCCAGGGACGGGGGAGCCTGGGGGGCTGCCGTCTATGGGGTCGCACAGAGTCGGACACGACTGAAGCGACTTAGCAGCAGCAGCAGCAGCAGCAGTCTGTCTCCATATTAGATCTGCTTGTTTTGTTTTAATCTTTGTATTCTACTTTTGCTTTGAGTTAAGAAAGTTGCCTATAGCCTGAAAATATACAGGATGACCCATTCTCAAGGCTCTGACATTTAAGGGTATAACACGTTTCCACTCATATGGAGGCAAAAAGTTGTAGAAAAGAGAAAAACATTTGTTTTGTTGGAGGTTTACAGGAACATTGAGACCTGACTTCTGTGGACAAAGGATTGTTGCATTAAGAAGTCTGCAAAATCCAGCCTGGCCCCTCCCTCACCTAGCCTTTAAAAATACTTTGGTGAAAACCTTGAGGGAGTTTGGAGTTTTGGGGGCTACAAATCACTCGTCTTCTTGCTTGAGCCTGCAATAAACCTTTCTCTGCTCCCAAATCCCAGGTTTTGGTATTGTTTGGTCTCACTGTGTGTTGTTGGGCATATGAAATTCCATCCACTAACATTCCCATATAAACAATGATTTAACAATTATCCACAGACTAAAATAGCTCTGAAATACAATTAAGAAGCTGCAACAACCTAGTGGAACCGCAAAACAAAGAATGGCCACATAAGAAAAGGAAGGAAGAATCTTACCCGAGTCACTCCATCCCTCAGCTCAGCAACTCCTCTCGGACCTGAGCTCAGTCTGTGGAAGAGGAGCAAGAGAACCCTAGCAGCTTTCACCATGAGAACCCCACAAAGGCCTCCCTGCTCCTGTGGACTCCTACAGCCTCTACCACTGAGAATCTCCCAAGCCTTCACCAATGTGGACCATAGCTATGGAGCTTCTGAGAGCCCACACCACTCAGCCTCTCTGGAACCAATATTATAATGAAATAACCTCTCCCCTCCAGTCCCTGTATGAGTGCTACTGTGGATGCGCATCCTATATTCAGTGCACCTGAAGCCCGTATCCCCACATGACCTTGGACCCAGAACCAAACTTGCCACAACAGTGCTTCCCACTGAACCAGTGAAACTGTCACTAGAAGCTGATAACTAGTAGAAACACTTGAACTTGTCTTATAAAACAACAGATAAAGGAACAACATGTTAAAACTCCTTTTGCTTGTAGACTGTCTTCACTGATTAAGTTCGCTTTTTAAATTTTTTTTTTCTTTTTAGGCTGTGCTGGGTCTCAGTTGCCACAAGCAGGATCTTTAGTTGAGACATGAGGGATCTAGTTCCCTGACCAGGGATCAAATCTGCATGCTCTGCATTTGGACCGCAGTCCTAACAACTGGACCACCAGGGAAGTCTTTTTCCTGAGAGATAGGAAAAAAAATATCTTTAATTACATACCTGTTCTGTTTCACACAGTCCAGCTGGTTTATAGGAATGTGGAGTCAGCTCCTACCTAGTGTGAACTGACTAGAGCTAGTTAGGGCCACTGACCTTAAAACTGGATTTGTGTATGTTCAGTGGATGACTTTTGATGTCAGAGAGCCAGAAAACTCTACTCTCAGATCAGGCTAAGCGCCTCTGTTTTGAATATGCAGATGAATGACTGTAACCTGGACGCACTTGCGCAGAGCACCAATTGCCTCCCTTTTCCCCTGCCACCAATCACCTTTCCCCCAGCCTAAGACCATTCTACTGGCTCCAATCCCCTTGCCTTCGGGGGATGAATCTGAGACTTGTTCTCCTGTCTCTTCACTTCGTTGCTTTGTGAATAAGTGTTTTCTTGGCTGTAAACCTCAGCGTATCAGCATTTGGCTTGCTGTGTGCTGGGTAAACGGACTTGGTTTGGTAACATTAATGCTGTGACATCTACTCACAAGTGAAGATCTTTCCCTGCAGAAGCCAGTCAATAAAGTTTGGAAGAAGTGACTGTTAATAATACTTCCGATGTGAGGATCCCAGTGCAAGACTGCAGGGAAAACATAAAATCAGGTAAACATGACACCATGAAAGGAAGACAATACATTTTCAGCAACTGACAGAAAACAAATGGAAATCCATGAGATCTTTGATAAAAAATTAAAGGAAATTGTTTAAAAGAAGTTCAGAGAGCTACAAGAGAACACAGATAATAATTCAATGAAATCAGAAACAAAATTCATGAACAGAAAACAAATAACCTAAATAAAAATGGACTAGGGACCTAAATAAACTTTTGCCCAAAGAAGACATACAAATGATGAACAGGTATACAAAAAGGTACTCGACATCACTAATCATCAGGGAAATGCAAATCAAAACCACCAAGAGATATTATTTCGTATCTATTAGGGATATTATTAAGAAAATCAAGAGATAGCAAGTGTTGGCAAAAATGTGAAGAAAAGGGAACTTTTGTGTACTGTTGGTGGCAAATTGGTACAGCCACAATGGAAAGCAATACAAGATTCCTCAAAAAAGTTTAAAACAGAACAATCAGACTATAAAAGCAATCGCACTTTGGGGTTATAATCCAAAGGAAACAAAATCAGGATCTTAAAGTACTATCTCCACTCCCATGTTTATTACAGCATCATTCACAATAACTAAGGTAGGGAAATAACCTAAATGTTCATTGATGAATAAACAGATAAAGAAAACATGACACACACACGCACTGAAACATTATTTGACCAGAAAACAGAAGGAAATTCTGCCATTTGTGACAATATGGATGAACTCTAAGGATATTATGCCGAGTGAAATTAACTATACACATAAAGACAAATACTACATGCTGCTTTTTTATTTTTTCTGGTCAGGCCACAGAGCTTGCAGGACCTTAGTTCCCTGATCAAGGATGAAACCCTGGACTATTGCAGTGAAAGTACAAAGTCCTAACCACTGGACCACCAGGGAACTCCCTACATGTGTTTTTTATTGTAAAACAAGTTACTAAAAATATAAACTCAATAAAACCAGAGGTTGGAGTTGTGTTGTTGACAATGATGAACTGTTTTCTAGTAGACCAACCTGCTGAGAATGCACCAGTTCAGTTCAGTCGCTCAGTCGTGTCCGACTCCTTGCGACCCCATGAATCGCAGCATGCCAGGCCTCCCTGTCCATCACCAACTCCCGGAGTTCACTCAGACTCAAGTCCATTGAGTCAGTGATGTCATCCAACCATCTCATCCTCTGTCGTCCCCTTCTCCTCCTGTCCCTAATCCCTCCCAGCATCAGGGTCTTTTCCAATGAGTCAACTCTTCGCATGAGGTGGCCAAAGTACTGGAGTTTCAGCTTTAGCATCATTCCTT
>NW_011495058.1:9991226-10010032 GCF_000754665.1 Bison bison bison
CATAGCCTTGACTAGACGGACCTTTGCTGGCAAAGTAATGTCTCTGCTTTTGATATGCTATCTAGGTTGGTCATAACTTTCCTTCCAAGGAGTGTCTTTTAATTTCATGGCTGCAGCCACCATCTGCAGTGACTTTGGATAGAAAAGCTGAATAGAATTACACATGTACACTCACACAAACTATTTGAAAGCATCAGAGAACTACCCAGCCAGTGAGGACTTGAGGAAGGTAAGAGTACATTAATTAGGGAAGCGAGGTAGTTGAAACATTTGGCACTGTTTTTCATTCCCATATGTCAGCTGGGAGCTTTTGCTGGTTAAAAAGCAGTCTCAAGGCCAATAGGTTGAAGAGAAAACCAAGGTTTACAGAGAGAGAGGATGAGTAGAAGTTCTGGAAGTCTCTGGGGAGTTAGATATTAAAAATTGGAATGCAAGCCCACAAAGGAGGAAGAGATGTGGTAAACACCCTAAGCAATCAGTTGGGACCACAAAAGGATAGATACTCAAAATTAAATGAATCATAAATTGCCCAACCTTCACACACACAAAAAATGGTTTGAATGAATTTAATCTCTATTCGGGTCAAGATGATCTTCATTCCTCTAATTGCTAACCAAAAGCAAAAATATATTTCACTTGGGGGAAGATATCACTAGAGCCTCAATTTATCTTGATAATATATAACATAAATGTCTTATATTCAATCAAAAATGACTTGGTATGCAAAATGGAAGGAAACAAAGAGAGGGAGAAGAAAATTATTTGACTGAAAAGAAAAAGGCAAAAAACATTTAGATGAAAAATTCAAATATTAGAGTTATCAGATAAGAATATAGTTGTGACTCAGAAGCTCAAGGAATTTAATAACAAGATTGTGAATTTCACCATATACCGGATGTCATAGGGAAGAATCAAATAGGAATTCTAGAATTGAAAGAAAACTGAAATTAAGAATTCAACATTGGAGAAGTTTGACTACTGATCAGGCTGTTGACATTATAAAACATCATTGTTCCTGCCCAAACAACAATGTATCAGTTAAACAAAAAAAAAGTCTTATTTTTAAAATGATATTAAAATTACATTGAAGACCTGTTGAAACCATAAAGTCTAAATGACCTATATTACAGAACAAGGCAAGCCCTTTCCAAGTGAGGAATGAATGGCAGTCTGTTTTACATGTAGGCATAATTATCCTCTCTGGTAGCATGAATGTGCCACTCAAAAAACGTCAAGAAAAAACTTGTTGGCTCAGCTGTTGGGAATATGCCAGAAGACAACTTTTCCTTGTTAAACTCTTCAAAGATTGCCTCAACTTCAGAAAGCCAACCCATCCCAAGTCACACCCTTTTGGGCATGGCCTATACCTAAAGACTGATTGAAGCATTTTGGCTTAATACAGGAAAGCTGTGACTGGCCATATTCTCCCAGTACTCTTTGGAGTTTGCCTGAGACTACTGTGTTTGTATTACAGCTTGACTTACCTATTTGCTTCTTTCCTTTCTCTCCTATAGATATTGATTCCTAAAAAACATACTGTGCTTCAGACTTTTTCTCAGAAACTACTGACTAGAGAACTCCATCTATAGACAGTTACTGCCAGGAATGGCCCAAAACATGAACATTAAAGTGGGAATTTTGGAGTTATATTACTCTCTAACCAGCTGCCACTGAAGACCTCATCACTGGTGATAAGTGGAGCACAGACATTGTTAAAAATTTCAGTAGTGATGAATGCATGTGCATGTAAAGACAATGTACTAGCTGGTGAAATGTATCAGCCAATATTTTAAAAGTATGGGGGAGGAGAGACTTCCCTGGCAGTCCAGTGGCTAAGACTTCACCTTCCAGTGCAGGGCATGTAGGTTCAATCCCTGGGTGAGCTAAGATCCCACACGCCTCATGACCCAAAAAATCAAAACATAAAAGAAAGCAAACCCCCAAAACTAGAAGCAATATTGTAACAAATTCAATTAAGACTTTAAAAATGGTCCACATTAAAACATTTTAAAAAGAAAGTATGAGGGAGGAAAGTACTTCAACATATTAAAGACCAAATCTGAAGATCCTATAGCTGGGATCATTCTCAGTGGTGAAAAACAAAGCTTTTCCTCTAAAATCAGGAGCAAGTCAAAAACGTCGACTTTTACCATTTCTATACAACATAGTACTGGAAATCCTAGGCAAAATAATTAGACAAGAAACAGAAATAAAGACATCAAAATCTAAAAGGAAGTAAAATTGTCTCTGTTTGCAAATATGATCTTATGTATAGAAAATCCAAAATACTCCTTGAAAAATAGTATGATACTGGCAAAATACTGTTAGAACTGATAAATGAATTCAGTAAAATTGTATGACATAAGCTCAACATATAAAAATCAATTGCATTTCTATGTACTAACAATGAACTATCTGAAAAGGAAATAAGCGTAATAATCCTATTAATAATAGCACTGAAATGAATAAAACACTTAGGAGTAAACTTAACCAAGGAAGAAAGACTTGGGTACTAAAAACTATGACACTGATTAACTTATTAAAGAAATAAAAAATGAAAAGACAGCCTATGTTCATTGATTAAAAGGCATATGTTATTAAAATGTCCATGCTGCTACTGCAGCTAAATCACTTCAGTCGTGTCCAACTCTGTGCGACCCCATAGACAGCAGCCCACCAGGCTCCCCCATCCCTGGGATTCTCCAGGCAAGAACACTGGAGTGGGTTGCCATTTCCTTCTCCAACACATGGAAGTGAAAAGTGAAAGTGAAGTCGCTCAGTTGTGTCCGACTCCTAGCGACCCCATGAACTGCAGCCCACCAGGCCCCTCCGTCCATGGGATTTTCCAGGCAAGAGTACTGGAGTGGGTTGCCATTGCCTTCTCTGGTAAAATGTCCATACTACCGCTAAATGATCTATAGTTTCAGTAATCCCTATCAAAATCCCAAAGGCATTTTTAACAGAAAGAGAAAGAATTATTCTATACCTTCTATGCCTTGAAAAATCAGAGGCATCATACATCCTGATTTTGAAACATTTTACAAAGCTACAGTAATCAAAACAGTATAGACCAAGGAATCTATGGAATAGAACAGACAGTCCAGAAATAAATCCATGCATATACACTCAACTGATCTTAGGGTGCCAAAGAGTACACAGTATGGAAATAATATTTCTTTCAACAAATGATATTAAGAAGATTGGATAGCCATATGCAAAAGAAAAAAACTGGGCTCTTATATCTTACACAAAAATCAACTCAAATGGATTAATGAGCTGATTTCAATTTCAGTTAAAGACTTGAAATTGTAAAAACCCTAGCAGAAAAATATAGAGGAAAGTTCTTGATATTGATCTTAACAATGATTTCAAAGATACAACAACAAAAGCACAGACAACAAAAATAAATAAGTAGGACACATTAAACTAAAAAATTCTGTGCATAAAATAAAACAATCAGTAGAGTCAAGAGGCAACTTAGGAAATGGGAGAAAATATTTGCAAACCATACATTTAATAAGGGGTAAATCTCCAAAACCTATAATGAATCCCTACAATTCAACAGCCATAAAACTAATAAACTGATTTTTAAATTAACTAAAGACTTGAATGGGCATTTCCCCAAAGAATACATACAAATGGTCAATACACATATGAAAAAAATGTTTAACATCATTAATCACTGGGAAATGCAAACCAAAATCATAACATCATTTCACACATCAAGACAGTTTTCATGGGAAAAAAATAAACAACTATACACTGTTGGTGGAGATACAAAATGGTACAGCCATTCTGGAAGGTGGTATGGTGGTTACTTAGAAAATCAAAAATAGAACTACCATATGATCCAGGAATCTCACTTCCGGGTACTTATCCAAAATAATTGAAATCAGGATCTCAAATACATATAAGCACTCCTATGTTCCCTGCAGCACTGTTTACAACAGCCAAGATGTGGGAACACCCTAAATGTCCATTAACATAGAAATCAATAAATTAAATGTGGTACATACAAACAATGAAATACCAGGCAGATTTTTTTTAAAAAAATAAGGAAATCTGGCAATATGCATGGCATAGTGAAATCTTGAGAATATTATGCTAAGGGAAACAAGTAAGATACAGAAAGACAAATCTGCATGTTTCTGCTTATATCAAGTATTTAAAATAGTCACAGTCATAGAATCAAGGAGTGAAATGGTGGTTACCAGGAGCCAGTGGGAGTGGGAAACAAGACATTACTAATCAGTGGGTGAAAAGTTTCAGTTAATCGAGATCTGCTGTACGATGTGATTCAGTCCACAATACTGTATTGCACACTGAAAAATTTGTTCAACAGGTAGATCTCATATGAATTATTCTTATTACAATAAACTGAAATTTAAAAAAAAATCAAATTTCATTGGTGTATAGGTGCTTTACAATGCTGTGTGTTTCTACTGTACAGCAGAATGAATCAGCCATAAATATACATATATCTGAAATGTTAAAAAAGGAAAATATGCAGGAATCAGTAACCAAAAATATTATGGAGTTAGATGCCTAATGCAAAATTCATTGACAATCTAGAAAAAGATGACAAAAGATTAAAAGCAACTAACTGGCAGTTGAAAGGCCAACATGAGTACCTTGATGGAGACTGCTTCCCTGGTGCTGTGCTGTGCTTAGTAGCTCAGCTGTGTCTGACTCTGTGACCCCATGGACTGTAGCCCACCAGGTTCCACTGTCTATAGGGATTCTCCAGGCAAGAATAATGGAGTGGGTTGCCATGAGCTCCTCCAGGGGATCTTCCCAAACCAGTAATTAAACCCAGGTCTCCCGAATTGCAGGTGGATGTTTACCCTCTGAGCCACCAGGGAAGCCCAAGAATAGTGGAGTGGGTAGCCTATCTCTTCAGGGAATCTTCCTGACCCAGGAATCAAACTGGGGTCTCCTGCATTGCAGGCGGATTCTTTCCCAGCTGAGCTACCAGGGGATTCAGACAGTAATGCAATGTGGGCGACCTAGGTTCGATCTCTGGATTGGGAATGGAGAAGGGAATGGCTACCCATTCCAGTATTCTTGCCTGGAGAATTCCATGGACAGAGGAAACTGAGGGCTACAGTCCAGGGGAACACAAAGAGTTGGGCACAACTGAGTGACTAACAGTTTCACTTACACTTTCACTTCTGGAGACTGCAAAGAGGCTCTGAAAAGTATCTGCAGGAATTGGCAGTCCATTGGTTAAGACTCTGAGCTTCCACTGCAGGAGGAGTGGATTCGATCCCTGGTCAAGAAACTAAGATCTGGCATCCTGTGGTGCAGCGCGGGGGAAAAAAAGTATCTGTGGTGGGGGTGCAGGGAAATCTAACCTTGAGTCTTAGGACTCAATCACTAGGGTAGCAGGGTTCCAGAGGTTAAACTCTCAGCCTTGGTAGATGTTCAACGCCAAAATTAGATTCTTGTTTGGGAAACAACATACACTAACATATGGGATGAAAACACCTGGGTTGAAAACCCTAAAACCCTTAAATCCACAAATTTTCCTAACACTTCTGAGACATCAGAAGTGGCGCATCCCTCTCCATCAAAAGCAGCACTCTAGGGTCTTCCTTGGTGGTCCAGTGGTTTAGACTCCACCTTCCAATACAAGTGGGGTGGGTTTGATCCCTGATCGGGGAGCTAAGATCCAACATGCCTCCCGGCCAAAAAACCCAAACATAAAACAGAAGCAATATTGTAACAAATTCAAGACTTTAAAATGGGCCACATTAAAAAAAAAAAAAAAAGAGTACTCTAGGGAGTGAGGGAGGGAAGAATTGGGAGTTTGGAATTAGCAGATGCAAAGTATTACATACAGAATGGATAAACAACAAAGTCCTTCTGGATAGCACGGGGAAATATATTCAACATTTTATAATAAAACATAATAGAAAATAATGTAAAAAAGAATGCATGCATGCTCAGTCATGTCCGACTCTTTGTAACCCAAGTCTCTTATGTCTTCTGCATTGGCAGGTGGGTTCTTTACCACTAGCATCACTTGAGAAGCCAAAACGATGAGGCCATGTTAAAAAAAAAAATGAAGGGGGTTTTACAGGCCAACTCTGGAATAATTTGGGCATTGATAAGAATGAATAACAAAAGAATCATGAGTCCATATTGACAATAGATAATAAATCTGTAACATTATGGGAAGAAACGGAAAGCTCTTTCATACAGTAGAGTACCAATTGACAAATATAGTAGCACTGTTAGAAGCAGAAAATTGCCATTTAAAATCCATCTTAGAGGGACTTCCCTGGTGGTCCTGTTCTTAAGACTTTGCCTTTCAATGCAGGGAGAGTGGGTTCTATCCCTGATTAGGGAACTAAGATCCTACATGCCTTGAAGGAAAAAAGAAAAAAAAAAACATAAAGCAGAAGCAGTATTGTAACAAATTCAATAAAGACTTTAAAAATGGTCCACATCAAAAAAAAAAACAAAAAAACAAAAAACCCCCAAAACCAAAAAGCCATCTTAGTAAAAATGATTTTAGGCAAAAACCATTATGCACACCAAACTGAGGGAGGGAGATTTTGATCCCCAAAATGAGGCATTTACATAGTCTCAGAATGTCTACCTTCAACTTTCTTGTTTATTACAGATGAAAAAACAGTAGCTATAGAACAGAGAGCCCTGACAACACAGATGACCACTAATGTCATCAGTTATGGTCAAAAGGTCCATGTTTAAAGGTAAAAGTCTGGGCCTTATGGAGGATGATCAGCTTCAGAAATATCTGAAGGTGGGAGGCAGGAAATGATGGGAGGGTGAAGAAACTGCAGATGATGTCTGGAAGGGACCAAAGCACACGTGTCTACCATGTTCAAGATGCTCTTCTTGTGAACCACAGAGTAGGGGATGGCCTGGGACTACTGTCCACATCTCCCTCCAGGAAGCGTCTGCTGCCCAAGTAGGGCCTACCAAGTGGGCTTCCCTGGCAGAGAGCTGCCTGGCCCCAGTTCACACCCCTCCTAGGGCCACTGGCCTCCAGTGATGGGTGTAATGGCCCAGGCCCTGTGAACAGCATGGGGACAGTCTAGGGGCAGTGCTTGCTACACAGCCCCAGGCTTGCCTGGGTGTCCAACTTCCTCCTCTGCTAATTCTGCTCACTCCCTGTGTCTTTCACAGATGCAGTGATCTCTAATTTGCACCCCAAAGTCCCCCCCTGCTTCCTTAGAACCCAACCTGTAACAGGTTCACTCAAAAGCGACTGCTTTTCACTAAATTAAGAAGGAAAATAAGGACAAATCAGCACTTACAAAAATACATTGTTTCAGAAGAAAGCGGCAGATGAGCAGGAGCTGTTCCATCTAATGAAAATCTTGTTTTTGGAAATCTCTTTGTCAGTGATTTGGATTGGGGAATACTTTTTTTGGAGATGCATGCTGTTTTGAAGAAGGAGGTTGGATTCTGTATGAGTTTCCTAGATCTGCTATAACAAAGTAACAGGAACTGGGTAGCTAAAAACAACAGAAATTACAACCTCAGTTCTGGAGGCTGGAAGTCTGCAATCCAGGTGTCAGTGGGGCCATGCTCAGCCTCCCAGCTTCTGGAGTTGCTGGCAAACCTTGGTGCTTCTTGGAATGTAGCTGTGTAAGGCCCACCCCTGTCTCCATCATCACATGGCCCTTGGCCCTCTGCGTCTTGTCTTCACCTGGCATTCTCCTCAGTGTAGGTCTGATTTCTAGTCTCTTCTCCATTTTTTAAAAATAAAGACTGCAGTCCTATTGAATCAAAGGCCCACCCTCTTCAGTGTGACCTCATCTTAATTTGCATCTTAATTACAGGAAGTCCCCTACATATGAACCTTCCAGTTGTGAACTTTTAAAGATGAACGTGGGTACTAACCCCTGTGTGCCAACTGTTATACTGTACTACTGTACTTTTCAAGGTACTGTACTTTAAGATTAAAATTGTTTCCTTTATTTTATTTTTCTGTACATATTATTTGCGTGAAAAGTATTATAAACCTATTACAGTACAGTACTATATAGCCAGTTGTGTTAGCTGGGAACCTAGGCTAACTTTTGTGGACTTGCAAACAAATTAGACTTATGAACACACTCTTGGAATGAAACTCATTTCCAAATAAGGTTAAATTAACAGGTACCAGGGGCTAAGACTTCAATTATCTCTGTAAAGAAAAAACTCCTTTAGTGTGTTTCTTTTCTATCTCAATACTACTGTCCACCAAATGCTGGGGGCAGGGGGTAGGTTTCAACATGCCAAGTAATTCTGAAGCCCCAGCTTGGTGTCCTACAAGTCATCTTGGTCCTGACACTGTCCACCCAGAGTCAGCACCAGATCCCATAGTTTAAGGGCTCAGTCCCACCCTCCACTTCAGATGCCCATGGCAAAGTCCGGGTTGTTACCTGTGCTTCCTACCAACTGGCTGTAAATTGGAGGTTCCCATGATGCCCCTACTGGGATTTAATTAATTTGCTAGAGCAGTACACAAAACTCAGAAACATTTCACCTACTAGATTCCCGGTTTATTATAGGGGTATAACTCGGGGATTGCCAGATGGAAGAGATGCATAGGACGAGACATGTGGGCAAGGGTGTGGGGCTTCTGAGCCCCCTGCAGGCCCTACTCTCTCTGTCCCACCATGCATTTACCAAGCTGGAAGCTCTCTGAATCTCATCCTTTTGGTTTTTGTGGGGGCTTCATTACATAGGCAACGGAGAAGGCAATGGCGCCCCACTCCAGTACTCTTGCCTGGAAAATCCCATGGACGGAGGAGCCTGGTGGGCTGCAGTCCATGGGGTCGCTGAGGGTCGGACACGACTGAGAGACTTCACTTTCACTTTTCACTTTCCTGCATTGGAGAAGGAAATGGCAACCCACTCCAGTGTTCTTGCCTGGAGAATCCCAGGGACGGTGGAGCCTGATGGGCTGCCGTCTATGGGGTCGCACAGAGTCGGACACGACTGAATCGACTTAGCATAGCATAGCATAGCATTACATAGGCATGGTAGAGTTAATCATGGGCCATCTGTGATTGAACTCAATCTCCAGCCTGACTCTCCTCTTCCCAGAGTCTGAGGGTGGGAGAGGTAGCGGCGTAGGGGGTGAAATGATCACCAGGTTGACTCTCCTGGCAACAAGTCCCCATTCTTAGGACTATTCCAAAAGTCACCTCACTAACATCCATTCAGGTGTGATTGAAAGAAGCTTTCTTAAGAATAGCAAAAAAAATACCTTCATTGTTCTAGTTACTTGAGAAATTTCAAGGCTTGGTGAACACTGCAAAAACAGAGACAAACACCAAACATAATATTTCTTATCATAAATCACAATATCACAGGGACAAAATTCAATCCATGACAGGTTCTGTCCTAGACTAGCTTTACAGAAGCCTATCTAAGCCCAATAATGCTGACCTACAGCAGTAACATGGAAAGCAATACTAATAGGAACTACTACTATCATCACTACCCAACTTGTCTGACTCCTTGGACACTACTCTAGTCTTCCCAGGTGGCGCTAGTGGTAAAGAACCCAGCTGCCAATGCAGGAGACATAAGAGACACAGGCTCAATCCCTGAGTCAGAAAGATCCCTTGGAGGAGGAAAGGGCAACTCACTCCAGTATTCTTGCCTGGAAAATCCCAAGGACAGAGGAGCCTGGTGGGCTACAGTTCATGGAGTCACGAAGAGTCAGATGCAACTGAGCATACACGCATACATATTGCCTGTAGCTTAAAGTATACATCATGGCCCATCTTTGAGAACCCTGCCTCCCATACCTTAGTGTTAAGCTAAAATATCTTTGTTAAACTCACAGGGCTTCCCAAATGGCACTAGTGGTAAAGAGCCTGGCTGCCAATGCAGGAAACATAAGACTCGGGTTCAATCCCTGGGTCAGGAAGATCCCTTGGAGGAGGGCATAGCAACCCACTTCAGTATTCTTGCCTGGGTCCCATGGACAGAGAAGCCTGGAAGGCTATTTTCCATTGAGTTGCAAAGAGTTGGACATGACTGAAGTGACTAAGCATGCATGCAAACTCACAGGAAACATCCTGACCAGACTCCCTATAAATGAAAGCAGGAAAGAAGAAATTAACACATCCCCTCTAAAGTATGTCAGAACCAGGAAGTATCTGCACCAACTTACCGTCTTTTTTTTTTTTTTTTTTTTTTTTTACTTTACCTCATCACCTTCCCCTCTTTGTTCTGTAAAAGAAACTACCATCCAAATTTGGGCAAGATGTTTCTTTGGGGCACTAGTCCATCATCTTATCTGTCTGCTGGCTTTCCAAATGAAGTTGCTATTGCTTGCCCCAGTGACTTGTCTCTCCATTTAGTGGTCTGTTGTTTGGTGAGCAGTCCAAGCTCAGGCTAGGTAACGGGACAGAAGGTTGTGTGGTCTCTGCAGAGGAAACATGCTGTACTCTAGAGGAAGAGGCAGATGTTGGGAGGACACGTTGCTTAGTCCTGGCTACTAGCACATAAAATCAGACCATGACCATGGACTGGCTTCATTAGCCAGGTGTGGAGAAGGAAATGGCAACCCATTCCAGTACTCTTAACTGGAAAAACCCATGGACGGAGGATCTTGGTAGGCTACAGTCCATGGGGTCACAACGAGTCAAACAAGACTGAGCAATTTCACTTTTTTTGATTGAAGTGTGGGCTTGGAGTGGAGGGTCACTGTAGTGAGGAATCTTATGACCCAAGATAATACCTCTACTATGTCAGCAGCCACAGCTCCAGGAGTAGTTTGGAGAAAGGTATGTGTGTGTGTGGGGGGTGCTGGCAAAAGATGGGCTGAGTTGGGGGAGCAGCCATGCAACCAAAGACAGGCATATGTGAATAGCTATACTCATGTAACATAAATATGGACGAATTTAATAAAAAATGAATTCCTTGAACCAATTAATAAGTCTCCAGCCAATATATGATAAAAATTAAGCATTTGTTAAAGAGGTTTTAAAGTAGATCACTGTTACAAAGCTGGGGTTTGTCCAAGCTGGAAACTTCCCAATAAAACAGTCCAGCTACATATGCAATTAAGAGGATGTTCTTGGTAGCCCAGACAAATGTGCCATTTCCCAGAGTGCACAGGGAATTTTTATAGCTAGAAAATAGCTTAAAATATTTGCAGGGACTTGTTCCTTTCTTCAGAACGAGTCACAGCTAATTAGAATTTCTATTCTATTTTGCTCCTTGACCTCTCAGTTAGCTTGTAAGCCATTAAGTGATGTTCAAGCAATTTGTTTTGGTGTATAGAAGCGGTTTTTCATATATTTTGCATAAAAGCATCAAACATGGTGTGGAATACTTTAAAGTTACTAGACAGTTTAATACAATGTTATTGTTTTCTTTGGTGCCCAGTGGTTCACCTATTAAAACCAAGCTCTTGCCTCTTATGTGGTATTTTGGGATACATTAGTGATGCATTATTTATAGAGTTAGGAAGTTTTTATTTTTAGACTTGTTTAAATTAGGAAAGGAAAGGACAGTCATTAAGGCAAAATTTAATACAAAAATATATGTGGAATTTAAAATGTAAATAACTGGCATAATTTGAAGAGTTGAATATTTTCACCTCACATGTACAAAACAATCAGTCAAAAAAAACAGAGTACATCCTCCTTTTACTGCTCTTTTAACATTTGTGAGAGGAAAATAGTCTTAGTCTTTAGTCTTAGTCTTTAAACAAAGAGGTAAGAGTAAGCACTAGTCAATAAATTGGGTATGACAAAAGTCCAGTTAGGTTCAATCAAATGTTTAAATGGAATGGCTTCTTAATTATCTATAAAATGACACAGAATAGTTGTATTAGAATTATTAGAATTAGAATATACAGCATATATTTTCACTCTTATAAGTGTTAATAAATAGCTAAACACATTAAGCACTTGATCTAGAAAGCTCCTTCTCTAAGGGTCTAAAGTGAACTACCTGATATACAGATAGGTTAGGATATCTGTACCACTAAAACACCTGGAAACTGACTTTTGTGATAATACATTAGTAATTCTTGGCCTATTCCAAATTATCCAGTTCATTTCAATTCAGTTCAGTTGCTCAGTCATGTCCGACTCTTTGCGACCCCATGAATCGCAGCACGCCAGGCCTCCTTGTCCATCACCAACTCCCGGAGTTCACCCAAACTCATGTCCATCGAGTCAGTGATGCCATCCAGCCATCTCATCCTCTGTCTTTCCCTTCTCCTCCTGCCCCCAATCCCTCCCAGCATCAGGGTCTTTTCCAATGAGTCAACTCTTCACATGAAACTCCAAAGTACTGGAGTTTCAGCCTCAGCATCAGTCCTTCCAATGAACACCCAGGACTGGTCTCCTTCAGAATGGACTGGTTGGATCTCCTTGCAGTCCAAGGGACTCTCAAGAGTCTTCTCCAACACCACAGTTCAAAAGCATCAATTCTTTGGTGCTCAGCCTTCTTCACAGTCCAACTCTCACATCCATACATGACCACAGGAAAAACCATAGCCTTGACTAGACGAACCTTTGTTGGCAAAGTAATGTCTCTGCTTTTGAATATGCTATCTAGGTTGGTCATAACTTTCCTTCCAAGGAGTAAGCGTCTTTTAATTTCATGGCTGCAGTCACCATCTGCAGTGATTTTGGAGCCCAAAAAAATAAAGTCTGACACTGTTTCCACTGTTTCCCCATCTATTTCCCATGAAGTGATGGGACCAGATGCCATGATCTTAGTTTCTGAATGTTGAGCTTTAAGCCAACTTTTTCACTCTCCACTTTCACTTTCATCAAGAGGCTTTTTAGTTCCTCTTCACTTTCTGCCATAAGGGTGGTGTCATCTGCATATCTGAGGTTATTGATATTTCTCCCGGCAATCTTGATTCCAGCTTGATCTTTTTCCAGCCCAGCGTTTCTCATGATGTACTCTGCATATAAGTTAAATAAGCAGGGTGACAATATACAGCCTTGACGTACTCCTTTTCCTATTTGGAACCAGTCTGTTGTCCAAATTACCCAAACCTGAAATAATTGTCTTTTTAACTTATCAAACAAGTTGAAATGCAATTTAGAAGAAAGGAAGGTGGATTGGAAGTTAGAATTAATTCAGGAATTCTGCCTTGTTCACATGAAGATCTGGGGTTGTAGCTGTGATGCTGTTTATGAACCTGAATAATCATTAAGCATATTATAATTTAACATCCTGTAAGTAGCTGAGTAGATCAGTGGTAAAGAATCCGCCTGCCAATCCAGGAGATGCAGAACACTGGAGTTCAATTCCTGGCTTGGGAAGACCCTCTGGAGGAGGAAGTGGCAACCAGCTCCAGTATTCTTGCCTGGGAAATCCCATGGACAGAGGAGGCTGTCAGGCTACAGTCCAGGGGGTGGCGCAGGGTGGGACACAACTTAGCACAGCACATGGCAGGAAGCAGCTTTTGGCAGGAAAGAGCTCTCTGCAGGGGGCCCGTTTTGTCTCGACACTAACCATATACCAGGCACCCCCATGCTCTACTCACCTCCAGCCCAAGCACACTTTTCAAAAGCACGCTTTTTTTTTTTAAATTTTATTTTATTTTTAAACTTTACATAATTGTATTAGTTTTGCCAAATATCAAAATGAATCCATCACAGGTATACATGTGTTCCCCATCCTGAACCCTCCTCCCTCCTCCCTCCCCATACCATCCCTCTGGGTCGTCCCAGTGCACCAGCCCCAAGCATCCAGTATCGTGCATCGAACATGGACTGGCGTCTCGTTTCATACATGATATTTTACATGTTTCAATGCCATTCTCCCAAATCTTCCCACCCTCTCCCTCTCCCACAGAGTCCATAAGACTGTTCTATACATCAGTGTCTCTTTTGCTGTCTCATACACAGGGTTATTGTTATCATCTTTATAAATTCCATATATATGTGTTAGTATACTGTATTGGTGTTTTTCTTTCTGGCTTACTTCACTCTGTATAATAGGCTCCAGTTTCATCCACCTCATTAGAACTGATTCAAGTGAATTCTTTTTAATGGCTGAGTAATACTCCATTGTGTATATGTACCATGGCTTTCTTATCCATTCATCTGCTGATGGACTTTGCCTGTTGTGTTGGCTCTTTCCATAGATCAAAGAAGTAGAAATGAAGAATAAGTAGTTAACAGATGACTAGATCTCTTCCCTAGCTCTCCCTTCAGTAATCTTGTGAACAAACTATGCGAACAAGATAGAATCTGGAGAAATATGGTATCATAAGAAGTCGACAAGCCTGTACATAAGCCTGCACATAGTGGGGAGTGCAAGAAACGTTTTTTCCTTGACTGACCAAGGAGAAAAATGTCTGTCACTATGAGGAACAGGCACAAGCAAGCAAGGAATATGGCTGGGAAGCCCCATTGGTGTTGGAGATGAAGGAAGCATACACAAAAGTATGGATCCTGCAATTTTAGAGATGGAAGGTGCTGCTAAGACTGCTCATCTCATGAACTTCTGCTGTGTACTGGGAATTACATAACTCTAGGTTGTGTTATTGTGTTCAGTTGCTCAGTCATGTCTAACTCTTTGCAGCCCCATGGACTGTAGCCTGACAGGCTCCTCTGTCCATGGAATTTTCCAGGTAAGAGTGGATAGCCATGCCCTTTTCCAGGGGATCTTCCAGATCTTCCTGACCTGGATCTTCCTGGCTCAGGGATAGAACTCTGGCCTCTTTGTCTCCGGCATTGGCACTAGCGCCACCTGGGAAGTCTGTAACTCTACCGGTCTTCCTTAAAGACAGCCACAGGGAGGGACCTGCTTGGCGGTGCAGTGGCTCAGACTCTGGGCTTCCAATGCAGGGGGCTGGTTTCCATCTCTGGTTAGGGATCTAGATCCCACATGGCGCAACTAAGACCTGTAAATAAAGAAATAGATAAATATTTTTTATAAAAGACAGTCATAAGGAATAAAGAAACTGCCTAATGGGTGGAGCTCTGGGCACTCAATATTCTTTGCACCCCAAGACGATGCATCTGGTACATTTGAGTCTTTCATAAGGTTTTGTATAAAAAAGACTCCACTGTATGGCATAACAATGTTTAAAAATCATAGTAAGTGAAGTGAGCTAGACAGAGAAAGACAGATATCACATGATATCACTCTTATGTGGAATCTAAAAGAATGATACAAATGAACTTATATACAAAAAGAAAATAGATGCACAGACATAGAAAATAAACTTTTGGTTACCAGAGGGCAGAGGGGAAGGGAGGGACAAATTAGGGGTTTGGGATTAACAGAAACACATATATAAAATAGGTCAACAATTAGGACCTACCATATAGCACAGAGAACTATATTCAATATCCAGAGGTAAACCATAATGGAAAAGAATATGAAAAAGAATGTGTGTGTGTGCACGCGTGCGTGTGTATAACTGAATGACTTTTCCGTACACCTGAAACGAATACAATATTACAAATCAACTATACTTATAATTTAAAAAAAATTATCCCAAGGAAAAAGATCACTGCATTGTTTGAGTGCCTTTCCCTCCACCCATGTTCCAGTAGCATTATTACAGAATTAGGAGAAGAAATAGCTAAGAATAGATCCTCATGAACTAGTCTCATGCATGCTTGCATTTTTTTTTCCCAGCATATATTTATAACGCACCAATTAAGTATCACCCAAAATGCTTCCTCAATATTCCAGAGTGGCTAGAAAGAGCCACAGGGCAACCTGAAAATGGATACTGGTTGATTTGATAACAGTAGGCACATGACAATTTTTAAAATATGCTCAGCATGTATTCCAAATAGAATTATCAAGAAGTGACAAGTTTGCCTTTCCACCCACACTACAGATTTAGATTTGGGCATGTGAATGATAAGAAAAGTTAACCATTTGCAATTTTATTTCAAAAGATGTTCATTGTGTTTATCTAGGTGGGGAGTAACTGCCAAGAGAGACAAAGGCTGGGAGAGTGCGATCTGATAGCTTGGCCTCTAAGGAAGTGAGAAAAAGTAAACTCATTGCTTGGAACTCTGTCCCTTGACTTATCAAAGAGAAAGCAGTGGCAGCTATAATGGGGGCTGTAGCCAGGCCCATCAAGGGAGCCGAGGGGACTCTGGTGTTCAGAGTATGAGTAAACATGGGCTTCCCTGATGGCTCAGCTAAAGAGTCTGCCTAAGATGCAGGAGATGGGAGTTCAATCCCTAAGTTGATATGATCCCCTGAAGGAGGAAATGGCAACCTACACCAGTATTTTTGCCTGGGAAAATCCATGGGCAGAGGAGCCTGATGAGCGTCACAAAGAGTCAGACAAGACTGAAGCCATTGAGCATGCATGGACTGATATACTCCAGAACATTCTGGTATATTCCAACATTCAGAGGCAGAGCTAAGATTCAGAAGCCACTGACTCAAAATTCCTAACTTCTGAGTGGCCTTTTCTATTGAATACTAACCAAAAGAAGAATCAAGTTTCTCTTACTTTGCTCTGAAGTTAAACACCTATTTCATTGAGATGTTGGAAACAGGGAGATCAACTCAAGCAGTTTACCTAGGTCTTTCCTGGTTTTAGCACTGAAAGTCCTATGTCCTGGAAAGTCCTTCATTTCCAGGCAAGCTGGGATAAATAGGAAGCCTAAGGAAACAAGAACCAAGTGAATAGGTATTTCAGTAACAAACCATCCCAAAAGTTAGTGGCTTATAACTGTAATTGGGAAGAACAAATCTGACTCCATACTGAATCTGTTTCTTCTAAAATTTGTATTCTACTGTTCTTGCTTAATGTTAAGAATGTTGCCTACAGCCTGAAATGTACAGGATAGACCATTCTCAAGGCTCTGACCTTTAAGGGTCACTTTTGCATTCATATAAATATTAAAAAATCGCAGAACAGAGAAAAACATTTGTCTAGTTGGAAGTTTACAGGACCACCCTGAATTGAACTCCAGGGACAGCTGCAAGAACAAAGGATTCTGACACCAAGAAGTTCGCAACAATCACCCATGCTGCTCCTTCACCTTGCCTTTAAAATGTTTTGCTGAAACTCCTTCAAAGAGTTGAGGATTTAGGGGATCACGAGTCACCCACCCTTCTCCTGAATCACCTACCACTCTCCTTCCGTGGCCCTGCAGTAAACCTTTCTCTGCTCCAAACTCTGACATTTTGGTTTGCTTGGCCTCGCTGTGTGTCAGCCACATCAACTGGCATTCAGTAACAAACCCACTATTTTTTTTTTTTTTTTGCTCACCATTCCACATTCTTGGCTAGGATTGGCTGGGCAGTTCTTTTGCTGGTCTTGCTTATGACTTCTTGTGTGGCTGCTTTCAGCCAGTGTGTCTCCAGGAGGCTGGGCTCAGCTGAGATGCAGGGGCATTTGGTTTTGCTCCCTGTCCAAGTAATCTCAGGGCTTCTCCCTTTCCATGGAGTCTCTCCAATGGCCTTTTTACAGCAGGGTAGCTGAAGCTTTACAGGGTGCAAGGAGATCAGTCCTGGGTGTTCATTGGTGTTTCATTGAAGCTGAAACTCCAATATTTTGGCCACCTGATGCGAAGGGCTGACTCATTTGAAAAGACCCCGATGTTGGGAAAGATTGAAGGCAGGAGGAGAAGGGACCGACAGAAGATGAGATGGTTAGATAGCATCACCGACTCAATGGACATGAGTTTGGGTAAACTCTGGGAGTTGGTGATGGACAGGAGGCCTGGCGAGCTTCGATTCATGGGGTTGCAAAGAGTCGGATACGACTGAGTGACTGAACTGAACTCCAAGGGCCTTTTTACAGCAGGGTAGCTGAAGCTTTACAGGGTGACACAGTAGGAGCAAAACCTGCCTGGTTTCTCAAGGTGTAGGCCTGGAATTGGCACAGTGTACTTATACCTATCTTATTAGTGAAAGCCAGGTCACAGGGCCTTCTAGAATCAAGGTGAGGGGACTACCCCAGGAGTGGACATCTAGGGGGGCAGTTGACGGGTGCTGCCAACCTAACTGTTTACTCTAGAGATGCAGTGAGATGCTATCTGGAACTCACAGAATTCCTGGTGCCTGATTCTCTTCTGGCTTGTTTGCCAGCCCGCGTGCCTTACTCTCCTCACATTCGTAGAAAGAAATGAATAGGAATAGTTGGACCTTCCTGCAGAGACTTCAAGAGCTCGGGGTACATCTAGGATAAGTTTATCCCTATTAAGCTTACTCTTGCTAAGTGTACTAAGGATGGTGAATTCCTGTTAAGGTTGCCAGAGGCGAGAGTGTGTTCCTGAACACACAGATAATCCAGGGGTGCGCCTTCTGCCCTGGGTGGTCCAGTTGGTCCTTCTGGGAGACCAGCCCAATCCCCTCCATCCCAGAGTTGCTCCAGTTCCACATTCCTGGGGTTCTCCTATCTCCAACCCTTTTTTCCTTCTTTCTTTCTTTCTTTTTTTTTTTGCTGGAGAGAATTGGGGCCCCCCTCATCCTCCCCTACCACGAACTCCTCCTTAAAAGAACCCGGGAGCTGCTGAGGGCCTTGGGGTCGCTGCAGGCTTCCTTTCCTTTCTGCACCAGACCTCCTCTTCCATCACTGTGGGCACTCTCTGGGCTTTTTGACTCTCTTTCGCTCGCCACCCCGCCCCGGGTCACAGCCAGGGCCAGAGCGTCCCGCCTCCGCTCTGTCGCTTTAAGCGGGTCCCCGCCGGCGCGCCCCTCCCTCACCCCTCCTGGCGCTCGGCGGCTCTTCGCCGCCTCTCCCGCTCCTCCTGCTCCTCCTCCTCATCGTCTCCCGCTCCTCCTCGCCGCCCGCTCCGCTCCTCGCAGCCTCCGCGCACCCGCAGCCATGGCCGACATCAAGACGGGCATCTTCGCCAAGAACGTCCAGAAGC
>NW_011495058.1:10010448-10013781 GCF_000754665.1 Bison bison bison
TTCGCACAGAAGCTACACCTCTCAAATCTGTTTGGATCAAGAGGGCTGACCGCTCAAACCCAACCGCTTTAATACAGTGCAGTGAAGTGAACCCTGAAGTTCAAAACCGAGATCTAGATACACAACTTCTTTCTCTTTCTTTGCTTTTTATTTCTTTTTCTGAGGGGTCTCTGTTACACGTGTATCCCTTTTAACGCCAGTGCCCTTCTCTGGAAGGTCAACGATAAATATGACCTGAACCTAACAATTCTCTGCACATTTATGCATAGAGGAGGGCGTTTTACTGCATTAAAAAAAAAAAAAAAGAAGTCCAGTTGGGTTCCCTGATGTGTTTCACAAGCCCCTCAAGATTGGTCACAGTCAATTATTTTTCTCTCCGAGAGATGGGTACAAATGAATGGCAGGTCCACGTCAAGCCCAGCCAGCGCCCAACAGTTGGGGAGATACTGTTCCTTGCACTGGGCTTGCCTGGCTTGCCTTGCCTACTGCTTGTCATCAAGACCTTGCCAGCACTGAGGTCTTCATTTGTGTCCCTTGCAGAGGACATTCATATTGTATGTTAAGCACTGTGCTTGAAATTGACACCAACTAATAAGCCCCGTCGTTTGTGTCCGTTGAACTGTGTTCTCTTTCACGTGGAAGTATTTTCTGTCCCTGGGATTCTGGGTGTTTAGCGGTTTCCTGTTTTACTGGAAGTCAGATTTGCCGCGTTGCTCACTGTGGCAGTGAATTTCCCCCTGCAGACCCTGACTTAGACTGCCCTCCAATTCCCACTCTAGGCCAGGAACTGAGCGGAAGGAGGGCACTGATCCCTTTGCCTCTCTGTGTTCCCAGAGGCTTGGTGGCTGCCTTCAGTCCCTCCCTTCACACATCTAGGCTCTCAATGCAGTAAGAGGATTGTATTTCTTTTAATATCTACCCAAGCTTATCCTGAACCAACAGTGATCCTCCTGCCACTCCTTTAGCTGCTGAATTAGCAAGGCTTCCTGCCTGCTTCCAGTCCCTGGCTACTTGTCCAGAATGTAGCCAGAATCTGCCGGGAACCTGGTTAGGTTTTGTCATCATTTTTCCATACTTCATTTTATCCACTAGTAGATATTCCACCCCACCCTCTCCCTCCTTCCAAGTAATTACTTGAATTTTGGGTCTGAAGCTTTTCATTGAATCCACTTTCCATCTGTGAAGGAATTTAGTGATACAGTCTGCCTTTTGACATATTAAATTATTTCTTAATCTAGGTCACCAGCTGTTAATATGCCAGAAATAACTGAAAAGAAAATGTAATCTGACTTAGCATGCAAGCCCTTATGAATTGTTGAAAACTCACTGTTGCATTACTAAGGTCAAGTGTGTGTTATGATTGCAGTTGTGGCTGGTAGTTGATCACAGTGGTCTAGGGAAGCTTTGAGCAGGGCTTCAAGCGTCCTGCTGGGGAAAGCTGCTGATGAAAAGTGCCTGTTGTACCTAGTTTAGAAGATTAAGACACCAAGAAGCTGAGAGAGTGGGTTCTGGCCCTGGGTAAGTTCTGCCCCTCCTATTGAGCCTGTTCAGTGTATGGGAAAAAGAGCATGTAGAAATCCAGGTAAGGCAGTCCAGCCAAGCCCAAACAGTAGCCCCTGGACAATGGAAAACGAAGTGTGCTGCTGTTGATGGGTTCAGTAGACATCTCCTCCAGTGGTGCCTTCTTTTTGCATCTTCAGTCTCCTGCTCTTCTCCAGATGCTCTGTTGTAGTAACTATGTGCCACGTATGTTCTTGAGACGCTTTGTTCCTGGTTTTTACCATAAATTTTCTCAAAAGAGAGTCTACTCTCTCACTTTCTCATCATTTTTGATCCACCTAACAGCTTGCATGCATTTTTCCTCCAAATGCATGACAAACTACTCTTTCAGGTAACTTATGGCTTTCTATGAATTTAATATAGATTTTTAAATTGAAAGCCTGTAAAATTTCTTTGGAGGAAAAAAAAAAGTGAAATACACATATAAGGGGGAAAAAAAAACCCACCAACAAATTAGAACACTCATAAATTCTACCACCCAGAGACTCACAATCATTTGATGTGTGACCCAGTAGATATTTTCCTCTTGTATATGTATGTATTTATACAACTAAAACAGATCCATCCTATATGATTTTGTAATCTGTTTATTTCATTTAATAATCATGAACATTCTTCAATAGATGTACATATTTTCCATCATGATTTTAAGTGACTGAACAGTATTGGAATGTATGCATTTTAGTGACTCCCCTATTTTTGGACATTCAATTTCCATTGTTTCTGAATATAAATGTGAGTAAGTGAGAAAACTTATAGGGGAAATGTTGGTACACATTCAAGTATCTCCTTAAATAAATTCCTAGAAGAATTATTCTGTTAAAGTTATGCTTATTTTTTATCATAGTTAGATTGCCTTTCAGAAAGGTTGAATCAATTTACATTCTCACCAGCAATCTGTGAGACTTTGCCAATAGCAGATACTAAAATTTAAAACATTCTTCAGATACATAATTGGAAAAAACTCTTGCTATTCTTTTTCTTGGTTTTATTTTTTAAAGGTCTAACATTTTTTGCATTGGTTTTTTTAATCTGTGAATTTTGTCTGTATAGTTTTGCCCATTTTGTATAGTATCTCCATCTTGTTATTTGTAAGGGCAGAAACTTTATCAATTCTTCCTTTTCTATTTATTTTTTAACTTTTGAGCATTTTTTTTCTGCTGTGGAGCATATTTATGTTTGTATTATGTTTATTTATTTATTTTGTATTTGCTTAAATCTATCAATTGATTTTGTGTGGTTTCCTCTTTTGGATGTTGAATTACTTAGGATCCTGCCACTTGTAAATGTAAGAAAACTCAGTTCAAACTGGCTTAAGGAAAAAAAAGAATTTAATTACTAAAAATAAAAATATGGTTCTTGCACATATAAATTTCATTTCAGTTCAGTTCAGTCACTCAGTCGTGTCCGACTCTTTGCAACCCCATGAATTGCAGCACGCCAGGCCTCCCTGTCCATCACCAACTCCCGGAGTTCACTCAGACTCACGTCCATCGATCAGTGATGCCATCCAGCCATCTCATCCTCTGTCGTCCCCTTCTCCTCCTGCCCCCAATCCCTCCCAGCATCAGAGTCTTTTCCAATGGGTCAACTCTTTGCATGAGGTGGCCAAAGTACTGGAGTTTCAGCTTTAGCATCATTCCCTCCAAAGAAATCCCAGGGCTGATCTCCTTCAGAATGGACTGGTTGGATCTCCTTGAAGTCCAAGGGACTCTCAAGAGTCTTTTCCAACACCACAGTTCAAAAGCATCAATTCTTCAGTGCTCAGCCTCT
>NW_011495058.1:10013881-10018397 GCF_000754665.1 Bison bison bison
GGACCTTTGTTGGCAAAGTAATGTCTCTGCTTTTGAATATGCTATGTAGGTTGGTCATAACTTTTCTTCCAAGGAGTAAGCGTCTTTTAATTTCATGGCTGCAGTCACCATCCACAGTGATTTAATGAGTACAAATACAATATGTACTTTTATTAAACTATGAACATAAATATATTCTTATATATGTGTATTTAAAAATATATGTACATGTTTCTGTTATATATGTTAACTCATTTAATTCTGTGCAGTTAGGTACTATTATTATCCCTGTTTTATAGATGAGGAAGAGATTAAGTTACATGCCCAAGGTCACACAGTGTGCAGTAAAGCTGAAGTTTGAACCCAAGCAGTCCATTGCTTCTTGATTACATGGTACTGCCTCTTAGGAAAGGGGCAGGGGTGGACACATATCAGGCCTGCATGGAAGCAGGGATTCAACCACAGACATCAGGGCTCAGGTGTTTTCTCCCTGCCTCTCATCTCTACAGCCATCTTGTCAGTCCCATTCTTGGGCAGGTTCTTCTCTTTTGGTGGCAAGATGGCGGCCAGCAGCTCTAGGCAAGGGCATGTCACTATTTATGGATAACTCAGGATAGCCCTAACCAGCCCAAATTGGGGCTTGTTTCTCACCCTGGAAGAAAGAAATCTTTGGCCAAGGGCCAGGGCCATGAGTTGGATTGGGCCTTAGTCACAGGCTTCTATGGAAGCTGGGATGAAGAAATGTCCCTTTGACCATATGCGGTGCTCGTGGAGGAGGGAGAATCAGAGGACAGAAAAGGGAATGGGTGCTGGGCTGGCAAAATAGAAGGTGTCCACTGAAGTGTAATTAAAAAGCTTCTCTGACCCATGTTTGTGTAAATAATCACATAGTTAGTAATTTGTAATTTAATATTCATTTAAAATTTCCTATCAAATTAATACATCCACAGTTTAAAAAATAAAATATTAGTAAATGGCTTATTATGAAAAATATCAGTCCCCTGTCTCTTCTCTCTTCTACCACCAATCTTGTTTCCCCAGAGGCAGCTCTTATTAATCACAGTGCCTCTCAAATTATACTTAAAACTACTTCTGAATCTATCCTTTCATATTTGGTGAAATAGGTGAAGATTTAGCTCTCATACATTCTTCTCTCTACTTCCATATCCCCTAATAATATAGCAAAAATAGTTGATTGCTGAAGATTATATTTTTCCAATGGTAAAGTATGGAAAAGAATAGATATGTGTACATGTATAACTGAATCATTTGATCGTACAGCTGAAACTAACACAACATTCTTAATCAACAGTACTCCAATGTAAAATGAAAAAGCTTTAAAAGGCCTACTTGATAAGATCAAAAGAAAGTATAGTGTTTGTTGACTATAATACACACATCTTAACTATACAGCCTTCATGGATTTTTGTGTATATGGATCTCTTTATAGCTATCAGGCAAAACATTTCTATCATACCAGATAACTCTCAACCTTGTCTTTTTTTTATGTTCATACATTTTAAATTCCTTTACCATCGTTTTCCTTATGAACACCTTTTATTGTACATATTGGTTATTTTGATATCTTCTTTTGCAAAGTGTCTGTTCAAGTCTGTGTTTTATTTGGGTTGCTTGTTGTTTCCTTATTGACTTGTAGAAGTTCTTTATATATTTAGTATATAAGTCCTTTCTCAGATAGACATTCTGTGAATGTATTCTCCCAGGAAGTGGCTTGTGTTTTTACTTTCTTAATGGTGACCTTTGATGAAAGGAAGTTTAAAATTTTTATGAAGCCTTATCAGAAGATTAGGTTTTTCATGTAGTTTTTTGTTTTCCTAGAGTTAATCATAGCCTTATTTCTGTTTGCTTATTTCTCTATGAGCTATATAGAATTGTTTGTTCTTGCTTCATCAGATCTGTTAAATGCCTACCAATATCGTATCAAAGGTCCGTATAGTCAAAGCTATGGTTTTCCAGTAATCACGTATGGATGTGAGAGTTGGACCATAAAGAAGCCTGAGCGCCGAAAAATTGATGCTTTTGAACTGTGATGTTGGAGAAGACTCTTGAGAGTACCTTGGACAGTAAGGAGATCAAACCAGTCAATCCTAAAGAAAGTCAATCGTGAATATTCACTGGAAGGACTGATGCTGAAACTGAAGTTCCAATACTTTGGCCACCTGATGGGAAAGAGCCAACTCATTGGAAAAGACCCTGATGCTGGGAAAGATTGAAGGGAGGAGGAGAAGGGGACAACAGAGAATAAGATGGTTGGATGGCATCACTGACCCAATGGACATGAGTTTGAGCAAGCTCCGGAAGATGGTGAAGGACAGGGAAGCCTGTGGTGCTGCAGTCCATGGGGTTGCAAAGAGTCAGACGTGACTGAGTGACTGAACAACAACAACAATTATTATCAAGGGTTCAATAAAATCATATAATGCAATTATGTTCTCCTACTAGAGGACCCCCTCCCCCAAATTCCCTCAATTTGTCGTCTCTGCCCTTTTACTGTAAGCTGGGCTGATTTTTTTCTAAGCCTGCTATGCAGCTGTCATCCTGGGTCTTTCCTCGCCAATGTTGGGGTTGAGGAAGGGACTTGAAGGCCCATTTATTCTATAATCCCAGGCTTTCAAACTGTTCCCCATTGTCAGTGTTGCGCTTTATCCTCACTTTTTGCAGTTCTTGGTGGATCCAGGTTCTAAGCTGGAATGTGTTTGTGACTAGTGAGAATTGGCTGCTTTTTCATGGGTTGCCTAAACAGGCACTTCTAGAAAGTAGTTGTCTCTATTCAGCTGAGTTGTTTCCATTCTTCTGTCTACTTTTTTGCTTCTGTAAAATTTATTGAGCTCTCTCATCCACTAGTAATGCCTCTCCTCTTTTTATCCATGTATATTCATACCTTTTTTTATTCCTTTGTTGTCATTTTTTTTGCAAGGGTCTTGGGAGGAAACAGATGTAAATAATACAGTCAGTCGGCCTGTTTTTTCAGAGGCCTTTTTTACTTAAGTATTTAATCCCTCTGGGATTTTTTTGTCCATCTTTATTCATTTGTGAAATCCAGTGACATTTATTTGGTCTTAACCCTCCTTGACCTCTATGCAATATTTAAGTCAGTGGTGCAGTTCAAACAATGGCACCCCACTCCAGTACTCTTGCCTGGAAAATCCATGGACGGAGGAGCCTGGTAGGCTGCAGTCCATGGGGTCGCTAAGAGTCAGACGCGACTGAGCGACTTCACTTTCACTTTTTACCTTCATGCATCGGAGAAGGAAATGGCAACCCGATCCACTGTTCTGGCCTGGAGAATCCCAGGGACAGGGAAGCCTGGTGGGCTGCCATCTATGGGGTTGCACAGAGTTGGACATGACTGAAGCGACTTAGCAGCAGCAGCAGCAGTAGTTCAAACATTTTGT
The DNA here is from genome assembly GCF_000754665.1 of Bison bison bison. Lineage (NCBI taxonomy): Eukaryota > Metazoa > Chordata > Mammalia > Artiodactyla > Bovidae > Bison > Bison bison. The sequence goes on from NW_011495058.1 coordinate 10,017,277, forward strand.
AAGATTAAAACTGTGGCTTCCCAGATGGCACTAGTGGTAAAGAACCCGCCTGCTAATTCAGGAAATGAGATGTGGGTTCAGTCCCTAGATCGGGAAGATCCCCTGGAGGAGGAAATGGCAACCCACTCCAGTGTTTTTGCCTGGAGGATCCCCATGGACCGAGGAGCTTGGCAGGCAACAGACAGTCCGTAGGGTTCAAAAGAGTCTGACCTGACTGAAGTGACGGACCATGCATCCAAACATATTTTTTAATGTGACTGTAGTGAGGAGGGAGGCTTTTGGCATGTTATAATACTAGCCTCTTTCAGTATTAGATTTTAGTATTAATAAGAGTGAAAGTGAAAGTAAAGTGAAAGTTGCTCAGTCCATGGAATTATCCAGGCCAGAATACTGGAGTGGGTAGCCCGTCCCTTCTCCAGGGGATCTTCCCAACCCAGGTCTCCCGCATTGCAGGCAGATTCTTTACCAGCTGAGCCACAGAGGCTTCCCTCCAGTGTTCCCAAGAATACTGGAGTGGGTCAGATCCGATCAGTTCAGATCAGGTCAGTCGCTCAGTCGTGTCCAACTCTTTGTGACCCCATGAATTGCAGCACGCCAGGCCTCCCTGTCCATCACCAACTCCCGGAGTTCACTCAGACTCATGTCCATCAAGTCAGTGATGCCATCCAGCCATCTCATCCTCTGTCGTCCCCTTCTCTTCTTGCCCCCAATCCCTTCCAGCATCAGAGTCTTTTCCAATGAGACAACTCTTCGCATGAGGTGGCCAAAGTACTGGGGTTTCAGCTTTAGCATCATTTCTTCCAAAGAAATCCCAGGGCTGATCTCCTTCAGAATGGACTGGTTGGATCTCCTTGCAGTCCAAGGGACTTTCAAGAGTCTTTTCCAACACCACAGTTCAGAAGCATCAATTCTTCGGTGCTCAGCCTTCTTCACAGTCCAACTCTCACATCCATACATGACCACAGGAAAAACCATAGCCTTGACTAGACGGACCTTTGTTGGCAAAGTAATGTCTCTGCTTTTGAATATGCTATCTAGGTTGGTCATAACTTTCCTTCCAAGGAGTAAGCATCTTTTAATTTCATGGCTGCAGTCACTATCTGTAGTGATTTTGGAGCCCA
>NW_011495058.1:10018814-10047092 GCF_000754665.1 Bison bison bison
GAATTTTCCACAGTTTATTGTGATCCACACAGTCAAAGGCTTTGGCATAGTCAATAAAGCAGGAATAGATGCTTTTCTGGAACTCTCTTGCTTTTTCTATGATCCAGCGGATGTTGGCAATTTGATCTCTGGTTCCTCTGCCTTTTCTAAAACCAGCTTGAACATCAGGAAGTTCATGGTTCACATATTGCTGAAGTCTGGCTTGGAGAATTTTGAGCATTACTTTACTAGTGGGTAAGATGAGTGCAATTGTGCAGTAGTTTGAGCATTCTTTGGCATTGCCTTTCTTTGGGATTGGAATGAAAACTGCCCTTTTCCAGTCCTGTGGCCACTGCTGAGTTTTCCAAATTTGCTGGCATATTGAGTGCAACACTTTCACAGCATCATCTTTCAGGATTTGGAACAGCTCAACTGGAATTCCATCACCTCCACTAGCTTTGTTCGTAGTGATGCTTTCTAAGGCCCACTTGACTTCACATTCCAGGATGTCTGGCTCTAGGTCAGTGATCACACCATCGTGATTATCTGGGTCGTGAAGATCTTTTTTGTACAGTTCTTCTGTCTGGAGTGGGTAGCCTATCCCTTCTCCAGTGGATCTTCCTGACCCAGAAATGGAACAAGTGTTACTTGCATCGCAGGTGACCAACTGAGCTATGAGGGAAGCCCAGTAAGAGAGTTACATTATATAAACTCTAAGGACATGTACTATTCCATAGTCTTTGTGCTAGTTTATCTGCCGTGAGTGATTGTTACATAATAGCCTTAGGTGCAGTTTTTTTCATGCATTGTATCTTCCGAAGAAAATTGTAGATGCTTGAGGGGAAGGACCAAATGTATTGTGAATTGTATGTATGCAGCAATGATGTATTATTTGACATTGTGTTTTCTTGCTAATTTACTTTCCGCCTCTGCAAACACATTGCCTGAAAGCATCCACCTACATTATTCTTTCTCTGACTTTTGTGGAATTATGATAAAGTTTTCACTGTATATCACTGCCATTTGAACTGTCATTTTGTGAAGATAGTATATAAAATAAAATTAACTTTAAGAGTTCCGAAGATCGATGGAACTCCATAAATATTAGGTTTTGTTGTTGTTCAGTCATTAAGTAATGTCTGATTCTTTGCCACCCATGGATTGTAGCACACCAGGCTCCCTTATTCCTCACTTTCTCCTGAAGTTTGCTCAAATTCATGTCGATTGAGTTGGTGATACTATCTACCCATCGCGTTCTCTGATGCCCCGTTCTCCTTTTGCCTTTAATCTTTCCAAACATCAGGGTCTTTTCCAATGAGTTGGATCTTCACATCAGGTGGCTAAAGTATTAGAGCTTCAGCATCAGCCCTTCCAATGAATATTCAGAGTTGCTTACCTCTACATTGAACTGTGCTAAATTCTTAGTTTTATAGGTCAAACAGATATTGGTAGAATCCTGTGGTTCAGCCCAATGTTGATTGTATGATATGGCAAGAAAGCAATGTAGTCTCCTTGCATGCCAAATTATGTGACTTTGTGGGTTTTTTTTTTTTTTAATGTTGCTTTCCGGATGCCCACATTTAGGTTTGTTCTCAAAGGGAGACCTATAAATGGTGCTTGCGTGTGCCTGTACTGGTGAGCATGTGTCTGTGTTTATTTTATTTATGCAGATTGAGTGGGAGAAGAAATACCTTGCTCTGATCAGGAGAATTTACCTGGGACCAGATCCTTGTCTGTGGAAGAGTAGCTTATATGACCATGTTTACATTTGAGGATTCTTTAGAGACTGAGTCTCCGAGGCATTTACAGGGTTTCCCCTTTTAAGATCATCTGAAGACTTTGTTGTCCAGTTCTACATTGTACGACATATACCTTTGCTTCTACTAAGATAATTTTCTCTGGCTGTATTATAAACTGACAGAATGGCAAAACCAATACAATATCATAATTAGCCTCCAATTAAAATAAATAAATTTATATTTTATAATATCATATATGAAACGAGTCGCCAGTCCAGGTTCGATGCACGAAACTGGATGCTTGGGGCTGGTGCACTGGGACGACCCAGAGGGATGGTATGGGGAGGGAGGAGGGAGGAGGGTTCAGGATGGGGAACACGTGTATGCCTGTGGCGGATTCATTTCGATATATGGCAGAACCAATACAATCTTGTAAAGTTTAAAAATAAAATAAAATTTAAAAAAATAAAATAAAAGTCTGTAAAAAAAATAATAATTTTGAGGGCATTCTTGAGAGTAAGGTTTCCTTCTTCATTTTGTTTTTACACATAAGCATGCTTATATGCATCATCTTTCTTTCCCCAGGAATGAATACGATAGGAATCAGAACTGTAGGGACTGAGATTTAAACTTTATACAAAGTTATTATTATCCTTTGCAACATAGCATATTGTGTGTGTTTTCCGTAAATCGTACTTTAAAGGTCAGCTTGTTTATGAACCAATACAACTTAAAATATCTGAAATAGTTGTATAAATAATATGGTCCACTTTACTTGGAATATAAAATTAGGTCCCATTTTAAAAAATACTCAAATGATTTTTTAAAAATACATAAGTTAAATGTTCCAGTGTATCATGAAGATACACCTACTCCTCTCTGGGTTGTCTGTCTTGTAAGTTCGGAAATCCTATGGGGAGTTTCCCTTCCCTAAAGAAGTCTGATTTTTACTATGGCCGTATGGTAAGGGAGTTAGCTTTCAGATGGCAGTCCTGTCCCCTGGGATCAGGAACCCAGTGGCATTCCCCTTCACTACCCCAATGGCTCTCACAGAGAGGGCAGGGCCAGGAAGCCCTTTTCTGCAGGGTTATACTCAACTATGACCACTCTGTGTCACAGCAGCCCTAAACTCCCAATGTGTGAGCTCTTTATCAGTGGGTTTATCATTTCCAAATATACTTGCATAGGTACCCACAGATTCTCACTCCAAGATTTCCCATCATGCCATGGTTCCTAAGTTAGGAAACGACATCAGCAAACACTGGTCATCCAAGTCATTCATGCCAGTCCGCATTCTTCTATTTTTGATAACATGCTCATAGGGACATACCAAATTGATTTTAAACCTGCAGTTTGAGAATACTACCCTAGCGGAGCCTCAGCATCCTTTCCTGTAAACTACTTTTGGGTCACGAGTCCATTCAAAGATGTGTGTGTGTGTGTGTGTGTGAGAGAGAGAGAAAGAGATTATTTTAAAAAATATTGTGAAGTACTTTGTGAGTGAATGAGTTGAGAAGGCAAAGAGTATTTTTAAAAATGATATGTTCTGACTTTTTAAGTCTGGAAATTTCCACTTGACTCTTCAAATATACTTTTTTTCCCATTTTTATAGCCCTTTAAATTAGGGGCCATCTGAATAGAATACCTGAAGAAATATGTAAGCCTGTGGGCTTCAGTGATGGGATAATGGATAAAAAGATTTCTTGTGTTACAGATAGAATTTTCCAGATAAATGGCTAATGTTTACATAATGGAACTGCCGTCATCACAGAGTTTGAGGAATTCACCTATGAAAGTATATATAGTAAGACTACACACAGCATTGTGTAAAATTAACACAAAAGTAATCATGATTTCCTGGGAACACATTCACAGGTCAACTTTTCATATAGTAATGCTGAAACTTCATTCTTATTGATTCAAAATCTAAATTTAAGTGTAGTGTAGTATGTTATATTTCCTTAATATATACTGAGTGAATCTTTAGAGGAATAATGTTGGGTAAAGCCACGAATAAGATCTTAGTTTTAAAATATTTGCTATGCATAGTATATTAATTTTGATTACCCTGAAATTAGAACAGATGTACAAAAATAAAAAAGCCACAATTTTGGTCTTTTTCATCTTATTCTCATATAGTTATTTATTCGACAGTTTAGTTCAGAAGTGGGAAGAACCTGAAAAAATGTATATACATATATATATATGGGGTGTTCCAGGTGGTGCTAGTGGTAAGGAACCCACCTGCCAATGCAGGAGACATAAGATATGCAGATTCCATCCCTGGGTAGGGAAGATCTGCTGGAGAAGGGTATGACAACCCACTCCAGTATTCTTGCCTGGAGAATCCCATGGAAAGAGGAGCCCGGCAGGCTATAGTCCATAGGATACCAAAGAATTGGACATGACTGAAGTGACTTAACATGCACGCACACACACACACACACATATATATATGTGTGTGTGTGTGTGTATGTATACATTTTTTTTCTATCTTAAAGTGCCTATAATGACTTAATAAAATACACATGGATCCGTGAATAAATGTACTCTTGTTATGGCACCTAACACTTGTTGAGTAAAAGCATGCTAGATGTACATATTCTGATAGTTATATATTCTATTGTAAAGTCAACCTGGTAAAATTTGGTTATTCATTTAGAGTCATTTATTAAGAATCTAATGCCCAAAAGGCACTTGCTAGTAATATAGCATTATAATATAGCATTCAACAAAGACATCTTGGTTGAAGACCAAGCAGGAGCTGGTAGAGAGATAAACCTTTGAACTTAAAAGTAACTACATAGTAATTAATGAAAAATAATAATTAAAAATTCTATGAAAAGAGAAAGAAATTTTAAAAAATGTAACTAGGGAGTTGGAGTGAGAGGGTTGGACATGCTTACCTGAAGAAGGTAGATATTAAGCTAAGGTTCTAAGGACGAGTTGCAGCTATCCAGACAAGGGGAGTAAGATAATGGTGTGGGAATTATAGTAGTCAATGAGCATTCCAGACATCAGACTCTTTGTCCTTATTCACAATAGATAAGATAAAAATAAGAGCTATAGAAAATTGCGTCAGAATTGATTGTTGGCATTGGCCTTATCAGTGATCTCTTCTACCATTTGCATATTTATCAAAGTGGAGAAGTGGATCCTAATTGGGATAGTCTTTTTGTAGCTGCAGTCTCTCTTTTGTGTGATCAGATTTTTACTCTCACATGTTAAAGGGTCTTTCTGGGGCAAAGTTCCCCCTTGATAGAGAGGCAGGATGCTGGTTTCAGACATGAATTATCTGTCATACAAAGATCCCTTTGTACAATTGCAGTAGACACAAGCGCAATCTGTTTTTATGGATATGTAACTAAAGAGCCTCTTGATGATGGTGAAAGAGGAGAGTGAAAAAACTGAGTTAAAACTCAACATTCAAAAAACAAAGATCATGGCATCTGGTCCCATCACTTCATGGCAAATAGAAGGGCAAAAAGTGGAAGCAGTGACAGATTTTATTTTCTCAGGCTCCAAAATCACTGCGGACTGTGACTGCAGCCATGAAATTAAAAGACTCTTGCTCCTTGGAAGAAGGAAAACTATGACAAAGCTAGACAGCATGTTAAAAAACAAAGATTTACTTTGCGTACAAAAGTCTGTATAGTCAAAGGTTTGGTTTTTCCAGTAGTCATGTACAGATGTGAGAGTTGGACCATGTAGAAGGCTGAGTGCTGAAGAACTGATGTTTTTGAATTGTGGTGCTGGAGAAGACCCTTGAGAGCTCCTTGGACAGCAAGGAGATAAAGCCAGTCAATCCTAAAGGAGATCAATCCTGCATATTCATTGGAAGGACTGAAGCTGAAACTCCAATATTTGGTCACCTGCTGTGAAGAGCTGACTCATTATAAAAGACCCTGATAGTGGGAAAGATGGAAGGCAAAAGAAGAGGGGATAGCAGAGGATGAGATGGTTAGATAGCATCACTGACTCAATGGACATGAATCTGAGCAAACTCCATGAGATAGCGAAGGACAGCCGAGCCTGGTGTGCTGCAGTTCATGGTTCATGGGGTTGCAAAGAGTTGGACATGACGTATTGACTGATAAACAGCAGGGTCTCTTATCATAGTTCAGTTCAGTCCCTCAGTCATGTCTTTGCAACCCCATGGACTGCAGCACACCAGGCTTCCCTGTCCATCACCAACTCCTGGAGCTTGCTCAAACTCATGTCCATAGAGTTGGTGATGCTATCCAACCATCTCATCTTCTGTCATCCCCTTCTCCTGCCTTCAATCTTTTCCAGCATCAGGGTCTTTTCCAGTGAGTCAGCCCTTCGCATCAGGTAGCCAAAGTATTGGAGTTTCAGCCTCAGCATCAGTTCTTCCAATGAATATTCAGGACTGATTTTCTGTCGGATTGACTGGTTTGATCTCCTTGCAGTCCAAGGAACTCAGAAGCCATCAGGAATTCAAAATAGAAATTAAAGTCCTTATAAAATTCTTAAATGCCACACGTTTGGAAAGATTAGTTTGTCTTGAAAAGGTTTGAATGGGCTTTCCTGATAGCTCAGTTGGTAAAGAATCCTGCAATGCAGGAGACCCTGGTTCAATTCCTGGGTCAGGAAGATCCCCTGGAGAAGAGATAGGTTACCCACGCTAGTATTCTTATGCTTCCCTTGTGGCTCAGTTGGTAAAGAATCTGCCTGCAATGCAGGAGACCTGGGTTCGCTCCCTGAGTTGGGTAGATCCCCTGGAGAAGGGAAAGGCTACCCACTCCAGTATTCTGGCCTGGAGAATTCCATGGTCTGTACAATCTATGGGGTCACAAAGAGTCAGATGTGACTGAGCGACATTCACTAAAAAGTTTGAATACACTTGGATTCCCAGCTTTTAATGAGAGAAAGAGAGAAGAGAAGAGAACCCACATGATTAATGCTGGAGGCCTTAATTATTTTGTAGGCACTGACCTGATTATATTGCAAGCTGTGGTCTTGAGTTTAGGAATCTGAGATAATTTACAGCTTGAGAAGAATCTTAAATTTGGAAGAGAATCTTCAGTTGCAGGCAGACTCTTCCCTTATCTAATAATGATTGCTAACAGTTGAGTAGCGTAGATAGCCCAAGCCATGTAAAGATATTCCATTTTGTGGTAGCACAGCCTAGAACAGTGTGATACCTTTCACATACTCTAGAATGCCTCAATATCTGAGACCTCCATACAAGAAATCCTGCCTTTTTAACCTGTGTGTTTCTACAGCAAAAAATGAACTTCCTACCTGCTCTTTGCTTAGTGGGTTCTTCTCTGAGTCTCCCAAGAAAACTGTGTCCAGATTTTTCTTCTCACCTCTGTAGGAAATGCATGTAAGCATGGGGATCACAGCATTATGAAACATGGTACATGAGAGGGCTCTCCTGGGAACTAATATTGGCCTGTGATTTCTCCTGTTAAGCCTAGAGAGTGAATCTAGAAATCCAGTACCCCAAGGTAGTGTTTTCTCAATAGTCAAGAATATTTGGGGGAGTGAGTGAGTTAAGAATGCAGATTCCTGGGCCTATTTTAAAACCTACCAGAATCTCATATTAAGACTCAAGAATATGCATTTTTAATAAGTTCTTCAGTTAATTCAAAGTCTTAATGAATGCAGAGTACACTGCTTTAGAGAAAGGGGCTTGGTTAAGATTTTGTAGTGGGTATGAGCTTCTAGAGGATTCCCTGGTGGCTCAGACAGTAAGGCATCTACCTGCAATGCAGGAGACCCAGGTTCATTCCCTGGGTTAGGAAGATCCCTTGGGGAAGGAAATGGCAACCCACTCCAGTACTCTTGCCTAGAAAATTCCATGGATGGAGGAGTCTGGTGGGCTACAGTCCATGGGATCACAAAGAGTCGGACATGAATGAGCTTCTAGGTCCACTTCAGGGTTATAGTATAGAGAGTAAGGCTTTCTGGGACATGAATTTGGGCAAACTCCAGGAGAGTGAAGGATAGGGGAGCCTGGCATGCTGCAGTCCATGGGGTTGCAGTGAGTCGGACATGACTTAGCAACTGAATAACAACAACAAGGCTTTCTACCACCTAGTGACTCTAAATTTATCTTGAATGTTGCAGAGAGCAAAGGGTGAAAAACAGTGCCCTATGCAATGCTTAAAAATATCCTTATTCTTAAAATAGCCTACTTAGGTTTCAAAGAAATCAGTCAGTTTTGTAGAGGCCAAATCAGAGATGTTTCATCAAGGGCCAAATGTCTTCTTTATTAGGAGTGTTGTACAGCATGGAGGATTGAAGTCTGTGTAATCTGGTTCTCTAAAAGCCATTATAATTTTAGAATAAATCTGGCTAATGCATTGTTCACAAAAAGTAGAAATGTTTGTGTCAAAAAATTGCTGTATATTTTTGGTAGGTGATAGAGAGAGAAGGCAATGGCACCCCACTCCAGTACTCTTGCCTGGAAAATCCCATGGGTGGAGGAGCCTCGTGGGCTGCAGTCCATGGGGTCGCTAAGAGTTGGACACGACTGAGCAACTTCACTTTCACTTCTTACTTTCATGCATTGGAGAAGGAAATGGCAACCCACTCCAGTGTTCTTGCCTGGAGAATCCCAGGGACAGGGGAGCCTGGTGGGCTCTATGGAGTGGTGGACCGTCTATGGGGTTGCACAGAGTGGGACACGACTGAAGCGACTTAGCAGTAGCAGCATCAGAGATAGATGGGAAAATTTGAGAAATTTATTTATAATTACATTGATTTTGTGTGTTTTATTATGTAGTGAATAGTAATGAGATTGCTTAATATGGCTCATAGGGAGTGTCATCAAAACTCAGAGGATAGTTTTGGTCTCTAGTTGAAGAAGCCCTATTGATAGGAACTAGATTATCATATTCTACGTTTAATTTTTTAGAAAGTATTTTGTTAAGAACTTGTGTCTGTGTTCTTTTTTAAAAAATTAATTAATTTATTTTAATTGGAGGCTAGTTATTTTACAATATTGTGGTGGTTTTTGCCATACATTGACATGAATCAGCCCCAGGTGTACATGTGTCCCCCATCCCAAACCCCTCTCCCACCTCGCTCCCCATCCCATCCCTCTGGGTTGTCCCAGTGCACCGGCTTTGAGTGCCCTGTTTCATGCATTGAACTTGGACTGGTCATCTATTTCACATATAGTAATATACATGTTTCAATGCTATTCTCTCAAATCATCCCACCCTCGCCTTCTTCTACAGAGTGCAAAAGTCTGTTCTTTATATCTGTGTCTCTTTTCCTGTCTCCTGTATGGGGTCATCATTACCTTCTTTCTAAATTCCATATATATGCATTAATATACTGTATTGGTGTTTTTCTTTCTGACTTACTTCAATACAGTATATTAGGCTCCAGTTTCATCCACCTCATTAGAACTGTTTCAAATGTGTTCTTTTTAATAGCTGAGTAATATTCCATTTGTTTATGTACCTCAACTTTCTTATCCATTTGTCTGTCAATGGACATCTATGTTGCTTCCATATCCTAGCTGTTGTAAACAGTGCTGTGATGAACATTGGTTTCCTTGGTGTGTATGCCCAGCAGTGAGATTGCTGGGTTGTACTTGTGTCTATATTCTAAATGGATGTTGTTTTATAGTTTTCTTTTTTTGTGATGTTTTTTGCCTTTTTTTTTTTTTTTGTATCTTAATAATAATGGCCTGAAATAATGAATTGAGAAGTGACCTGTCTTCTATTTTTTTGGAAGAGTTTGTGAAGTTCAATTCAGCTTAGTCGTGTCTGACCCTGGCAACCCCATGGACTGCAGCCCGCCAGGCTCCTCTGTTTATGGGGATTCTCCAAGCAAGAATACTGGAGTGGGTTGCCATGGCCTTTTCCAGGGGATGTTTTCAACCCAAGGATTGAACCTAGGTCTCCTACATGGTAGGCAGATTCGTTACCATCTGAGCCTCCAGGGAAGCACCAAAAAACCTAAAAATTAGTATGACTAGCCTTCCTGCAGTGTTCACTTTATTGTGGAGCTGAACCCACGCTACCTCTGAGGTGTGCCTATATTGTACCAGATATTGCTAGTCCGGGAGAATATAAAAATTCAAAATTTGAAGTATACTTTCTACTGAATGGGTATCACTTTTGCACCCAGATAAGTTTGAAAATTGTAAGTTGAACTGGCCTAAGTCAGGAACCATTTGTACATACATATATCAAATCATTATGTTGCATACCTTAAACTTACACAATGTTATATATCAATTATATCTCAATAAAACTGTAAAAAATTTGTTGGACTTTGTTTTACAGCCTAACGTGATCTGTTCTGGAGGATGTACCATGTGCGTTTGAGAAGAATTGTAATCTGCTGTTGAGTGAAGTGATCTATAGATTGATGTGTGCTACAACCACTGATTTATAGTGTTATTTGTATCCTCCAGTTTCTTACTGGTTTTCTGTTTAATTGTTCTATCCATTACTGAAGGTGAGGTAGTGGAGTCTTCCACTAGTATTTTTGAATTGTTTATTCTTCTCTTCAGTTTTGTCATTTGTTGCTTTATACATTTTGTTAGGTGCATAAATGTTTATATTTCTTATATTTTCTTTATGAATTGACCTTTTTGTCATTATAAAATGTCCCGCTTTGTGTCTAGTAACAATTTTTGTCTACAAGTATATCTTGTCTGCTATTAGCATAGCCACTCCAGCTCTCTCTTGGTTACTGTCTGCATGGTACAAACAGTATCTATCTTTTCCATCCTTGGGCTCTTAACTCATTTGTGTCTTTGAATCTAATTTGTGTCTCTTGTAGACAGTGTATAGCTGTTTTTTTTTTTTTTTAATCCATTCTTCCAATCTTTGCCTTTTAGAGTGCTTAACTTATTTACATTTAGTGTAGTTAATGACAAATTAGGATTTATGTCAGCCAATTGTATTTATTTATTTTTGTTCCTTGATTTCTCATCACTGCCTTCTTTTTGTTAAATAGACATTTTGTAGTGTGCCATTTTAATTCCCTTGTTTCTTCTACTATATTTTTTGAATTATTTTCTTAGTGGTTTGCCTGGAATTACAATTAACATCTTTTTTTTTTAAAGGGAAGAACTTAGATTTTTAAAAGAAATGTTTATTTATTTGTTTATAACTATGCTGGGTCTTCATTGGTGCACACAGGCTTTCTCTACTTGTGGCATACAGGGGCTAGTCTGTATTTGTGATATGTGGGCTTCTCATAGTGGGGGCTTCTCTTGGTGTGGGCTTCTCACGGTGGGGGCTTCTCACGGTGGGGCTTCTCACGATGGGGGCTTCTCCTGGTGTGGGCTTCTCATGGTGGGGGCTTCTCATGGTGGAACTTCTCATAGTGGGGGCTTCTCACGGTGGGGGCTTCTCACGGTGGGACTTCTCATGGTGTGGGCTTCTCTTGTTGCAGAGCATGGGTTCTAGAGGGAGCAGGTTTTAGTTGTTACGGCATGTGGGCTCAGTAGTTGCTGCTCGAGGGCTCTACAGCTCAGGCTCCACAGTTGTGGTGCATGGGCTTAGTTGCCCCTTGGTATGTGAAATCTTCCTGGACCAGGGATTGAACCTGTGTCCTCTGCATTGGCAGGCACATTCTTAACCACTGCATCACCAGGGAAATCCTACAGTTAGCATCTTAATTTATAGCAGTGTAATTCAGATTGAAAGTGAAAGTCACTCAGTCGTGTCTGACTCTTTGTGACCCCATGGACTATACAGTCCAGGGAATTCTCCAGGCCAGAATACTGGAGTGGGTAGCCTTTACCTTCTCCAAGGGATCTTCCCAACTCAGGGATCAAACCCAGAATCTGCACTGCAGGAAGATTCTTTACCAGCTGAGCCACAAGGGAAGCCCATAATTAATTCAGATTGAAGTGAACTTAATTTCAATAGTATAGAAAACTTTGCTCTCACACAGTTCTATTTCTTCTTCCCTTTTGTGCTGTAGTTGTCAAACAAATTACTTCTGTATGTATTGTACATCCATGAGCGAAATTTATAATTATTGCTTTATTCTATTGTCTTTTAAATTGGATAGGACAAAAAGTAAGTTAAAAGCAAAAATATACTGTATTTTACATTTACATGTGCAGTTACTTCATGTTTCAAAACATATATTTCTTATGAAATGGATTCTGTTTGTTAGGTAATAATTAGCTCATTTCTCGATTTTTAAAACTGAGACAAGACCACAGTAGGAGATAGCTAGTGTTAGCACATTTATTAAAGGAATTAGTCTTTAGCTTTATTGTAAATAAGTGTATACCTACAATCTGTTAGTCTGTTTAAAGAAAAGGTTTCAGACTCCTCTTAATGGTTTTATAGTTCTGTAGTTAAGAACTATTAAGTATTACTTAGGATTTAAAATATATGCAACATTTTATGCTTTTTTTCCCCTGGTTACCCATAGTTTTTATCAGATTCTCAAAAAGGTCTATGACCTTAATAGCTTAAATACCAATTAGTCTATAAAGTATTAAGGATCTCTTTCGGCTCAAACATTTTCACAAAACTCCTGGAAGAGCAAGAAGGATAATGAAGTATTTAGTGGATACTGGAACTACTCGCATCCAGGTGCCCAGTTGTGTTTTGGTTTTGGTCATGGTCCTTGCACCTTGAAGCATTGAAAACTCAGATTACCTGTGTTCCTCCAGATTAGGCCTGTTACTGTGCTTGTTTTAACATGGATGTGTGACACATGGCCTCCATGACGCCAGGCTCCTCATCATGTCTTTAAAAGAATTATTATTATTATTGAAGTATAGTTGATTTACCATATTATGCTAGCTTCAGGTGTACAGCATAGCAATTCAGTTACACACATACACACATTCCTTTTCAAATTCTTTTCCCTTATTCAGTTCAGTTCAGTTCAGTCACTCAGTTGTGTCTGACTCTTTGCAACCCCATGAATCACAGCACGCCAGGCCTCCCTGTCCATCACCAACTCCTGGAGTTCACTCAGACTCACGTCCATTGAGTCAGTGATGCCATCCAGCCATCTCATCCTTTGTCATCCCTTTCTCCTCCTGCCCCCAATCCTTCCCAGCATCAGAGTCTTTTCCAATGAGTCAACTCTTCGCATGAGATGGCCAAAGTACTGGAGTTTCAGCTTTAGCATCATTCCTTCCAAAGAAATCCCAGGGCTGATCTCCTTCAGAATGGACTGGTTGGATCTCCTTGCAGTCCAAGGGACTCTCAAGAGTCTTCTCCAACACCACAGTTCAAAAGCATCAATTCTTCGGTGCTCAGCTTTCTTCACAGTCCAACTCTCACATCCATACATGACCACAGGAAAAACCATAGCCTTGACTAGACAGACCTTTGTTGGCAAAGTAATGTCTCTGCTTTTGAATATGCTATCTAGGTTGGTCATAACTTTCCTTCCAAGGAGTAGGTGTCTTTTCATTTCATGGCATTTTGTATGTAGTAGTGTGTATATGTTAACCCAAACTCCTAATTTATGTAAACAAAGCCTTATAAAAAAATAATTATTTTGATCTGTTATTTAAGGGATAATAAAATTTCTTGGGGCTTTTCTCGTGGCTCAGTGATAAAGAATCTGCCTGCCAATGCAGGAGATGTGGGCTCAATCCCTGGGTCGGGAAGATCTCCTAGGGAAGGAAATGGCAACCCACTCCAGTATTCTTGCCTGGGAAATCTGTGGACAGAGGAGCCTAGTGGGCTACAGTCTTGGGGTCACAAAGAGTTGGACACGACTAAACCACTAAAAATAACAGCAAAAGATTTCTTTATGTAGTCATTGTAGCCTAGGTTTTCCCAGTTGTCCATCCTTTAGTAACTAGAGATATGTATATTGAGGTGGCCTAGGTAAATGAAGAGGGAGTCTGTATGAGAGGTGATCAGGGAGAAATCTACATTTGTCTCCAGAGTGCATTAGATGAGTTCCTGTAGAGTCTGGGTGTTGAGCAACCTCTTTGGAGTAACGTGGTAAAATTGCTGGTCCTCCTCTCATCACTAAAGATCCTGCTTCCTCAAACTGAAACAGAAAGGTACACATGTGTATGTGCAGTATCTGTGTGTATGTGTGTGTGCATGTGTATTTTTGGGACTCTTTTAGAATGAGGTATGACATGCATATATTAATTTGCAAAACTCTTAGGTGTACAGCTGGATAAAATTTTATAAATATATATGTATAATATATAATCTGGCTTACACTCAGATGAAATGAACAGGCTCCCTCAGGCTTCTTCCAAGTTAATAAATCCTCTCTTCTGGTCTCTTCCTCCTACCAGGTAGCCACTACTCTGATTCTACCTCCCATGGGTTAGTTTCATCTGTCCTTTAAATTGGTATAAATGGAATCATAACAATATATGGGGCTTCCCTGATGGCTCAGTGGGTAAAGAATCTGTCTGCAATGCTGGAGACACAGTAGACAAAAGTTCAATCCCTGGATCAGGGATATCCCCTGGAGAAGAAAATGGCAACCCACTCCAATATTCTTGCCTGGGAAATCCCACGGACAGAGGAGCCTGGCAGGCTACGGTCCATGGGGCCTCAAGGAGTTGGATATGACTAAGAACTAATACACTGTGTGCTCTTTTGAGTCTTACTTCTTTGACTCATCACAGTATGTATGAGAGTGATCCATGTTGCTGTGTGTAGGAGTTCATTCTTTTTTATACATGAATAGTATTACCCTGTACAATCTTATTTATCCATCTTCCAGTTGATAGGCATTTGGTTCTTAGGAATACAGCTGCTATGCACATTCATTATATATGTCTTCCAGTGGACAAAACCACCAATTTCTCTTGAGTTAATACTTACGAGTAGAATTACTGATTCTTTGAGATAGGCATTATTTAGTTTTAGGAGATAGGGCCAAAGAGTTTGCCAGAGCAGTGTATCAAATTTACACTCCCATCAGCAACTGTGAGAGTGTAGAAAGCCTGTAACTTCGAATGGTGAGTTTGATGTTGCAAACTGAGTTGTATTTGTCCACTGTTGCATCCACATGCATGTGTGCATGCATGCTAAGACACATCAGTTGTGTCTGACTTTGCTATCCCATGGACTGTAGCCCATCAGGCTCCTCTGTCCATGGGATACTTTAGGCAAGAATACTGGAGTGGGCTGCCATTTCCTCCTCCAGGGGATCTTCCCGAACACTCTGTCTTACATTATAGGTCTCCTTGATTAATGAACCGATGACTTTATCTTTATATATTTTGCCTATAATCATAGGAACATTTCTCTCAAGAACCCATCAATATATTGTGTTTTAATTAGGTGGTGGGGAAGTGGTCCATTTTTAACTCACACTGCAACTCACATATGCAGAGGAAGGTTACAGATGGTATTGTGTAGATGGGGTGAGGGGGAGGAGGATTGTGGTGCGAACAGTCTCAAGGGGTCAGGGTTCTTTGCTGTGCTGTATTCTTCCTCCTCTTATCTGGGAGCAGTGTCTCTGGTTCACACAGGTGCCTTTCCCTGTAGGTGTATATGGCTCAGTAACTTAGGATCTGAGCGTATCTGGGTTCAAGCATGGTCCAATAGCATGGCGTGCTGCAATGGACTTAGCCTCACTTTGGTTTCTTCTGACCCTGTATGTGCTTCTGCCATCTGACTGGACTGATACACTGGGTTCTGGACCCCAGCCCTTGCTACAAAGCCATGTGGCTACTACCTCAGCAACCCACCCCCTCTTCCAGTCTGGTGAGTTGCCTGGCCAAATTTCCAAGTGACTATGTGTTCACCATGAGCATCAAGGCATTGCAGAATCTAAGCTTCAGGCCCTTCCTTCACCTTGTTGCCTCATGCAGCTAAAGTGATGTAGCTGTGCTCAAGGTTGGCAAATAGGTCAGGCTGAGAAGGGATCTTTCTAGAGTGTTTCATGAGGTGTAACGGTCATAGCTGCCTTTTGCTGTTGACATTATCCTTATTTCAAAGGCAGGGAGAGGAAAATTGGGATCTACTTTTCTTCCACCTTTTTTCCTCTTTTACAAGAAGGGGAAGGCTTTCCTTTTCATTCTTTGTATCTTCCTGCCACAGAGCTTGCTAGGCCATCACGGATGGAGGGGGCATCTTTATTCCACGACAGAAATGGTATGGACCTAACAGAAGTAGAAGATATTAAGAAGAGGTGGCAAGAATACACAGAAGAACTATACAAAAAAAGATCTTCATGAACCAGATAACCATGGTGGTGTGATCACTCACCTAGAGCCAGACATCCTGGAATGTGACGTCAAGTGGGCCTTAGGAGGCATCACTATGAACAAAGCTAGTGGAGGTGATGGAATTCCAGTTGAGCTATTTCAAATCCTAAAAAATGATGCTGTGAAAGTGCTGCACTCAATATGCCAGCAAATTGGGAAAACTCAGCAGTGGCCACAGGACTGGAAAAGGTCAGTTTTCATTCCAATCCCAAAGAGAGGCAATGCCAAAGAATGCTCAAACTACCGCACAATTGCACTCATCTCACATGCTAGTAAAGTAATGCTCAAAACTCTCCAAGCCAGGCTTCAGCAATATGGGAACCATGAACTTCTAGATCTTCAAGCTGGATTTGCAAAAGACAGAGGAACTAGAGATCAAATTGCCAACATCTGTTGGGTCATCAAAAAAGCAAGAGAGTTCCAGAAAAACATCTACTTCTGCTTTATTGACTACGCCAAAGCCTTTGGCTGTGTAGATCACAACAAACTGTGAAAAATTCTTCAAGAGATAGGAATATCAGACCACCTGACCTGCCTCCTGAGAAATCTGTATGCAGGTCAAGAGGCAACAGTTAGAACTGTACCTGGAACAACAGACTGGTTCTGAATTGGGAAAGGAGTACTTCAAGGCTATATATTGTCACCCTGATTAGTTAAATTATATGCAGAGTAGTACATCATGCAAAGTTCTTGACTGGATGAAGCACAAGCTGGAATCAAGATTGTGGGGAGAAATTTCAATAACCTCAGATATGCAGATGACACCACCCTTATGGCAGAAAGGGAAGAGGAACTAAAGAGCCTCCAGATGAAAGTGAAAGAGGAGACTGAAAAAGCTGGCTTAAAAGTCAACATTCAGAAAACTAAGATCATGGCATCTGGTCCCATCACTTCATGGGAAATACATGGAGAAACAATGGAAACAGTGAGGGACTTAATTTTCTTGGGCTCCAAAATCACTGCAGATGGTGACTGCAGCCAAGAAATTAAAAGACGCTTGCTCCTTGAAAGAAAAGCTATGACCAACCTAGAAAGCATATTAAAAAGCAGAAACATTACTTTACCAACGAAGGTCCATCTAATCAAGGCTATGGTTTTTCCAGTAGTCATGTATGGATGTGAGAGTTGGACTATAAAGAAAGCTGAGCGCCGAAGAATTGATGCTTTTGAATTGTGATGTTGGAGAAGACTCTTGAGAGTCCCTTGGACTGCAACGAGATCCAACCAGTCCATCCTAAAGGAGATCAGTCTGGGTGTTCATTGGAAGGATTGATGTTGAAGCTGAAACTCCAGTCCTTTGGCCACCTGATGGGAAGAGCTGACTCATTTGAAAAGACCCTGATGCTGGGAAAGATTGAGGGTAGGAGGAGAAGGGGACAGCAGAAGATGAGATGGTTGGATAGCATCACTGACTCAGTGGACATGAGTTTGGGTAAACTCCAGGAATTGGTGATGGATAGGGAGGCCTGGTATGCTGTGGTTCATGGGTTCACAAAGATTCAGACACAGCTGAGCGACTGAACTGAGAATGAGACTGATGGTTTTCCCAGTAGTCTTGTATGGATGTGAGAGTTGGACTATAAAAAAAGCCGAGCACTGAAGAATTGATGCCTTTGAACTGTGGTATTGGAGAAGACTCTTGAGAGTCTCTTGGACTGCAAGGAGATGAAACCAGTCACTCCTAAAGGAAATCAGTCCTGAATATTCATTGGGAGGACTGGTGCTGAAGCTGAAGCTGAAGCTCCAATACTTTGGCCTCCTGATGCAAAGAGCTGACTCGTTGGAAGAGACCCTGGTGCTGGCAAAGATTGAAGGCAGGAGGAGAAGGGGACCACAGAGGATGCGATGGTTGGATGGCATCACTACTTGATGGACATGATTTTGAGTAAGCTCTGGGAATTGGTGATGGACAGGGAAGCCAGGTGTGCTGCAGTCCATGGGGTCACAAAGAGTCGGACACAACTGAGTGACTGAACTGAATTGAACTGAGGAGCAGGACTCTGCCGTGGGCTTCATTTCCCTATTTAGCATTTGATATACTAAGGAGAGAAATGAAAGATTATGGAAAATTTGTACTTGAGGCATCTTCATTGTCACACCTCATCAGGTTTGCATTAAGAATGGGATGTTTCCTGGGGAATAGAGCCAATATGTTGTAACAACTACATGGAAACTAACTTTTAAAAATTGTGAGAGCCCCTGCACCACACTGAAGGCTCCCTTATGCTGCAACTAAGACCTGATGCAGCCAAGTAAATGATAAAATATTTTACAAATGTATAAAAATAAAAATTTTGAAAAGTGAAATTTATCTTAAAAAAGTAAAGAATTCAGTGTTTTCTATCAATCAGGCACCATTATGAGCAATTTACCTATATTGGCTCCTTTAACCCCCATAGTAAACCTGTGAAGTAGGTGTTTTTAAGCTTAGTTTACAGATGAGGAGACTGAAGCACAGAAAGGACAAAGTTGGACAATTTGCCTGAGGCATTATGACCAACCTAGCATATTAAAAAGCAGAGACATTACTTTGCCAAGAAAGGTCTGTCTAGTCGAGAATATGGTT
Source organism: Bison bison bison (assembly GCF_000754665.1). NCBI lineage: Eukaryota > Metazoa > Chordata > Mammalia > Artiodactyla > Bovidae > Bison > Bison bison. The sequence goes on from NW_011495058.1 coordinate 10,037,263, forward strand.
TTTCCAGTAGTCATGTATGGATGTGAGAGTTGGACTGTAAAGAAAGCTGAGTGCTGAAGAATTGATGCTTTTGAACTGTGGTGTTGGAGAAGACTCTTGAGCGTCCCTTGGACTGCAAGGAGAGCCAACCAGTCCATCCTAAAGGAGATCAGTCCTGTTGATTGGAAGGATTGATGTTGAAGCTGAAGCTCCAATCCTTTGGCCACCTGATGGGAAGAGCTGACTCATTTGAAAAGACCCTGATGCTGGGGAAGACTGAGGTGGGAGGAGAAGGGGATGACAGAGGATGAGATGGTTGGATGGCATCATCGACTCAATGGACATGAGTTTGTGTGGACTCTGGGAGTTGGTGATGGACAGGGAGGCCTGGCATGCTGCGGTCCATGAGGTCGCAAGGAGTCGGACACTACTGAGTGACTGAACTGAACTGGACTGAATAGTTAAGGCTGGCAGTGGCATTAGGATTTGATCTTGGACGTCTGGTTCCAGAGAGCCCACATTCTTTGAAATGAGTGAGAACTTGGCAGTGACATGTTCTTTTCATCCATTCTGATGACATTCTTCTGTAGTGTTGAGTTGAGAAAATGTCAGATCTCCAGTAGTGGCCCCAGATGGGGGAGAAATTCCATGTAGTCTGATACCTGATGTGGTTTCATTCCTTTATGAGTCATTCATTGCTTCATGTGTTGTCATATTTGTGCCCCTGGGACCTTTGCATTTTCTTGAAGTGGGGCAAACCCATGTGACAGTCATCTGTTTTTGGTTACATTGTAGTTTTATCTCAGCAGCTCAAACTACTTTACTAAACATGATGCTCACACGCTTAAGGGATCTGGGAAGGAGTTGCTAGTCATTTGGGATGAGTCTCAAAAGGTGCATTTGGAAAAACCATAGAGAATTATCAAGTACTATCCAAGTTCTTTTCATTTCTTACAAGATGAACACCCTGCAAAATCTTTACAACTCACCCTAAAATTGAGTGTCAGTAAAAGTAAGAGAAAGACATGCCACTGGATATGACCTCACAGATGGCGAAGAGAGCAGAGCATGCATGTGTGTGTTCTACCAGATTGACAAAGGCAGCTTTCTACAAAGGGAAGATTTTTCCTAAGCCACCAGTGAACCGATGCATGTTCTATATCTGCATCTTAGAAATTTGCATTTGCCAAGAATGCTGATTTCCTCTTAATTTAAGCTCACTTGAATAATCCCATTTTCATCTCTCCAGATGCTTTTCCAAAGCCTCTCAAATCAGCAAGTTTTTCATGATCCATCACAGAAACTCTCTAGTGTTCGCTGATGATTCCTGTTTGTTCTTTTGTCACCTGTTAGACAATTTCAGGTTGCCCCTAATATCAGTTCTTCCTCTTTCCTTCCTTTTTCTGGATTCCTATCCAGCTAATTATAGCATTTCCAAACTTCATTTGCAGCTAGTTGTGTCTGTGGGAGTAAGCTCTGACCAGAGGCAGATGAGTTAAAGGTGCACCTATAAAACTTGATTGTAAGCATAAGGGGTTGGGTTCCATGGAATGCTTCTTAATCCCTGCTGTCTGGAATGTGGATGTAATGGTGGGAGCCAAGACCTTAGACTGTGGATGTCCCATAGTCTCGAGTGTTGAGAGTGGCAGAAAATTGAGGTGTTGGGAGCCTGGGTCCACCACGCTGTGGAGTCACCGTAGCCTCAGGGCTCCAACAGAACAGTTGCTGGAGAGGGCAAGAGAATCCTATCTTTGCAGAAGCTGTTGTGTTTTCTGGATTTTATTCTTACAGCTAAACCTCCATCCTAAGGTTTAGTTTGAACTCTTTGAAACTGCCATTTTTTGAGAATTGAAAATTGTAAACAATTACAGTTCAACTTAAGAACACACATTCATTTAATCATTTTTTTTCCATTGAGTTTTGCACCTACTGTCTGAGGATGCATCCTGTGAAAGTAGAGAGTGTTTGATGGAAGGTGACTCAGACACGGTGGAGAAGTACTTGTGGTTCGGAACAGAGGGTAATGAGTAGGTGCTAGATGACTTAGAAATTATCCAGATTTGATCTGTTGAAAAGACTGTTTTCTTGGTTACGACCTTCCTGGAAGCATCATAAGGTATTATTATTATTATCCAACTATTATCCCAATTAGTTGGAAGGCAGCCACCTCAGCAGCTGAGTTTATCAATGGATGGCTTTCAAGTTTGACCCCTGAATGATACTCTTGCTTGAACTGTGATGCTAATGGTCCACTTGGGTTGGGTCATTTTTCAAGGGTAGGTGCTGACTCTCTCGGGACTATTCAAAGCTGTCTGTGATACTTTAGAAAGTGTATTTTTAGTAAAAGATAAGCTAGACTTCTAAGACTGCCAGGATTTGGAAGTAGTTAAGGATGATGGAAGAGATTTGGGAATTAGTCAGGTGTGGGTTTGAATCCTGATCTCCTCACTTCCTAGCTGTGTAGTCAGTTTTTCTGAACCTATGTTTCCACTTCAGTAAAATGCAGAAAATGATGCTGATTTTTTTCAGACTGTACAGAATGAAAATCTGTTAGATTTTCAATCTAAATACAGTTAGTATCTGAACTAGTATTGTAAACATTTGTACAGTATATAGTAGTTCCATACAATAGAATAGAAATGGTAGCTATTTTTATTTTCTTTGGATTTTAATGTCTTTCTTAAGGTGACAAATTAGTGCTCTATTTATATGGTTTCTAATCCTCCTTTAGGTGAGAAGGCAAAAAGAGGATCTAAGTATATACTCTACACATCTATTTGGGCCAAATTGGAAAGTGCCTTGTTTAAACTGAGAAAACCTGGTACATAACACATATTTCCTTTGGTCACATGCAAGTGTGCTAAAGAGGTGGGAAGGAGGTGGGCCAGAACCGCAGGTGGAGGGAGATAAACCATTTGCCATCGTCTGTCTACCCTCGGCTACTTCACAGGCAGAGTGTGTGGCCTGCATCCTTAGCCATGGGGAAACAGACCCAGGAAAACTTTGGAAAATCCTGGTTCTTATCCGTGCAGAGCACCAACAACTTTTGTTGAGACCAAGATAGAAAGACATTCTCTCTCTCTCTCTCTTCTCTCAAAGCTGCCTACATTTCAGTGCCTGTGAGGTCCTTTGAGGAAACCATTCAGATGTTAAGGAGGAACTTGATCCCATGGGTAAGGTTTAATCCACCTTGCCCTCTGTTCAAGTTCTAAAGCCCTCCTTGTGATATTTTCGCTGTGACAATGGTACAAAACAACAAGAACCTTACTAGGGTTTTCACTGGACTTGGACTAGAACTTAAGACCTAGAAGGGAAGTGAGAAACCAGAATGCATCCTCAGACCCAAGATGTTGGCTTAGCTTACTGTCTTAAGTTGTGTAGACTGACCTTTTTTGGCATCTGTTACATTTACAGTAACCTAGGCTCATCTCTTCCTGTGATTTGGCTCTCTTATCAGTATAATTAAAATTTTAATGACTAACTGTTATAATTGACATTTATGAAATAAGGAATAAGAAACCTCTGTTCCAACCCCATAGGAAATATATTTAATACACCCATAAACAAGGTGAGCTGATATAAGTGGTCAAATTTAGGTGAGACAACCTGTGACATGACTAGTGGGTATAATTGAGGTGCTACAAGTAGCAGTTGCAGAGTTATTACACCCGGAAGGATACAGCAGTCTGAAGAAGAATTCCTATGATGTATGGAGACTGGACATTTAGGACATATTTCCAGAGTGGGGACAAGACATTTAGGAATCAGAGCTATACATTGGGCTTCATCATACTATCCTAGTTTTACAGAACAAATATGATCCTGGGGTCAGAAAAGAGAAGCTTACCTCATTTAAACATTAAAAAAAATACTTTATTATGGTAAAAACACAATGTGAGATCTCCCTTCTTAGCAAATTTTAAAGTATATAATCCAGTATTGTTGACCACAGGTGCAGTGTTATACAGCAGATCTGTAGAATTTATTTCTTGTCTAACTGAAATTTTATTCCTGTTGATTATTGTTATTTAGTCATTAAGTCGTGTCCAGGTCTTTGGAAATCTCATGGACTGTAGTCCACCAGGCTCCTCTGTCCATGGGATTTCCCAGGCAAGAATACTGGAGTGGGTTGCCATTTCCTTATCCAGGGGATCTTCCTAACCCAGGGACTGAACCCACATCTCCTGCATTGGCAGGTGGATTCTCTAACATTGTGCCACCAGGGAAGCCCCATCCCTGCCTGCTTCTTCCTCCCTGCCAACCCCTGACAGGATGTCTATGAATCTGATTATTTAGATACCTCACATGCAGCATTTTGTCCTTCTGTGACTAGCTTATTTCACTTAGTATTGTGTCCTCAAGGTTTATCTATGTTGTCTCATATTACAGAAGGTCCTTCCTTTTTTAAGGCTGACTAATATTCCACTGTATGAATGTGCCATATTTTCTTTATCCTTCCATCAGTTTAGGGACAATGAGATTGTTTCCACATCTTGACTATTGTGAATAGTGTTTAAAACGATGAGCTGCTGAGGCATTTTTAAAGTGTTTTTATTTATTTATTTAGTTTGACCACACTTCACTGCATGTGGGAATCTTAGCTCCCCAACCAGGGATCGAACCTTGGCCCCCTGCAGTGGAAGGGTGGAGTCTTAACCACTGGGCCACCAGGGAGGTCCGCTGCTGAGATGTTTGTATCACACATAGGATAGAAGCCAGCCCAAGACTTTAATGTACTGATGACAGCTTCTGGTGACCAGGCTTTCCACTCTGATTTATCACCCCATGAGGCCCTGGGCTCTGTTTCTTTGATTTGATGTCAGTATTGATCACTGGTATCAGTAGTGACAATTAATGGTATCAATATATTGGAGGGATTGGGGATATACATGACAGAGATTAAATAATTGGCCTTTCTTCTTTTAAGTCTGGGGGCTTTTGGGGGGTACTGATAGGATAAAAAACTTTTGCTGGAGAGCTGAAGAAGCTTAGACAGGGATCAGAGTGTTATATGAGGAAGGTGACAGCTAACTCAGTGAAGAAGAGGCAGAAGAAGCAGGCAAGAGAGGAAATTTATCTAATCTTCACCCCAGGATTGGGAGATAGACAGCTTTACTTTTCTTCTTACAGATGAGTACATTACGAATGCAGAGAGACAAAGTGAAGGATGATCAGAAGAGTTGGCAGTGAGGCAGCCTAGGGGAGAACTGTCCCACAGGTTCATGTTCAAATGCCCCCACAGTCCTGAACTCCATCAAAGCTCATGTCTTATGCAAGCGAACCCCTGCAGAAACTCTGACCATGGGGATTTGATGAATAGACACACAGAAATCCATCCCTGACTTATATCAGACTTTTCACCAAGGGGGAAAAAAGCAGAAAGTTCTATCTTTTAAGTCATTTTCATAATGCTTTATAAATGGAATTTTTAATGAAGTTAATGTTTGTAACATCAGGAATTGGCCTCACAAGGACTGGATATTGGAAGTCTTAGATCCTATTTTCAGTACTTCCAGTGGTCTATGCAATTAAAATCAATTACCAGGAAAACTTTATGAGCTCCTAGTGTTCCTCCTTGGAGCAGACCCCCTCACTTTCATATGATTGTGCAGTCATGGGAATAGATGATTTAGCAAACATTAGAGCATTCTCTAATAATGGAAACAAACTCTCCTATTTCTCTCTATTGCCTCCTTTCTTCCATTTGTCTGTAACTCTTGGTTCCCTGGAGGCCCCGATGTCTTCTGGAAGGGCTTTTTCACAATCCGCTTTGAACCATGATAGAAAGCTTCTTTGATGTTAGCCTGAAACATTGCATAAAATCATTCTGCTGTCAGAAATTGGATCTGTATCATCAATGTGTACCCCGAGGTACATTGAACTATTTTAGTGTTTTGGATGCTCTGCTTTGGAAATTTAGTTACAGTGGGGTTTTTAGTTGAGAAAATGAGGTCACGTTCTCCATTCCACACCCCAAATGCTCCCTGGCACTTGGATATAACAGGTACACAGACATGGTGGTCATAGAAGGAGCAAAGGCTTTGGGTCTGTGGAGTTGGAGGGTTTATTACCTCATCCTTTGGTCTTGTTGCAGTTTCTGTCTTGCCATCATTTGTCTCAGGTTCTACTGTCTTCTGAGGCTCTGCTTGGAGCCTTGAGGAGGGCTGATTCTTGGGAACGTTAGCTACAGGCCACCTGGCAGGGTGCCCAGCCATGCCAATAGAAGACCCTGTTTCTCCAGGACATCTTAGGAGACACACACCCTGGTGCTTCTGCCTGTGGTCTGAACACTGCTCCCCACCTTTGTCTCTCAGGGCTTGGGAATTCAAATTCAGCTGCCACCCGATGTGTTCTTTGTTTTATAGATCTTGTTACTATAGGTCTTTTCTGTGTGTTGTGACAATGCAAATATCTCCTCTTTATTTAGAAAGATTTTAGTATACAGGTGAATGAGGTCCAACACGTAAAGTTTCGTCTGCCGGCCATGGTCTTCATAAATGACCCCATCTGTCAATTGGACGGATTGGGTGCAATTGGACTTATTTGCCTAATTTTGATGTTTCCTTGAAACTGCCTCAACCCATCTTCATTCAGCAGAAGATGTAATTTTCACATTGAACTAACTTGGTTTTCTGCCTTATACTCTGTTCTTTGTCCGCTGAAAAGATAATACTTCTCATGCATTGGGCTTCCCTGGTAGCTCAGCTGGTAAGGAATCTGCTTGTAATGCAGGAGACCCCGGTTTGATTCCTGGGTCAGGAAGATCTGCTGGAGAAGGGAATGGCTACCCACCCCAGTATTCTGGCCTGGAGGGGTCACAAAGAGTCAGACACGACTGAGTGACTTTCACTTTCTCATGCATTGCACTCCCGCACATGTTGTGAAATTTGTCAAAACCTGCATCTTTTTCTTATTTTTGTTTCCAGGATGAGAGCAGGACCTGAAATACAACTCAGCTGGGCTTATATTTGGTAGCACTCTCCACACTGGAGCTTAGGAATAGTCTGGGGGCCTTAGGATGGTGCCACCTAATGACCGAGTTATCTAAGCAGGGAGAGCTGGGGCTGTGCTAGGCTCTACTCACAGTGAGCTGTCATCATGGATTTGTTGAGTCTTTTGGCACATCTGTTTTCAGAGCCTGTGTGGTGCATTAATCTAGAGGCCTGGCTCTTCTGGTGGTCTTAAGTCAACCACTATACTTGTTTTATGCCACCATGGAGACATACATTTGTAGCTGTAACTTGTGCCTAGCTTGTTGCCAGAATGGTCTAGGCACTAGAAAGAATCTGACTCCCATGGTGAAATCCAAAGGAGATAGAATAGAAAAGAATTTCAAAACTAGTTTGAGTAGCTTTTCTTTTGCTTTGGAATTCCGAGAAATGAAAAGTATGTTTTCTCTTTAATGTGATTTAAAAAATATATTTCCTGTCTTATTTTATTTATACATTTTACTTTAACTTTATTTCAGACTTATAGAAACGTTATAAAGTGTAACAGTATTCAAAATCAGGAAATTGATACCGTGCTATTATCTAACCTAGAGACCTGATTCAGGTTTCATCATTTGTGTCTTTTTAGCATATCTTTCGGAGAAGGCAATGGCACCCCATTTCCAGTACTCTTGCCTGGAAAATCCCATGGATGGAGGAGCCTGGTAGGCTGCAGTCCATGGGGTCGCTAGGAGTTGGACACGACTGAGCGACTTCACTTTCACTTCTCACTTTCATGCATTGGAGAAGGAAATGGCAACCCACTCCAGTGTTCTTGCCTGGAGAATCCCAGGAACAGGGGAGCCTGGTGGGCTGCCGTCTATGGGGTCTTACAGAGTCGGACACGACTGAAGTGACTTAGCAGCAGCATATATTTTTAGTCTCTTTTGATCTCAAGCAATCCTCAACTTTTCTTTGTATTAGGATATTGACAGCTCTGAAGAATCTAGGTCATTTTTTTGTAGAATGCCCCTCAGTTTTAGTGTGCCTGTTCCTTGTGATTCAGTGATTTTGGCAGGGATACTGTAGAAATGGTGCGGTGTTTTCAGTGTGTCACAATACATTACATCAATGTCTTGGAGATTGTAGTAAGCAGAGTAATATGCCCTCAAGATGTTCGCATCCTAATTTCTGGAACCTGTAATATCGTACCTTGCCTGGCAAAAGGGACTTCACAGATGGGATTAAGTGAATGATTTTGAGATGGGGAGATTATCTTGGAATATCTGGGCAGGTACAAGATTATCAGGGATCCTGATAAAGGAAAAGGGAGCCAGGGAAGTCAGAGGAGGAGACATGATGAAAGAAGCAGAGGTTGGAAGCTGTATCTTTAGTTCAGTGTCAGCCTGGGGGATATTGTCTATGGTAGCACTGTAACTTTGTAATAGTATCTTAATGTTTTATTAGATTTGTCTCATAACAAGGTTGAGTAAAGAATGCTTAGCCCAAGATCACTCATGAATGTAGATACAAAAGCCCCATGTAAAAATGCTGACAAATTGAATTTAGAAGCACATTAAAGGAATTATCCTCCGACCACACAAGATTTGTCCCCTAGGTGCAGGAATGGTTTAATATTTAGTGTCTTTTAGTATGTTAGTTTGAACAATAGGGAATTGCCGTGTTTTCTAATTTAAAAAATATTGGAAGGTTGGTATTTTCCTATGGTTCAGCCTCAAAATGTACCAGTCAATGGGCAATAATTTCAATAGATGAAAGAAGTGTATGATAAAATTTACCACCCATTCCTGATTAAAACCTGCTTTATTCTCATGACAAAAATATTAATATTAATCTTATAGTGAGCATCATAGTCCTTCTATTTAAAATCAGGAATATGAAAAGGATCTCCAGTTAACAATATTATTTGATGTTGATATGGAATTTCAGGCTGATTCAGAGAGTCATGTATTGGAAGTAATTTTATAACATAGGTGTGACATGATTAACAGATACAAAAACAAATTTAAATATACAAATAAAACTCAGGTAATTATTTAAATCATTTAGTACATTCGTACATATGAGACAAAGAAAAAATGACTATTTTCTTATATATATATCAGTATTTGGAAGCTATGATAAAAATATCGTTCCATTTAGCTTAACAACACAATATAAACTCTGAACAACCCTACTAAGCAATGTGTGGGAATAATTAAAAGGAAATTATATTCTAAGAGCCATAGCTGTAAGTTAAGTTCATGATGTGAAAATGTCTGAATGCATGGAGAGATGTACTGTGTTCTTTAGAAAGGCTGAGTATTTTTAAGATGGCAGAACTCCCAATTTAATCTCAATTTTAAAAACATCCTAGCAGCACATAATCAGATTAAAATACATCCAAATATTTTGTGTTATTTTGTGCTACCAGAGGACTTACCCTTTTCATATTTAATGTATTATAAAGGCAAAATCATGAAAACAATGGGCATTTGTTTAAAATCTATACACAGATTAGACCTCCTATACACAGACCTCCTATACACAGACCTCCTAAAAAGGCAGACCCATTGGGAAAGCATTAGTTTGACAAAGGGAATAACTCCAAAAATATATGAAAGGAATATTCAACAGTATTTCTTATAGAAAAAACAGCTAATTGGGGAAATCATGAATTGCATGTTTTCACCTATGCCATAAATGAAAACATTTTTCAGATGGCTGGCATATTGAAAAACAGAGACATTACTTTGCCAACAAAGGTCCGTCTAAGTCAAGGCTATGGTTTTTCCAGTAGTCATGTATGGATGTGAGAGTTGGACTGTGAAGAAGGCTGAGCGCAGAAGAATTGATGCTTTTGAACTGTGGTGCTGGAAAAGACTCTTGAGAGTCCCTTGGACTGCAAGGAGATCCAACCAG
>NW_011495058.1:10047192-10101979 GCF_000754665.1 Bison bison bison
GTCTATTCTGAAGGAGATCAGCCCTGGGTATTCTTTGGAAGGATTGATGCTAAAGCTGAAACTCCAGTACTTTGGCCACCTCATGCAAAGAGTTGACTCATTCGAAAAGACTCTGATGCTGGGAAGGATTGGGGGCAGGAGGGGAAGGGAACGACAGAGGATGAGATGGCTGGATGGCATCACTGACTCGATGGACGTGAGTCTGAGTGAACTCCGGGAGTTGGTGATGGACAGGGAGGCCTGGTGTGCTGCGATTCATGGGGTTGCAAAGAGTCGGACACGACTGAGCGATTGAATTGAACTGAACTGAATTATAAAAATGATATCAGATAATTAAGTGTGAATATATTACTGAATCTGGGATGACAAAGAATTTTCTAAGCATAAAAGCAACAGAATACTAACATAGATTTGAACACACAGAGGTTTAAAGTTTGTTTGGAATGTATTGCGACCCCATAGACAGCAGCCCACCAGGCTCCCCCATCCCTGGGATTCTCCAGGCAAGAATACTGGAGTGGGTTGCCATTTCCTTCTCCAATGCATGAAAGTGAAAAGTGAAAGTGAAGTCGCTCAGTCATATCTGACTCTTTGCGACCCCATGGACTGCAGCCTACCAGGCTCCTCCATCTATGCTATTTTCCAGGCAAGAGTACTGGAGTGGGGTGCCATTGCCTTCTCCGTTGGAATGTATTAAGCAGTATTAAAAAGCAAACAACTAAAATATATCATTTGCAACATATGTGAGTTGTTTTCCTATTACAGCAAAAGGTCTCATGAGTCAATTAAAGTGTTCATAGTCTTTGGGGAATGGACCAATGGGTGGTTTAGACAGTCATTAAAAGAAGTTAATAGAAACGATTTGGAAAGGTATGAGACAGCTCAGATTAGTTGGTAATAAAAAAAATACATTTAAATTGCGATTTTGTCTTTTATGTTATTAGACTCTCAAAGAAAAATAAATAAAATCAACTCATTACCTCTTAGTGAGGGTCCAGTCACTTTAGAGTTGGGAGGGCAGTCCTTATAAATGTTTACAACGTATGACTCAGTAATTCTATTCACAGGAATATACGATAAGAAAATTAAAACCCTCAAGGATATTTTTTATAGTAATGCTTTGTATAGGGGCTTTTTTTTTTTACTTGGGTGGGGAAATGTCTTATAATAGTAAAATGTGGGAATAAATAGTGTTGGAGAATAGGAGTTTTAGTAACTATGTGGGATCCATTTATTATTAAGGTACCATTAAAATAATATTTACACAGCTTATTTAAATAAATATTTAAAATACTTCAAATCTATTTGATACTAGTGATAAAATATTAAGTAAAAGTTCATGCCACAGACTAAATATATAATTTTATATGTATGAATATATCAATTTGTATGTATATATTCATATAAATGGGAGGATATAGTGATTGATTGTGTCCTATAAATTAAGAATATATGCTCTTATCTAGTACTTCATGAATATTTACACTGACAAAACTATACTAAGTTATGAAGATCATCTTTCTACATTGCTAAAAGCAGAAATCTCATAGACCATACTCTTTCTATAACTCGAAGAATTAGAAAATAGCTCAAAAGTTTTATCAGAATTCAACTACAGAGGAATCAGAATTACAAAGGATTCTGTTAAGTAACTTGAAGCAAAAAGAGGAAATTAAAACCACATGTAGGGACTTCCCTGGTGGACCAGTGGTTAAGAATCCACTTTGCAATGCTGGAGACTCAGGGGTTTGATCCCTGGTCAGGGAACTAAGATTCCTCATACCATGTGGGGTGACCAAAAAACAAATTCTGTATATAGAAATCACTGTGTAGGAATCAATGGCCATGGCACATTGCACACTAACAGTCATGAGATCATGCAAAACTATACTCAGAGAAAAAGCAATTGCTTTGAGTGTTTTTATATGAGCAGGAAAGGACAAAGTTAAATAAAATGAGCTTCTACTCATGAAGTCAGGAATAAGGAAATAAAATATACAATACAATTGATATAGTAAAATAAGACTTAATTCTTTAAAAAGACTAATAAAAAGTGAATGTAACTCTAGGATGAGCAATCAAGAAAAATACTGGAATACACACCAAGAAAATAAGGAGAAAGGGGATGCAACCACAGATATAAGGCTGATTAAAATGTAAAATACTAAATCTGTAAGTCAGAAAATTTTGGTGAGAAGAACTAGACCTTGTTGTAACAGATGTCAAAATACTGCAAACACAAAATATGACTTGAACACTGACTGACAGAATTTTAGTGAAAGGAAATTGACTTTGTCTTATCAGGTATTAAAATATTGCAAACATAATGATATCAATAAGTGGAAAATTATAGAAAGTTGAGATATAAGGCCAAAGATATGTTAAGAACCATTCTGCATGTCTACTTGGGTCAACAACTCATCATTTTGGAAAAAAATATCATATTTATTTTATGCACTCTGTATAAATATAAAAATCACAGCTAGAATGAGGATTAATGTGCAGAAGAGAAAAGCAATACAGGTGTTCTCAGAAACTACAGGTAAATATGTACATAGGGAGATTGAAAGTAGGAGAGTTCTTCTGGTCCAGCTAGCAAGGCAGACACCATAGCAAAAAGATTGACATATTTCACTCTGTTAAAAACACCAAGAATAAAATTTACCATAGATAAGATTAAGAGATAAAGATATTTTCAAATCGTATGACAGCTGGCAGCATGTTCTATTATGTTCTATTGAGTTTTGATAGGTGGATGTGATTAAGATGAGTTTAGTTTATCAGACATTAATGTTGTGTTCTGTGTGTATTCAGAGTATTTGATAGGAGTAATTTCTGCTTCTGCTTGTGAAAGATTATAAAAGTCTATTTTAACTGTGAAAAAGACTTTTAAAAGCTAATTTAACTCAGCATGAGAAATGTATATTTAATTCTGTTTGAGAAATCCTAGGCAGTGAATTACTCCAAAGCATCTCTCTTGAATTAAAATATTCATAAATGATTATATATTTGTATATAATTTTTTATCTTGAACTCCTAGCTGTAGGGCAGATTCAAATCCATCGAGGTCAAGTGCATGATCTGCTGAATTTCTTGATTCATTATAGCTTTTGTCCTATTCCTCTTATGTGGCAAATATGCAATAGAGGGCTGCTGCTGCTGCTAAGTCGCTTCAGTCATGTCCGACTCTGTGCGACCCCATAGACAGCAGCCCACCAGGCTCCCCTGTCCCTGGGATTCTCCAGGCAAGAACACTGGAGTGGGTTGCCATTTCCTTCTCCAAAGAGCGCTCAGTCGTGTCTGACTCTTTGCGACCCCATGGACTACAGCCCATCAGGCCCTCCGTCCATGGGATTTTCCAGGCAAGAGTACTGGAATGGGGTGCCATTGCCTTCTCCAATAGAGGGCTATTTTCTTATATAATAGAACTTTCATAATGATGAACTATTAAACAGAAATGCAATCATATACTTAAATCTATGAATTCCTATGATTGCATATGTCATACAGTTTTGCAAATAAACCAAAGAATTGATTATGAATCTGAAGCTTTTATTAAGTATTTATGGTATCAAAACTATAGGATGAAATGGATATTGTTCCTCTGCCTTTTCATTTGATTGTAATATTGACAAAGAATTATGTATCCCTTTTAATATTCAGTTCTGAGGTTTATCATCCCAGTTCAGTTCAGTTCAGTCGCTCAGTCGTGTCTGTCTCTTTGCGACCCCGTGAATCACAGCACACCAGGCCTCCCTGTCCATCACCAACTCCCGGAGTTTACCCAAACTCATGTGCATCAAGTCGGTGATACCATCCAGCCATCTCATCCTTTGTTGTCCCCTTCTCCTTCTGCCCCCAATCCTTCCCAGCATCAGGGTCTTTTCCAATGAGTCAACTCTTCGCATGAGGTGGCTAAAGTACTGGAGTTTCAGCCTCAGCATCAGTCCTTCTAATGAACACCCAGGGCTGATCTCCTTCAGAATGAACTGGTTGGATCTCCTTGCAGTCCAAGGGACTCTCAAGAGTCTTCTCCAACACCACAGTTCAAAAGCATCAGTTCTTCGGTGCTCAGCTTTCTTCATAGTCCAACTCTCACATCCATACATGACCAGTGGAAAAACCATAGCCTTGACTAGATGGACCTTTGTTGGCAAAGTAATATCTCTGCTTTTGAATATGCTATCTAGGTTGGTTATAACTTTCCTTCCAAGGAGTTTTATACTAGGACTAAAAATGGAGCATACATAGAGATGATCTAAAATAGATTTTTTCACTTATTTAATGACTGTTTTGCCTTCTTGCCCTGGGCCAGGTGGCACTGGACTTTATCCTAAAGGCAGTGGGAAGCTGTTAAAACAACAGAGAGATTAGATCTGAGTGTTTAGAGGGTCATCTGGACTGTGGTGTAGAGGATGGATTGGAGGGGTAAGAAGACTTGAAGCAAAGAGGTGGTGCATAGGCAGAGAGGTGATACACAGGTGGGGGGCAGAGGATGGAGGCCATCTGGCCAGGGGAAATGGCAGGGGCTAGAGAGGGGCAGCCAGGATTGAGGGGTCTTTGAGAGGGAGGACGCATGGGACTTGATATGTGGGACTGGGCAACAGAGATGGTCAAGGGCAATTTTAGGTTTCTGACTTGAGAAAGTAAATATAAAAGGAGGACTGGACTTCTGTCCTTTCTCATCTCTCCCTTCCCGTCCACAGTTTCATTTGATCACACTTGACCGCAGTGTGAAAGTCGAAAGTCACAACACAAAGGTGCACTTCTGAGTGTGTTTATATGTAGTGTCCCAACTTCAAATCCAGTATGAATGGTGTGCCTTCACTCTTGACGCTATGTCCCACCACCTCTCCATAGTGTCTCTACACTTTCCCCTCTTGCTGCCCACTCTTTCCTTTCTGGAGCCTCCTTTTCTGATGGTCTATGAAATCCCCGGGCTCTTTGCTTGTGTCTAAAGGGCTGGTCCTGGGTGCTCCTTGCTGGAGTTGAAATGGAGGAAAAGGCTGCAGGAGGTCCCCACTGATGGGTCCTGTGAGGTGGTGGCTTGTGGATAAGCTGCCTTCTGTACACTCTTCGTTTCTCACCTACACGCAAGGGACCCCTTCTCTTTCCTGGCAGTTTTTAAGTCTTGCATATCTCTCTTGCTGTATGTCCAAATTACAGTTGGGCTTTTGTGGATGCCCTGATTTACATGTGAGAGGATTCTTGCTCTTCTCTGTGGCCTCCACTCTATATTTGGGCTTCACTGGCCATTCTGAAATCTTTTCTCTGCAGAAGAATCGCATCAGGGACTGTCCTTTTGACTGTTGATTCTCTAGCCTGGACCCCAAACACTCTCTTTTTGTACAACCCATTATTTTGGAAAAAATCAATTTTACTGAAGCATAGTTATTTACAATTTTGTGTAAATGTCTGCTACGCAGCAACGTAATTCATTTCCATTACGGTTTTTCTCAGGATACTGAATATGTTTTCTTGTGCTCTACAGTAGAACCTGGTTGTTCATCCATTCTATATGTAATAGTTTGCATCTGCTAACCCCAAACTCCCAATCCAGCCCTCCCTCTCGCCCTTGGCAACCACAAGTCTGCTCTCTAGGTCTGTGAGGCTGTTTCTGTTTCTCAGGTAAATTAACTTGTGTCATATTTTAGATTCCACGTATATGTGATATCACATGGTGTTTGTCTTTCTCTTTCTGACATACTTCACTTATGGTCACCTCTAGGTCCATCCTTGTTACTGCAGATCACATTATTTCATTCCTTTTTATGGCTGAGTAGTATTCAATTGTATACATGTTGTACAACTCATTTTTATGCGACCTTCATCTTTCCTAGCACTTTCCACCCTGAACCCCGGCATAGATCACATACCTGCACCCACCTCCCTGCCTACTGCCAAGGGGAGAGCAGGAAGCAGAGGCGATGGAAGGAAGCCACATGGTATGGAGCCTTGGGGAGCACTCTGCTTCCACTTGAAAGTGGAGGTCAGAATTAATAGGTCAAAGGCATAACTGGAGAGCAGTTCCCCATCCCTCCGTGGTGACAGAGCACTGGCTGTGTGCAGACTCTTTGCCCCAGTTTCACTTGGCAAATATCTCTCCTGGAGAGCAAAGGCCATCTGTGTCCTTGCTCTTTTTATATTTGTTATGTGACATATTCCAATATAGTGGCCCTCTAATCAGTCTTAAAATTCTTAACCCCCCCCCGCCTCTTTTTTTTTGGCTCATGTCTCATCCCTGCCTTATTTCTCTTTGAAGGGTTTCTTGGACTCTTTATTTACCTCCACATCACCTAAGACGATCATTTCAAAAAATATTGTTGATCAATCTAGGAATAATTAGCAGCAACATTGCCTTCTCCGTCTAGCTAGGATGAACTGCCCTTAGGTGAAATTTGGTACAAAGGTGTGTTTATTTAGCCCATGCAAGTATTGGTATTTGTTTTAGAATGCTGTAGACACAGAATCTCAGACATATGTTTGGTAATTGTTTCCCTCTCTTTTTAAAGTCTTAATTGGGTAAGATTGAATGGGAGCAATATATGTTTTTAGAGGCCATTTTACACAAAACTATAAAAATACAGTTTTATGGTGTGGGTATTTTTTAAAATTACACATGTAAATATCAGGAGTGTCCATATAATAATCTGGATTTCAGAGTTCTCTATGAAGAAATATGAAGAGAAATATGAAGATGTAGCAATACTTCATATTTCAATAGAAATATGAAGATGTCGAATGACTTTCCCTTCAGGCAACAAACTCCTGGATTGGAATATATGACCCCCCATTTATTTTATTTTGTTTTTTAATTTTTTGACTGCACTGAGGGGCATGTGGGATCTAAGCTCCCTGACTAGGAATCAAACCCATGCCCCCTGTGTTGGAAGGTGAAGTCTTAACCAATGGACCACCAGAGAAGTTCCTCCATCTCCCTTTAGACATGCTGTCTCTTCTCTGGGTCCAACTTCAGGCAGATCACCTACCTCTGCTGAGCCTCAGGTCTCTTTAATACAAGATGGAATATGAAAAAGAATAAAATAATGCCATTTGCAGCAACAGGAATGGAGCTAGAGGTTATCACTCTAAATGAAGTAAGTCAGACAGAGAAAGATGAATACCATATGAAATCTCTTACATGTGGAATCTAAAACATGACACAAAGGAACCTTTCTATGAAACAGAAACAAGATCACAGACATAGAAAACAGACAGGTGGTTACCAAATGGGAGGGGCTTGGAAGGGGATGGAATGGGAGGTTAGGGTTAGCCGAAGTAAGCTTCTTTATGTAGAACGGATAAACAACAAGGTCCTAGTGTATAGCACTGAGAACTATATTCAGTATCCTATGATAATCCACAATGAAAAAGAATATAAATAAAGAATGTGTATATATATATATACATGTGTGTGTGAATCACTTTGTTGTAAAGCAGTAATTAACACAACATTGTAAATCAACTATACTTCAGTGAAAAATGAAAGAAAACAAAAGCATAAGATGAGATAATAATCACCGCTGTACAAATTTGCATTGTGGATTATGTGCACACAATGCACAATGTCTAGTATGAGGTAGACCAGCAGGATGCATGGATTACTGTCCTCTAGGAGCTGGTTCAATGGTTTAAAACATGGTGTGCTGGGAAGGTGTTTCGGGAACATAGGAAGATGTATTGGAAGGAGCTTGGAATTCACTAGGATCACACACATATCTTGTGTGCAGACCTGGCAGAAAGCAGAAACTGTGTCATCCTAGACTCTGCTCTTTCCTGCCCCACATCCAGTCCATCAATAAATCATATCAGCTCTGCTTTCAGAAGGAACCTGGAATTGGGTCGCCCCTCACTTCTCTCTCAGATCCAGACCATCATCATTGGTCACTTGGTGATGGCACTGGCTTCCCAACTTGGCTTCCTGCTTCTGCTGCAGACCCCTGCAACTTACACACCTCAAGGCTATCAGAGCACTGAGGTCAGAGTGAAGCAGGCCACTTCTTAGCACTCTCCAGTGATGCTCACGTCACTGTGGTCAAAGCCACCACTCTCCGGGTCATGATCCAGCTCCCCTTTATCTCTCTGACCTCATTTCTTACTGCCTTCCCCCCCACCCTCAGCTTTCTTCACTCCGTTTCTCTCCTTTCTGGGTTCTTTATTGCATCTTGAGCACTACTCCTGTCTAACACACTACTTATTTTATTTCTTCATCTTTTTTTAAAAATTAATTTTTATTGGAGTAGAGTTGCTTTACAATATTGTGTTAGTTTCTGCTGTACAGCAAAGTGAACCATGCTGCTGCTGCTGCTGCTGCTGTCACTTCAGTCATGTCCGACTCTGTGCGACCCCATAGATGGCAGCCCACCAGGCTCCCCCGTCCCTGGGATTCTCAAGGCAAGAACACTGGAGTGGATTGCCATTTCCTTCTCCGATGCATGAAAGTGAAAAAGTGAAAGTGAAGTCACTCAGTCGTGTCCGACTCCTAGTGACCCCATGGGCTGCAGCCTACCAGGCTCCTCCATCCATGGGATTTTCCAGGCAAGAGTACTGGAGTGGGTTGCTATTGCCTTCCCCGAAAGTGAACCATAGGTATACATATATCCCCTCTTGTTTGGATTTCCTTCCCATTTAGGTCACCATAGAGCCCTGAATAGGGTTCCCTGAGCTATACAGTAGGTTCTTATTAGTGATCTATTTTGTACATGGTATCATTTTGTACATGGTGTCTTCATCATATTGCTATTTCTTTCTGTAGTGGCATGTAAACTTTGGGAAAGGATTTTGGACTATGTATTCACTCCTCTTTTATATCCCCAGTGTCAAGAGCAATACCTGGCACTTAGTACTCACCAATGTTTGTGGACGAAGGAAAAAAAGCTAGTGAAAACATGTTACCAACTATGAGTTCCTGTCACCCGCTTCTTTCCAAAGCAAAGCTGTGAGGTAATGCAGCAGTTTAACACTTGCTATTTTTATAGAGGCAGTTAGCTCCTGTGATAGAACTAAAAGCAATAGGGACGAAATTATAGGTCCTTTCATATTTTTACTTGATTAAAGGTAGGAGTCACCCAGGAGCACTGTTTGTATCCCTTGGTGTAGTGAATGTTGACTTGGTTAATTCAACAGGGTTTGTTCCCTTAGAAACACATTCATCAGAGTGTCTTGGAAGCTCCTGGAACTTTTCTTTAAAGAATGTCAAAGCAATTTAGTGAATATGTCCTACACTGAAAGAATACATTCTGCTTCACTAGAGTGAAACAGATCCTTAAATACAAAAATAAATATTTGACTGCTTGTTAAGCTGTTTTATGGTTTCTTTCCTCTCAGAAGCCTTTCATGTCTATCATTTAGCCGGCAGTTATTGTGTCCCTACTGTGTGCCAAGGGCTTCCCTCATTGCTCAGTGGTAAGAGAATCCGTCTGCCAATGCAGGAGATGTGGGTTCCATCCCTGGATTGGGAAGATCCCCTGGAGAAGGGAATGGCTACCCACTCCAGTATTCCTGCCTGGGAAATCCCATGGACAGAGGAGCCTGCTGCTGCTGTTGCGTCTCTTCAGTCGTGTCCCACTCTGTGCGACCCTGTAGACGGGAGCCCACCAGGCACCCCTATCCCTGGGATTCTCCAGGCAAGAACACTGGAGTGGGTTGCCATTGCCTTCTCCAATGCATGAAAGTGAAAAGTGAAAGTGAAGTCGCTCAGTCGTGTCCGACTCCTATCGATCCCATGGACTGCAGCCTACCAGGCTCCTCCGTCCATGGGATTTTCCAGGCAAGAGTACTGGAGTGGGGTGCCATTGCCTTCTCCGACTGAGGAGCCTGGTGGGTTGCAATTCATGGGGTTGCAAATAGTCAGACACTACTTGGGGACTAAACCACAACTGTGTGCTAAATGTTTTGTAAGAGGTAAAGAGACATTTAAATGATGTCTGCACTTTAGTAATTTGCAATTCAGCTGGAGACAGAGAATGCAGATTCTTAAGCATCTGTAAGAATGTGAATAAGTAGGAGAAAAGAGATGCATCTTTAACAGTCATTGGAGTCTTAGAATATGCCAGACACCCTCCTCAGGGTAGGTCAAAGTGCGTGACCTTATTTATGCAGCTATGATGTAGGTATTGCTGGTCCTACAGCGCAGTGAGATGGAGAGAGCTTAAGTAACTGGGGATTCTGCAGTGGGAGAAACTGAATTTGAATCCAGGTCTTTAGACCCCAAGATCATTGGATCTCTAGGTCATTTCTCTTTCCATTCAAACATGGCTGAGAAGGTGCTAAGGTTCATGTGGTGGGGTGGGTGGGGGAGGATCATGTTTGCAGGGAGAGACCTCAGGGAAAGTTGAATGAAGGACTGGGCTTCAGAAGGACATGAGTGTCAGGGCAGTGAACAGGAGGTAGTAGAAGAGGCTCATGGAATGCAAGTGTAGGGTTGCCAGCAGTTTGGCCGTGAGCTTGTTGTGGGCAGGGGGCGGGGTGGTGATAGGGATAATGAGGATTCAGGGAACTTTGCAGTATTTTACCACTTTGGAAACTCTCTCAAACTTAGAAAGATGGTAACAATAACCCTATATACGAGACAACAAAAGAGACACTGATGTATAGAACAGTCTTTTGGACTCTGTGGGAGAAGGAGAGGGTGGGATGATTTGGGAGAATGGCATTGAAACATATATAATATCATATATGAAACGAGTCGCCAGTCCAGGTTCGATGCACGATATTGGATGCTTGGGGCTGGTGCACTGGGACGACCCAGAGGGATGGTACGGGGAGGGAGGAGGGAGAAGGGTTCAGGATGGGGAACATGTGTATACCTGTGGCGGATTCATGTTGATATACGGCAAAACCAATATTGTAAAGTTAAAAAAAAAAGTAAAAAAAATAAAAATAAAATACACCTAAAAAAAAAAATCTTAGGAAAGTAGAGTTGACCCCAAAAGCCTTTGGGCTTTCAAGATTTGCATGTTATTCTCTCTCTTGACTGGGATAATTTTTATTAGGGAATTGCCTTAGCTTTAGGGAATTTGAGAGCTTGGTGGGAGTCAGAAGAGTGAGTGAGTGAGTGAATGAGTGAAAATTGCTCAGTCGAGTCTGACTCTTTGTGACTTCATGGACTACACAGTCCATGGAATTCTCCAGGCAAGAATACTGGAGTGGGTAGCCTTTCCCTTCTCCGGGGTATCTTCCCAACCCAGGGATCAAACCCAGGTCTCCCGCATTGCAGCCAGATTCTTTACCAGCTGAGCCACAAGGGAAGCCCAAGAATACTGGAGTGGATGGCCTATCCCTTCTCCAGCGGATCTTCCCAGTCCAGGAATCAAACCGGGGTCTCCTGCATTGCAGGCAGATTCTTTACCAATTGAGCTGGGAGTCAGAGGAGACCTGATAATTTAGCCCTATGCTCAAGAGAAAAAAAGAAATCATGGGACTTCTGAAGAACTGTGTGACTGGTAGAAAAACCACCCTGGGCTTTGGACGCAGATCAACCAGGGTGTTGACCCCCCACTTCTATCAGTAAGAAGCTGTGTAGTATGTTTTAACCTCTCTAAAATGATCATAATGATATTTATCATGCTTTCTTGAATGTAAGGCAATCAGTGAGAAGATTCACTCTCAAAAATATTTTTCTCCCTGTGCGTGTATGTGTGTGTGTGTGCGTGTGTGTGTATAAACTTATAAAGCTGTGGTTGAAATTGTTGAATATAAATTTCCAAAATTAATGTATTAAGTAGCATATACTTAAAAATCTATAAAATTTTTATAGATTAGAGATGCCCATGAAATATTCAATTAAATTTTTATAAAATTTATTTAGGTACACTGGGTCTTACTAAGAGCATCACGTGGGCTCTTAGGTGTGGCACTTGGGATCTAGTTCCCTGACCAAGGATCGAACCCAAGCCCCCTGCATTGGGAATATGGAGTCTTAACCACTGAGCCACCAGGGAAGTTCCTCTTCAATTAAATTTTAACAATGACAGCCATGATCTCAATATCTTCAATATAGTATCATGAGTTCTTTATACTGATGATTTGGTGGTAGAGAAATAATGGTCTTTAGCATTAAGGTGACTTCCAACAGGTTTTCTTTTTTCCTAATTATAGAAATAGTCAATACACATAACAATTAATGCAGTATAGCCACCCCTCCCCCCAATAACTGGAGAGTTAATTAGGCATAGAATAAAGTCAGGAATGTGAGTAGGGCATTTGTTGTTGTTTTTGGTTTTTAGTTCCTAAGTTAAGACTCTTTGTGACCCCATGGATGCAGCATGCCAGGCTCAGCTGTCCTTCACTATCTCCTGGAGTTTGCTTATATTCATGTCCATTGAGTCAGTGATGCTATGTAACTTTTATCCTCTACTGTCCCCTTCTCCTTTTGCCTTCAGTCTTTCCAAGCATCAGGGTCTTCTCTAGTGAGTCACCTCTTCTCATGAGGTGGTCAAAGTATTGGAGCTTCAGCTTCAGCATCAGTCCTTCCAATGAATATTCAGGGCTGATTTCCTTTAGGAATGACTGGTTTGATCAGTAGAGCATACTAATTGGCAGGAAAAAAAGTTTTACATTTTGATGTGCTGGCATTAACATATCTGTAACATGCACTAGACATTTAGAAAATCATAAATCATTGTGCCTTTGCTTACCCAGATCGGTTCACCAAGGGAGTAAAAGCAAGATAATGATTAAATATATCCTGGGATTGTTTTGCTTTTGTAATATCTAGGGAAGCCGAGTTCAGTGGAAAAGTTTCAAGATAATAAGAAACTCCATTATGTAGGTGATTGAGAAAGTGGTACAGACTTATCTTGGGAGGAAAAGATTATCTGAGATAAGATGGTAAGTAGTATAGAAATGATAAGGACATTTAATAAGCTCTTTTGAAGTTTAGAGTTTGGAACCCAAGAAGCCTAGCTGATTACTCAGGACTATATAAGGGCCTAATATTGGAGTAATATTATAATTTAGGGCTTGGAGAATGAGCATAGTTGGCAGTCACAATAATCATGATGATTTTCTTTTGGAATGGACAGGAAACATTGGCACATATGGGTGATCTTATGGTTTAGTACATCAAAGCAGGGTCATCCCTGTACCACTTGTTGGTACCATTGGAAGGTTTCGTTCATTGTTCAAGAAAATTATTAATTAAATACTTCATTCAAAGAATTAAATTCAGAGGACTTTGCATTTGCCAGCCCCCGGTGAACTATCTCAGAGTGCTTTCTCTTTTCTAAGCTTTCAGTAGTTACCTGTCAGAATCTTTCCAAATCCCTTTTCAGCTGATTTCAGTACAAGATGGTGAGTATCAGAGGATCTTTTACTACTTGGACTTACAAGCCACTGATAACTCAGGAAAATTAAGCTGACAGTTGCACTAAAATTAAGCTGACTGATGGCACTAAAGAGTCACAGCTACCAAACCTCATGACCCACTTGCTCTGGGAAACATGGACACCCACAGTTGTTTCCTAATAGGTAAGGTGGTCTGAAGTGTGATGAAGGGTGCAGAGCCTGGTGTGAACTGACTAGTGTGGCTTCAGCTCCTTGATTTGTTTATTGTTGTTTGGTCACCCAGTCGTGTCTGACTCTTTGTGACCCCATGGACTGCAGCACTGATTTGTTTAGTCCCTTAATAATTCATAAAAAAGTTATAAAGTTGGTAAAGGACTTCATAGACTCAGATTTTAATCAGATATTACACAGGTACTGATCATTCATTAACAGAATGAGGCGAGGATTTTATTTGTGTGTGTATGTGTGTGCATATGTATGTGTGTTTATATTAATGATGTTTGGAGCCACAGTGTGTTATAGGAAAAGAATGCAAATTTTGAAGTCAGGAGGACCTGGTTTATAATCAAGACTCTGCTGAACAAGTAATCTAATATCTCTAAGCCTCCATTTCTCCATCTGCAAATTGATGATTAAAGTGCTTATTTTGCTGGAGATTAAAGAGATCTGTGAAGTGCTTAGGACAGGATGTAGGGTAGAGTAGATCAGCCTTAAATGGTAATGGCAGGGATGAGGATGACAAGAAGCAAAATTTGGGAGCTATGGTGTTAACTCTGGGGTGGTAGGATTCAGACCGTTTACATATTTATTTTCCTGGTTTGGGTCACATGCTGTCATCCTGTACGCAGTGTTGGCTCCAGACCACTCTTTCCATCTTGGTCTTTGTATTTTCACATGAATGCAATAAATGTAGGAGAAAAGATCAGTGTTCCTTAGAGCTGACTCACTAGCAATTAGCACTTTCACATCTTGATTTGTTGCAAGCGTGAGTTACTATCTAGAGTAGTTTTGAAATTGAGCAGATGTTCTTGTTTTAAGATACCCCATGATGGGTACCACAAGACTGAAGTCTGATATTGTCACTTTATATCATGCTGTTATAAAATACCAATTTCAGACTCTACTGGTATTTTGATGTGAGGTTTGTTTTATGCTTGATCTTAGCCAAAAGGCCAAGAAACAGTGTGTAAGGTTTGTTTTGCTTAAAGAATGCCTTTTAAAAAATTCTGATGAGAATGGGATGGACATATGACCCAAGAATGACAGAGCTAGCTGATGGGTGTGTGTGGGCATGTTATACTATTATGTCTACTTATGTGTATTTTGAAAATTTTCCATAATAAAAATGTTCCACATTTTGAAATTTATAGGATGGTTTTCTTCTGTACTTGGAAGTAATGGGCATGTTTTAGTTCCATGTTTGAACTTGATACAGCTATCTTTTAGGCATTATTTAATGTATTGTGTCATTAGTTGTAGGATGAGATGATTTAAAAGGTCATAAAGAAGATGAAAACTAATTTCAGAAGAAATGTGGATGGACCTCTATCAGTCAGTCGCTCAGTTATGTCCGACTCTTTGTGACCCCACTTCCAGAGCTTGGAAGTCCATCGAGTCGGTGATGCCATCCAAACATCTCATCCTCTGTCATCCCCTTCTCCTCCTGCCTTCAATCTTTCTCAGCATCAAGGTCTTTTCCAAGCATCCAAGTCTTTTCCAATGAGTCAGTTCTTCACATCAGGTGGATGGACCTAGAGATTATCATATTAAGTGAGGTAAGTCAGACAGAGAGACAAATATATGATAGCACTTATATATGGAACCTAAAGTATGGCTCAAATGAACTTATTTCCAAAATGGAAATAGATTCACAGATTTAGAAAACAATTTATGGTTACCAGAGGGGAAGGAAAGAGAGGAGGGATACATTAGGATTTTGGATAACATATACACACTACTCTATATAAAATGGGTAAAAAGTAAGCACCTACTGTGTATAGCACAGGAAACTACTCAGTATCTTTTAGTAAAAGAATCTGAAAGAGTGTGTGTGTATAACTGAATCATTTGCTGTACACTTGAAACTGATACAACATTGTGAATTAACTATACTTCAATTAAAAAAAAAAAGAAATGGGAGAATATTAGCTCAGTGCAAATAGAGGAAGCCTAAGAAAAAATCTCCCATGACAACTGCAATCTCACTGTCCTCTGGTTTAAGGATTATGTAAGTAAAATCCTCTGTGTGGCCAGATTCTGTAGTTAAGCATACATTTATATTTAATTTTCCCATCAGGAGAAATAATCAGTACTGAAGCATTATTGGGATTTAGAAATTCTGGTGTATATGGTACTTAAATGATGAAAGATGTTCAGAAATAGCCCTCACTGCGTTTAAATAGCCTATTAGAGCAGACCGGAAAATTCCACTGATACAGTGGATGGTGAACCTGTTTAACAGATCCATGTATTAAAAGTTCAGGCTAAATTTGGGTCTGTGATGTGTACAACAACATCAAAGTCTAGTATAAAGCACATTTATCACATTGTTTCTTCCAGTATTCTTATGTGTATAAAGAATGTATTTTTCTTAAGACAGGTGTGTGTCTGCAGGACCTGGTATCACTGATGATCTCATGGCTCGCTTTCACCATCAAGGGCATCCTTCTCTTTGCAAGAGCTCCATGAGTGCCTTGCCATAGTTAGCAGCATTTATTTGACTCTCCTCCCATCCATCTGAAAGCTAGCAATCACCTTATATCTCCTCTGTCATGCCACCTGGAAGAATGATGTTTGTTCACTCTTTCCTAAAGAGTAATGGTTTAGGGCCTGGAGGTTGGAGTCAGACAGTCCTGCACATAAATCTCTGGTTATTCTTGCTGTTTAGTTGCTCAGTCATGTCCAACTTTTCTGTGACCCCCATGGACTGTAGCCTTCCAGGCTCCTCTGTCCATGGGATTTCACAGGCAAGATTATTGGAGTGGGTTTCCATTTCCTTCTCCAGGGGATCTTCCTGACCTAGGCATCAAAACGGCATCTCCTACTTGGCAGGTGGATTCTTTACTACTGAAAAACCTGCTGCTGCTGCTGCCACTAAGTCACTTCAGTCATGTCCGACTCTGTGCAAACCCATAGACGGCAGCCCACCAGGCTCCCCCTTCCCTGGGATTCTCTACTGGAATGGGTTGCCATTTCCTTCTCCAATGCATCAAAGTGAAAAGTGAAAGTGCAGTTGCTCAGTCGTGTCTGACTACTGAACCACCTGGGAAGCCCTTAAATCTCTGGACTGCCTCCTAATACCTGTGTGCCCCATGGCCTCACAGATTCTCAGATTCCTTATCACAAAATGGGAATAACAGTGGTCTCTATTTCATAGCACTGTTGGGAAAAGAAACAAGATACAGCTCCTCACTTAAGCTGCCACCCAATAAATAATTGTGGGAATGGTTGTAGTTATTATTGTGATTGTGAGTCACTGACTTAGAAGTCTGAGTGTTTGATCATGTAGCTTGCTGCTTCCAGAGTTGGAAATTGCCATCTCTCCTAGTTGTCATGGAGAATTCCAAGATGAGTATTTTGTGATTCTTACTTGGAAGGGAGAGGAAATTTCAGTCTCAAACCTGAGGCATGAAGGGGAAAATGTAGACCTGGGGTCTATTTGGAAAAAAAAAAAAAATACACATATGCCCTCGCACACTGGATTCAAGCCCAGACATTTATGTAACGGCCACTTTATTTAGGTAGAAGTCGTGAGGACACAGCTCCATCTGCTCAGGTCTGTGCTGAAGCAGCAGTGGAGTCAGACTGTGCACCCAAGAGGGCTGAGGGAGAAAATTTCCAGGAAGCTTGCTCCCCATGAATATTAATTTCCCAGTTCTCTCACACACCTGGTCTTCCAAAGCTCCAGGAGGTCCTTTCCCACTTCTGTGCTACAGCATAGTTCCCAGTTGAATGCCAAGAATTACCCACCAGAGAAAGAAGAGTCTGTCTGGAGCTTTAATTTTTGGCAGGGTAATTGCCTGCAGAGGAGAGTCCCTCATGGATGGTACTGTCTGAAAAGGGAGGTACTAGGTATTAGTATTAGTAAATGAGTTATCTGCCTGCAGAGACAACTCATGAGATGAGTAAGACCACATATGGAGGGATATACTGCTGTCTGATGAAAAGGCTTAGAAGCAGAGACATCTATGCAAGAATAACCCATATCTTATGAAAAAGAACCGTTTCCTGTTGAAATCTCTTACTGCCAAGACTCCTTGAAGAAATAGCTGATTCTGCATGCGGGTAGGAAATGTACATGATGAGTCTGGAATATCTTGTCATCCTTGAAAACAAGGAAGCTATCCAAGACTTTAGGTCACTTTCAAAGGACTGAGGTGGCAACTCAAAAAAGCTCCCAGTGACCTGAGGCATCATGATAATCAAAAGGATAATGCCTGTGATGGATTGAAACACCAAATATACAAAAATAAATGGGATTTAAATGATCCTAAAAATGTTTAAAAACAAGTGTACATAAAAAAATAAATTGGTCATAACCAAGTCATTCATTTTTAATGGATTCAGGCAGATGAGGCTCAGTTCCTAAACCCTCAGAACACAGTGACAGTCCCATTTCTAACTTTGTCATGATAGAGCAGAACTCAGTGAACTGAGAAGTGTGGCAGTGGTGATGGTGGGAAGGGGAATTCTTTAGGGGCAGCTTTCAAGGGTTGTTATTCATTTAAAGAAGATCCCAGGACTTAATGGCCGGCAAATGTTACTGAGTCCAAGCTCATACCTTGCCTCACAATAGGCCAGTAAATTGAGAGATGGGTTGTTGAGGTAAGGGACAGCAATTTTATTCAGAAAGTCAGAAGACTGAGATGGTGGACTAGTGTCCCAAAGAACCATCTTCCCCAAGTTAGAATTCATGCTTCTTTCATACTGAAAGGGGAAGGGGTATGGTTTGTTGTTGACAGCTTCTTGGTATCACAATCCTTGATTCTTGCTGCTGTCCACATATGTCAAGTCAAAATGTTTCAATAAACTTCCAGCAAGACAAATATTATTCTCTGTTCTGCAACTTTTTAATCTCTATTTGAATATAAAAGTGTTATATCTTTAAAGTTTAGAGCTTTGAGATTGGGCTGTCTGTATATTTCAGGCTATAGGCAACATTCTTAACTCATAGCAAGAGCAATAGAATACAAAGGTCAAAGAAACAGGTCCAATATGGAGTCAGATTTGTTCTTCCCTATTGCAAGTACTAATTTAAAATACTCTGATTTATCCTCTTCAGTACTCCCAGTGTCTACCCCAGTACCTGGCATAGTGTAGGATTCAATAAATGTGTATTGA
Organism: Bison bison bison; assembly: GCF_000754665.1. Taxonomy (NCBI): domain Eukaryota; kingdom Metazoa; phylum Chordata; class Mammalia; order Artiodactyla; family Bovidae; genus Bison; species Bison bison. The sequence continues at coordinate 10,065,820 of NW_011495058.1, forward strand.
ATAAGACCTAATAGAGTATGTCCTCGTCCTCAGAGTATACAGAAAGCTTCATTATGAATATTTACATATGTGTTTTCCCTGTAAATCCTTTATTGTGTTTTTTTTTTTTTTTGCTTATTGTAAGTGTATCCTGACATTTTAATTTCACTGTTTTAAAGGTATATCTTGTTATGTATTACTGAAATACTAAAAAAAAAAATCTACCATTTAATGTCTATGATTTGCTTGACTCTATATTAAGCAGTTTGTAAAGTTGCTTCTTTTGACCTTCAGGAATTTCTGAAATCTCTGCTGAGGAATGAAATCTCAGAGAAGTTAAATAACTTGCCAAAGTCATTCAACTAGGAAGTGGTGGAACCCACGTCTATGGAGCTCTCAAATCTGTATCCTTTTTTCTACACTGAGATACAGTGTATCTTGGGCTCTTGGATGCTTTGAGTGAAGGGGAAATTTGATGAATATCATCTTTGAGAATGAGGAAATAGGACAGTGATGATTCTGTTAGCTTTGACATTTTATGAAAACAATTCCCTATTCCCCTTAGTAATAAACCATATAATTGCCAATGCATTGTTTACTATTATGTATGGAGAACCATTCTAAGCTAAATTTCCCCTTAGACAAAAATATAATGAAGATAAAGAGAGTTGGTATCCATGTGCAAAATTGTGCTTGAGTATGAGATGATCATATGCATTTTAAATTCAGGTCCTAAATAAAGAGTTTTTTCATAGTAGAGCCTTTCAAACAGTCACAGATCACACCAAATCTGCTTTTGACTATGCCCCATGTCTCCTCTAGCATGTCCTTTTGGGCTGTAGCTTTGCTATATGCCAACTCCTAGGGCCTCTATGTCCTCTCAAGCTGATGGCTGATTAGTTAAGAAATGCATACAGCTCACTTACATCAGACAGTGGAACTGGGAAAAGATGCAGCATGGAATACTCTTTCATTCCCACTTTTAGTACCTATCTCTTTGTCTGTCTATCTACCTATATATATATCTGTGGTTCTCAAATTTTTTTTATCTCTATACCATTTTGTGCTCTTAAAAACAATTGATGACCCCAAAGATTTGTGATTTATTTGGATTATATTCATTGATATTTTCCACATTAGAAATTGAAGGAGAAAAATGCAAAGCATAAGAATTCACTGTATTAGCTGTCAGAGCAAAGATGGAGTCTCTGGAAAAAACTCATTCTACTTTCACTGCTCTAGGACAGGGCTCTGATAATGATTTTCCCCTTGAGAAATAAGTCATCACTTCACAGAGAAGACTCTAGGAGTATTTTACAGTAGTTATTCTCTCTCTGCTAGATCTACCAGTGATTTTTGGGGCTTCCCTGATCGTTCAACTGGTAAAGAATCTGCCTGCAATGCAGGAGACCCCGGTTCGATTCCTGGGTCAGGAAGTTCCCCTGGAGAAGGAGTAGGCTACACATTCCAGTATGCTTGGGCTTTCCTGGTGGCTCAGATGGTAAAGAATCCGCCTGCAGTGCAGGAGACCTGGGTTTGGTCCCTGGGTTGGGCAGATCCCCTGAAGAAGGGCATGGCAACCCACTCTACTATTCTTGTCTGAAGAATCCCATTGGACAGAGGAGCCTGGCAGGTTACAGTCCTTGGGGTCACAAAGAGTTGGACATGACTGAGCAACTAGCACAGCATAGCACTCTCGTGAGAGAATAAGGGTGAAGATATTTTTGATTCCGAGGACCCATTGAAAGTTCTTGAGGACCCCTCACCAAGGGTGTGTGGACCACACATTGCTAACTGCTGATCTATGTGTTTTTCATTTCTCTTCTTCTTGAACCCACTCTAATCAGGCTTTCTACCTGATCATGCCAGATACACTGCTCTTGTTAAGGTCATCCGTTACCTCCACATGTTTAATTCAGTGGTCAGTTTTCAGTCATCACCTTACTCTACCTCTTAGAACCATTTGACACAGCTTATCATTCATTCATCCTTAGAATATTTTCTTCATTTGGCTTTTTTCTGAATGACTCAGCCCTTGAACTTCTTTTCTTAAAAACAAAATTTAACAGATAGATTGTATCTATTTATTTTTAATGTGTATTTCTTTCTTTCTTTTTGGCTGTGCCAAGCAGCATGTGGGATCTCTGTTCCCTGACCAGGGATCGAACCCACGCCCCCTGCATTCGAAGGGCAGAGTCTTAACAAATGGACCACCAAGGAAGTCTCAAACTTCTTTTTTTTTTTAGCTCTACAGTATTTGCTTGGTGAGGACATCATCCAATCTCATATTTTAAAATACCATTTATGTGTAGATACTCCCAAGTATTATTTTCAGTCTTGACCTCTCTCCTGAACTCCAGCTTCTTTGATCTGTGTCCTTAGCTGTCTGGTAGCATCTCAGACTTAATGCATGCAAAACTGGGCTCCCCAGCTCCTTCCCTAAGCCTTCTCCCATAGTCTTTCTCATCTCAGCAAATGCTCATCTTTTGAGTTGCTCAGTCTAAACATCTGACTCCTCATCCTTGACTCCTCTCTTTCACACTCTTCACCCAGTCCCTCAGCCAGTCTAATCTTTGCTCAAATTCTAAAATAGATCTAAAATCCTGCTATTTTGCACCACCTCCTCTGCTACACCACCCTAATGTCTTGCCTGAGATACTGCAGAGCCTTTCAACTGTCCCTTGGTTCCTCCCTTGCTTTACTGTAACCTCTTCTTTGTACAACCATCTGGTTGTTCCTGTTAAAATGTGCATCAGATCATGGCTTTCCTGTGTTCCGGATGATCCAGGGCATTTTTATCTCATTGAGAAAGAAAGCCAAAGTCCTTAAAAAGGCCCCAAAGCCCCATATGACTGGTCTTCTACTTCTACGGTCTCTTTCCTCTTCCCCTGACTCACTCCTATCCCAATACACTGTATCCTGTGGTACCTCCTGGCTTTTGCTCTACAGCATCATCCTTCTAGAGAGTCCTTCTCATTTGTCTTGAGGGTTTACTCTTTTATCAAAATGAAACAAAAAATAAAAGTTGCAAGAGAACTTTTGGAGGTGTTGTGAATATCTGTTCCTTTGACTATGGTGATGGTGGCAAGAGTGTTTGCACATGTCTAAACTCATCAAATTGTATACATCAATTGTGTCCTTTATATCACCTATACTTCAGTAATGCTGTTACAAAACAACACTGGACATTAGTCACATATCACATTCTCATGTGAGGCCTTGTCAGCACCCACTTCTTGTTTTATTTTTTTCCCCATTACATGTTCTACTATCTAATTATGTATTTTAAAAATCATCTCCCTTCTCTCCAACCACAACTGAAACTCTCTTAAGGCAGCAGTTTATTTTGTCTGTATCTTCTCTTGCAGTTCAGTGCCTAGAGAGTGCCTGGCATACCCTAGGCTTGCATTAAAGATTTGTTAAATGATGAATGAGTGGGACTGTCAATTGCATTTCCTTGGGTTGAGAAAGAATTTATTAAAAATATCAAAGAAGCAGAGTAGGATTAGCTAATTCTAAATTCCACATTTTAAGATTATTCGAAATAATGTGTAATTAAAAAAATGTCTCTTTTAATAAGTCTTGACTTTGATCATAGGAAGGCCCAATATTTAAAAATGACATCAAAGAACATTTATTTTATTAAATTTCTTTTAGTTTGTATGTGGCTTCCCTGGTGGTTCAGTGGTAAAGAATCCACCTGCCAATGCAGGAGATATGGGTTTGATCCCTGGGTCAGGAAGATCCCCTGAAGAAGGAAATGGCAACCCACTTCAATATTCTTGCCTGGAAAATGCCATGGACAGAGGAGCCTGGCGAGCTACAGTTTATGAGGTAACAAATCTTTGGACATGACTTAAGAGACTGAGGAGAAGGCAATGGCACCCCACTCCAGTACTCTTGCCTGGAAAATCCCATGGACGGAGGAGCCTGGAGGGCTGCAGTCCATGGGGTCGCTGAGAGTTGGACACGACCGAGCGACTTCACTTTGACTTCACTTAAGAGACTGAGCATGCAGGCATAGCTTATTACCAGTGTTGTGATAGTTTCAGGTGGACAGCAAAGGACTCAGCACATGTATACATGCATCCATTCTCTCTCAAATTCCCCTTCCATCTAGACTGCCATATAACATTGAGCAGAGTGCTGTACAGTAGGACTTAGGACTTGGTTGGTTATCCATATCAAATATAACAGTGTGTACATGTTGATCTCCAACTCCCTAGCTATCCCTTCTCTCCATCCTTCCCTCCTGGCAACCATAAGTTTCTTCTCAAAGTCTGTAAGTCTGTTTTTATTTTGTAAATAAGTTCATTTGTATCATTTCTTTTTAGATTTCCCATATAAGGGATGGCGTATGATATTTCTCCAAGAAGGCCCAAGTTTTCTTTTGGGGTTTAAGTGAAGACTCATACACATGGTGAGGTGCCTGGGGCAGAAACTGATTTGGGAGTGGAAGAAGTCGGTGTGGGACTTCCTTTTGAGAACAAGTGCAGCTATTCCAGAGTTCTCAGAGCCTTATCAGCATCAGCAGCATCATTACTCCATTACCTTGCAACTTCTTATACTCAGATAATAGCATGTCCTCCTGTGTTGTGTGGTTAGTCGTGTCTGACTTTTTGTGACTCTGTGAACTGTAGCCAGCCAGGCTCTTCTGTCCATGGAATTCTCCAGGCAAGAATACTGGGGTGGGTTGCCATGCCTTCCTCTAGGGGATCTTCCTGACCCAGGGATAGAACCCAGGTCTCCCACTTTGTAGGCGGATTCTTTACCATCTGAGCCACCAGGGAAGCCCGGATAACAGCATAGGTAATAATAATAGGTAATAATACATAATAATGGGAGGGCAATTATCTCAGGTTCCTTAGGCTACGAGCTGAGGGAAAACAAACCCAGGTGCAGGTCTGGTTCATCCACTCAGGGCATCACACAGGACACCCTTGGGATCTGGCAACCTTGAGGTTTGACACTAAGGATATGTAGGTGGGGTTGGCAAAAAGCAGGGAGGTTCAAGATAAAATAATCTGGGCGTTAACCAGTTAAAGTTTCTGCTTTTCCCAGAGCCTGTATTCACAGGTGTATAAAGTAAGCCTTTACGAAGGGGTTATATAGGACATGGTGCCTCGCACACACATTGGAATACAAACCCCTTGTGTTTCTGCAGCTCACTGCAGGGAATTCATGAACACAGTAGTGTGCCTTTACTATTTATATGTGTTACATTTTCTTTCATCTGTCTTCTGGCCTCTAACACTGGGAAGAGAAAGACTTAAACATTAAGTAGAAATGTCTCATAATGAAATGTTTCCTCCAAAATGAGAAGAAAGTCTAGGGGGGTATTTTATTTATGCAGAATTGGAGCAGTGCTCTGTTGAGAATTTGCAAGAGGGTGTGAGCCACAAAAGTCACCTGAATCTTTTCAAGGTTCCCACTAGGCTAGCTTTTTGCATAATTTTTTTTTTTTTTGGTCACTCAGGGGCCAGTCTTACATTGCATGTTTTCTTGGTCCCTTTCCTTATTTATTCAAAGGTTTGGTGACGAAGGAGTCCTAAGTTAAATTTAAGTGTAGATGTTAACGTCATTACTTTACATTTGGCTGTAAATATAAAACATATCTTCTCTTATTGATTTTTATTATTCCTTTATCCCTTAAAGAATGATTCTGGGAATATACCTATTGACATTACACAGTATTTGCACCTTTTGTAAGAAGGATTTCTTAAATTGTAGGCTATTAAGTTATCTTTTTTTAAAAAATTATTTATTTAGCTATACCAGGTCTTAGTTGCGGCATGCAGAATAGTTCCCTGACCCTCTGTGTTGGGACTACAGAGTCTTAGCCACTGGACCACCAGGGAAGTCTCTAGGTTATCTTTTTAAGATCTCAGCATGTACCAACTGGTCACTGAAAGTAAGTTAAGACAGTATACCTCCCACAGATACAATTTTTTGTAGCCACTGCTACAATTAGAAGACAGCCTACTCTTGATGTATATTATATTGAAAAACAACTTAGGAATTGGCTTGAGAATGGAGCTGTCACCCATTCCTTCTTTGAGGCTTACAAACACTGTTCTCTGAAGAATGGTGCTGGAGGGGAAAGCAGAGGCCACATGTGGTGAAGAGGATCTGCTCATGTTTCTGTGGGAACCAGTGTTCCAGAGGAGAGTGACCACTAGAGTCAGCCCTGGACTGGGGCCAAGAATGGGCATTTCTGTCTCTCCTTTCATAGATAGTGATCTATAGACCAGTTGACCAGCTAGAAGGAGCCGTGGACATCAACACAGCCTCTGCTGGGTGTTTCCTAGTCTTTCTCTTTGTCCTTGGGTGGCTTGGAGTTGCAGCTCTCAAAGTGTGTGGTCCAGGGACTTTGACTGAACCAAAGATTTTTTGAGTGGTTTTGTGAGACCAATATTATTTTCAAAATAACACTAAGATTTTATTTTTGCTTTTGTTTTTATCACTCTTATACTTTCACAGGTGTACAGTAGAGTTTTCCAGAGACTAGTATCTCAACAGATTGAATGCCAAGGTAGATGTGAGAATCCACCTGTCTTCTAGCATGACAAACTGTAAAGAAATTTGTAAACGTAGTATTTAAAAAGCTGTAAAATGTCATGAAATATATTATTTATATTGACATATAGTACATTTATTGTTATTTTAAATAGCTTCGTAAATATTTAAAATAGTTTTTCAGTTAAAATTCAAGTTGGGTAAATCATTAGTAAGAGGTAACTTTCATAAACTCAAGATGTTTTGAACATTTTAAGTATGCCCCGATATTGTGGGTATTTTTATTTGCTAAATCTGGCAACCCTAACCTCTCATCCCTTGTTTCTTGGGGAGGGCTTGTTTTAGCAGATATTCTTTGACTGTGTGGAGAGGGCAGAAAAGCCACTGTCTCTTCTTGTTTATTTACTGACTGCCAGTTTAGCAGGCAGTGGAACCAGTTTTAATGAGTATAGGCACACTGGGTTATTCTTTAAAAAATTTTTTTTAAATTATTTTCTTTATTCTTATTTTTTACTGAGATCATATTGGTTTATGACGTTATATAAATTTCACATGTACAACACTGAGTTTCTTAAATATGACTGTACACTACAGTGTGTGCATGCTCAGTTGTGTCCAACTCTTTGCAGCTCCATGAACTCTAGCCTGCCAGACTCTTCTGTCCTTGGGATTTCCCAAGGCAATAATACTGGAGTGAGTTTCCATTTCCTTCTCCAGGAGATCTTCCTGACCCAGGGGTTGAACCCAGGTTTCTTGTATCTCCTGCATTGGCAGGAGAATTCTTTACCGACTCCCCCACCTGGGAAGCCATATACGCCGCTGTGGTCACCACCAAAAATTTATTTTCCATATGTCCACATACAGTGGACCCTTTTACCCATTTCAGCCACTCCCCATCTCCTCCAGTAACTACTACTGCTACTGTATTTGTATCTACATGTTTGTTTTTATTTGGTTTGTTCATTTATTTTTTTGTTTACTTGTTTTTTAAGTCCTACTATAAGTAGAATAATACAGTATTTGTCTTTCTCCATCTTACTTATTTCACTTAGCATAATACGCTCAAAGTCCATTCATGTTGTCTCAAATAGCAAGATTTCATTTTTTATGCTTGAATAATATTCTATTGTCTATATATACCACATCTTCTTTATCCATTCATCCATCAGCAGGTGCTTAGATTGCTTTTATATCTTAGCTGTTGTAAATAATGCTGTGATGAACACAGAGGTGCATATATCTTTTGAAATAGTGTTTTCATAATCTTTGGATCAATATCCAGAAATGTACTAGCTAGATCATATGATAGTTCCATTCATAATTTTTTGAGGACTCTTCTTACTGTTCTCCACTGTGGCTACATCAGTTACTTTTCCACCAATAGTGTATGAGGATTCCCTTTTTTCCACATCTTCTCCAACATTTGCAAATTTTTTTGCCTTTTTGTTAGTAGCCATTCTAAAGGGTGGACTTTCCAGGTGGTGCTAGTGGGAAAGAACCTGCCTGCCAATGCAGGAGATGTAAGAGCTGTGGGTTTGATCCCTGGGTTGGGAAGATCCCCTGGAGGAGGGCATGGCAACCCACTCCAGTATTCTTGACTGGAGAATTTCATGGACAGAGGAGGTTGGTGGGCTATAGTCCATAGGTTTGCACAGAGTCAGACATGACTGAGTGACTTAGCATGCACACATTCTAAAGAGTGTGAGGTAATATCTCCTTGTGGGTTTGATTTGCATTCTCCTGGCCACCTGATGCGAAGAGCTGACTCATTTGAAAAGACCCTGATGCTAGGAAAGATTGAAGGTGGGAGAAGAAGGGGACGATAGAGAATGAGATGGTTGGATGGCATCACTGACTCAATAGACACAAGTTTGGGTAAACTCCGGGAATTGGTCATGGACAGGGAGGCCTGGCATGCTGCAGTCCATGGGGTTGCAAAGAGTCGGACATGACTGAGTGACTGGACTGAACTGAATAATTCTCAATGAGTTATTCTTAATATCTTTTTGACTTTGCAGTGATGGGTGTGATTTTCTCTGGGAAGGAACTGAGGGTTACTTGTAGGGCATCACCTATAAAAATGCAGGTTTCTCTGGTTCTACATGGCAGTGTCAGCAACTGAGCTCAGCCCAATCTTTGCTGTTTATTACTGGATACTGTGTAAAATCACACCCATCGCTGCAAAGTGTTTCTTGTAATTCACAGCAGAATCCACATAGCTGGCACAGTTACTATGCGTGTTTCCAATGTTAAGCCTTGGAATTTGCCAAGAGAGGGCTATAGGGCCAGTTCCAAGAGGTTTCAGTGGTATTACTCGATTAACTGACTGATTCATTACTTCTCCTTCTTCCCGTTTCTCTCCTTTTCCTTCATCTCTCCCTTGTCCTTTCTCTCTCTATCCCTGTATGTCTCTTTCTTTTTTCCTCTATTTGTTCATCAACTGTTTATTGCCTTCTGCAGTGTATGAGGCACTGTGCTAAATTCTTGATTTCAGGACAAAACCACAAAAATGATATTCCTGCTTTCAGGGACCTTGGTCAGTGTCCCAGAATTCTTTGCATTTGACTTGTGCTAATCAAGCTCACAAGGGAATGAGGCATATAAGCCAGAATGTCAGTGGGTTAGTTTACAGGGGAGGACTGTCCTTTCCAGTGGATCCATGCTTAGCATCTGCATATGGAAGAGAGAGGTCTAGTAGGAAAACCTGTAACTAACAAGCTGGGACTGCGGTTGTCGTGGAAGTCAGCAGCCCAGGAGTGAGATGATTCCTTTCCACACAGTTTGGAAGCCTTGAAATTTGGAAATTCATCTATCATGGGGCTCTTTCCTCTCCTTCCTTTTGATTTGTTTTTAAATGAGACTTTGGATGTCATTTGTTTAATAGCATTCGTAAAGTTATAATATTTTGTGTTGGAAGCAGTATACACGTGCGTGCATGCTCAGTTGTGTCCGACTCTTTGCAACCCCATGGACTGTAGCCTTCTAGGCTCCTCTGTCCATGAGATTTTCCAGGTAAGAATGGAATGTGTTGCCATTTCCTCCTCCAGGGGATCCTCCCACCGCAGGGATTGAACCCATGTCTCCAGTGTCTCCTGCATTGGCAGGCAGATTCTTTACTACTGAGCCACCTGGGAAGCAGTATACCTTCTGCTTATTTCTTCTATATAAAAATCTTATTTCCAGATTTGCTCACACCCTGGTAAAGATGAGAATGTGATGGTAAGACTAAAAGAGAATGAGATGGTAAGCCAGAGTCCCATGCAGATCTTCTGCGAGAAATGATGACTGCTAGTTACTGAGAGTGTATTATGTGTGAACCCTCTGTTATTTCATTTGGGTCCTGAAAGCAGTCCTATCGGGTAGAGTTTATCATTTCTATTTCATAAGTAGGGTTTATAAACAGATTCCAGAAAGGCTGTCTTGCCATAGATCACACAGCTGTTAACATGGCAGAATCCAGATTCTGTCTCCAAGTCCATGTTCATATGCACATGCTGTGTTATGCCACATACTTTCCTTGCGCTAGACCCAGGAAAGAGTTAAGTGGAAGTCTCTCTCTCAGGCATGAGGCTGGGGTTTCTGCCTGATCCTTAAACCTTTTCTTTAGAAACAGACATGGAAAAGAACAACAAGCAACCCTCTATGCCCCATCCTTTTGCCTTTTCTCTATGTACTCTCACTTGATAAATAAGACAAGATTGGCATTGTCTGGGCATCTAATTCTCATAACCAGATGATTTCCTGGAAGGTCCCAGATGGTTCATTCTAGGTATCCTCAGGTGGATAAGTATGGAAACAAGAAAAAATAATGAAGATAGAACAACAACACATTATAAGAAAATTGCCATAATTTAATATTTTAAGATATTAAATCAAACATTTGAAGGGCTGTCATGTGGAGAATGGATTAATTCTGCCCTAAAGCAATGAACCAGGAGAACCAATAAAGAAAAATTACAAGTATGAGTTGTGGAGCTCACTGTTAGGAAGTTTTTTATTCTATTTCACTCCTGCCTTCCTTCCCCATTCCTTCCCCTCCTATTAAACTTTTCCAAAGTGATATGGGCTCCGGGGGAAGGTTTTGAGTTCTTGAGCATTGGAAGGCTTTCTGTGGTGGTGTTTTAGTTGCTGGTTTTGAACTGTGATCTTATACAGTGCCACATCTCAAGGTGTTTAGAAATTCCAGTGGCAGTCAGGACCAGAGGCTTATAAAATGTTTATCAGTGGACAAGTTTCCTTGTAAAAGTTATTTAGGGAAGAGGCGTAAAAACTACAGCACTGGCTGGAGGAGGTTACCCATGGCCCTGTCAGGCTCGGAGAGGCCGGGCAGGGGAGGCACCTCCACTCCCTGGCTCTGATTCCAGGTGAATGTCACATAAGAACAGCTGGGGGGTGGGTAGCAGAGGCTGGCAGTGGGTTAGGGAGTGCCAGGCAAGGTGGAGAGAGCATCACACTGCCTTTTGATGGCTTCCTTTCGAATCCTGGCTGTGACACATCGTGTTCACTTTCGTTTTGTACATGTGTAAACATTATGAAATTGACATTTAATCACAAAATATTCATGACTATATTTTCCAGGTTAAAAAAATCAAATTACTGCAGAGAAGACTAAACACTTTTTGTTCTCTATCTCCAGTGCCTGATGTAGGTTCCGCACAGAGTAGGGCCTAGAGCACATTTGTTCATAGAGGAAGGATGCAATGGGACAGTTGGGATCTGGATTTACTTGCACTATTCATTCCTTGTGAAGTGTTTAATAATGCCTCTTTTATTTAGATAATAGTTATAAGTGCCAATTGTAGAAATATAGGCAGCCTAGAAGACATAAATAAAAATTCCCCTATAGACCTATGGCAGGCATAAGGATAATGTTGGTAATCACTGCTCTCATTCTTTTATTTGTCCCATTAATATATATATATATATATTTTTGTAGTAAGTGAATGGTTTGTTACAGTTTGTTACAGCTTTAATAACTGGTTTGTTACAGTTTTCAGGCCAGCCATTTCTTTGTTATAAGTGGCATTGGCTTCTGATTGTGATTCTCTTTTTGGTTTCCTCAATCTTGTGATTAGAGGAATTCTAAGGAGAGAGCAATAATTGGCTGGAGTTCTAGTCTTCAGTGTTGTTAGGAGTGTTCACTTGTGTGTTGAGGATCCTGCTGTCTGAGTGGACCTCACCAGGAGCTGATGGGGCCAAAGTCTCCAGTTGTGAATTTGATAGATTATCTGCTGAGTTGTCTTCCTTAGTGATTCTGGAAACCCACAATGGAAATAGCAAGGTCCTGCTTCGTCTCTGTTGTCTTGCACAGGTGAAGTCAGGGAAAATAAGATTATATGTGATAAAGTTGACATCACTAACTAACAATGGGAGATGAGGATGGTTCAGTCACGTTGCTGGGATTGTTAGCTGGTTACGTAGGAAAGACAAAAAGTACTTTTCAGATCTTTGTCTTGCACTCTTTGTCAAAATGCATCCCAGAGGCAGCATGGTATTATGTTTGAGCACCAAGAACCTAGAGCCAGCCTTGTGTGCTTGTCCTGGTGTGCTCAGTCGTGTCCGACTCTTTGCCACCCCATGGACTCTTTGCTAGCCCATCAGGCTTATCTGTCCACCGAATTTTCTAGGCAAGAATACTGGAGTGGGTTGCTACCAGTGGGTTTTCTACTCCATAGGTTCAAATCCTGGCTCTGCCACTTCCTGGCTCTGTGACTTTGCTCAAATTCCCTCCCTTCTGTAGGTCTCTCTTCTCACCTGTAAAATCGGAATCGTAGTAAAGGCTATTTAGGACAGTTGTGAGAATTAATGGTACCCTACTCCAGTACTCTTGCCTGGAAAATCCCATGGACGGAGGAGCCTGGAAGGCTGCACTCCATGGGGTCGCTGAGGGTCGGGCACGACTGAGCGACTTCACTTTCACTTTTCACTTTCATGCATTGGAGAAGGAAATGGCAATGCACTCCAGTGTTCTTGCCTGGAGAATCCCAGGGACGGGGCATCCTGGTGGGCTGCCGTCTATGGGGTCGCACAGAGTCGGACACGACTGAAGTGACTTAGCAGCAGCAGTGAGAATTAAATGAGCTATTGCATTATTTACTGTTTAGAATGTTTAAATTTTACTTTGTATATCTACCACAAACTAGGTTCCATATAATTGTTTACTATGATGGTGATGATGTTTGCTATTATGTTTGTAATTATTCTTATTACTTACTACTACTATTATGCTTTACATATTTTTAATTTAAAAAAAAACATGAACTAGCCAGGAGGAAATAGCAATGGATATTTATCTGATTTTAAGATCAGAAAAGGTTCCCTAAGCATGGAGTCAGTATAAAAAATAAAAAAACACTGACAGATTCAGCTACATAGGCATTAACATCTGTATTGGCTAGGTCAACCAAGTAAAGCATAAATATTTACAATATTAAAAAGTAAATAAAAACACAGAATAACTAGTTGCAACATGTCTGACAGATGAAGAGATGATAACCTTCCAACACAATTTAGCAGGATACCAAAACTCATACCTTGGATTTATGTTCTATTATTTATGGTTGCCATTAGCCCGTGCTCAAAATTATGCATGCATACTTCTGTGAGTATACATATGTAAGTGTACATATGTGTGTATACATGTATGTATTTCTTTCCTGCTTGTTTGGTAAATGATTTACCAGCTTACAGTAATGCAAAATAGCAAATATTAAAAATAAGAGAAAAAAAAAAGTGGAAACACTCGAGGGGGACTGAGGAGGAGTCACAGTGCAGTCTCAACATTCACTGTCCATAAGCCTGAATCTACCTAATTACTTAAGGGACTTGCAAGTCATTTTGATAACTGAGAACAGAGGAAAAAATTATCTTCAGGGTCTTCAAGAGAGGGTACTTACTGGTTATATATTGATCAGCAATATATAAAAAGATTGATCAGCAATCTTTTTTAAAATTAAAAAAAAAAATTTTTTTTTACTCTGCCATGTTTGGGATCTTAGTTCCTCAACCAGGGATCAAACCTGTGGCTCCTGCATGGGATGCTCAGAGTCTTAACCACTGGACTGCCAGGAAAGTCCCAGTGATCACTAGTCTTAAGACCAGTACTTGTCAATGCTACTATTACTAATGATAATGGTGCATTTCATTCTCTTGGTACAGGCTGATGGCATCACACTAGAGCAGATCACAAGAAAGCAGTTTCTTGGAGTTGAGAATGGTAGCATTGTGATGCCGAGCAAGGGCCTGCCTATCCTCAAATGCCCTTTCTGGGGCAGACGCTGACCCTCCTCTGCTCTCTGCATTGGAAGAGCCAGACCCTGAAGCTCCAATTCCCAGGCTGTCAGTTGGCTTCTGGCTGGTGTTGGCCACTGGGACTTTTTCTTTCTCTGTTTTAGGAAAATTGCTTCCATCGCTATTTCCCTGGCTCTGTCTAGAGGGTGGAGGATGGAGGGCGAAGGGAGAGACTAGGGTAGTTCTCTCTCTTACCTCACCTGGGCTGATTCCTTTAGCTGCAGCTGTGTGTCCTTCCTGGGTCCAGCTTCCATGAACTGGCCAGCGGTGGTGCCAGCTTCTGTCTGCTGACCTTGGCCCCGGGTTCTCTCCAGTTCTGGTGTGGGAGTAGCTTTCCCTGTTGCTAGTCTTTGGAACTCTCACGTGTCCCTTTGACTTCTCACCTCCTCCATCTGGAAAATAAGTGGTTTCTGATTTCTGATTCATACAGACATCAGGTCTCAGCTGACCTGGCTGGATTCTGGATGATGATATGTTGTCTCACGAATCAGCATCATAGGGACTTCCTTGGTGGTCCAGTGATTAAGGGTCTGTTTTTCCATAGTAGGGGGTGCAGGTTTGATACCTGGTCAGGGAACTAAGATCCTACATGCTGTGTGACACAGCCAAAAATAAAATAAAAAATTACCTGAAGCTTGAAGACTGGCCTCACTAGCTAGTCTCCATGGCTAATGTGGAATCCATGGAATACATTACTTATTATAAGATCTTCTTGGTAAAGTTACTCCTGTGAGTATGCTTTCTCCACCAAAGGGCTGCTTTGGATTGATTGAACATTGAAAACTGGCCCAAAGTCTGGGGCCTCCAATTTCCAGGACTCATTCAGGCAATTTCCAGGCATGCTGCTGTGTTAGAATCTACTTGGACATCCACTTGCCTTGGGCACAGTGTTATGTAGAATGTGTGCTGTCATGGAGAATTACCATTTAGATTGAAGAAATGTGCTTCATTTGGTTCTGTAATTTATTTCCAAGAAACCTGGGCCCTTACAAGTAGAGCACAATTGGGACTTTCTGTTTCTCTGTTTTAGGGAAATTGCTTCCATCTCTATATTAATGAAAAAGAACAAAGTAAGAACAACTCAAAAGACTTACACATGCAGCTTCCCTATCACCTTTGGTGCTGTGGCCCCCACTCAGGTGGGTACGCATAACCAGCCTCTCACAACAGTTGTTCTGCTGGTACCTCCCCACCTCTGTGCCTGGTTGGCTTTTATTCCTAAGTCTTTCTGGATTCTGTGTGCATATGTGCTTAGTTGCTCAGTCGTGTCCGACTCTTTGCCACCCCCATGTACTGTAGCCCTCCAGACTCCTTTGTCCATGGAATTTTCCAGGCAAGAGTACTGGAGCAGGTTGCCATTTCCTCTTCTAAGGAATTTTCCCAACCCAGGGATGGAACCCATATCTCTTGCATCTCCTGCATTGGCAGACAGGTTTTCTACCACTGCGCCACCTGGGATGCCCCTTCTGGATTCTGACCTCTTTGCAAATTTCTTTAAAAAAAAAGTTTTTCCATATTCGTATATGTAATCAAATGGAATATGAAGTTTATTTATTAGAAATCTATTGGATGAAGTTCCTTCGTGGTCCCGTGGCTAAGACTCCATGCAGTTTAGGCAGGGGTCCTGGGTTTGGTCCCTCTTGCCACAAAGAAAGATCACACATGCTATGACTAAAAAACATCCCACTTGATGTAATTAAGACTCAGCACAGCCAAATAAATAAATAAATACCTTTTTAAAAGAAGAAATTTATTAGAAAGTGGAAGAAACTCTGTCCCTGCCACTGTTATTCTTTATGTTACTTGGACTCCCCTGACACTTCTCCCCCCATTTCTGTTTGACTGTGTTTTGCACAAATGCAGGTACTTCTCTCAGATGGTTCTGTTTTCATATGATGTGAACTGGTATTTATTTTCTTTAGGACAAATGTACAAGCACAGAAATACAGTACTTACAATATATGTAGATACAAATACACATATAAACATAAGTTGTACTTGTGCTCAGTCGTGTCTGACTCTTTGTGACCCTTTGGACAGTAGCCCACCAGGCTCCTCTCTCCATGAGACTTCCCAGGGAAGAATACTGCAGTGGGTTGACATTTCCTCCTTCAGGGGATCTTCCCAACCCAGGAATCAAATCCGTGTCTCCTGTGTCTCATGCATTGGAGGCGGATTCTTTACCATTGAGCCATCTAGAAAGCTCCAAACATAAGCCACTTATAAGTAAATGTTAACTAGCATTAGAGATTGTTTCAGTGTATGGTTATTCAAAAGAATTACTTTATCTGATTATAAAATGCATAATGTTGCATTGCATTTTATTTAGCAATTATGAGGAAGGTATTTGTGCATAAACTCTGTGATGGGTTTTAGACTTAGGTGCCATAAATTATTTCTCAGTGATCATATTATGCAGATTATATTTATCAGCCAAAATTGATGAGGGTTGGTTTATTAAATAATATAGCCATTTTAATTTTAAGAAAAATATGATTCCAATTATATAAAAGAGTCATTTCAGTAGAAAAAGAAGAAATATGCCAAATGTTCATAGTGGTTTTTGATGGTTGTTGAGATTATATTTTTGTTTTCTTTTGACTTTCCATGTTTTCTGTAATAGAGCATTTATAGCTAAATAAGATTTATTCCTAATTATTTTGGGATTATTTTTATTGTTTTCAAATAATGATTCATTAAAAAAAATACATTATTTCTCTCCTCAAGGTGTTTTAAAATCTCAGGTCATGGATTCATGTAAATCTTTTGTCCAATAGATACTTAATGACTGCCTCTAAGAGAGACTGTGCAGCTCACTGTATAAGAAGCTCAGGCCCTGGGAATCAGATTCCTGGATTCAAATCTCACCTGTGTTACCATTTGGTCCTGTGATTTTGAGGAAGTTCCTTAACTCAGAACTTTACTTTTACAGAGCTCATAGCCTTCTGGGAAAATGTGGTATGGATACTTATGGAATACCATGAAATGAAGTTATTTGATCATAATGTTCTTATTACTGGTGTTGGCCTATTGATTTCTCAAATAGGATTTGAGAATAAATGATTGAAACAAATTAATGAAACAAGATTGAATTAGAAAGCCTTTCCCCTAAAGATCTGTTGCTTCTTCTGGGGCATTTCTGTATGCAGTTAACAAGCTGCCCCTGAATGAACCCACTCATCCATTCAGTCACTTACAACTCATTCATCCATTCATCATTCATATATGCAATGCATTCATATCATCAGTCATTCAGTCCTTCAGTTCAGTCCCTCAGTCGTGTCCAGCTCTTTGCGACCCCATGGACTGCAGCATACCAGGCTTCCCTGTCCATCACCAACTCCCAGAGCTTGCTCAAACTCATGTCCATCGAGTCAGTGATACCATCCAACCATCTCACCCTCTGTTGTCCCCTTCTCTTTCTGCATTCAGTCTTTCCCAGCATCAGGGTCTTTTCCAGTGAATCAGTTCTTTGCATCAGGTGGCCAAAGTATTGGCGCTTCAGCTTCAACATCAGTCCTTCCAATGAATATTCAGTGCTGATTTCCTTTAGGAATGACTGGTTTGATCTCCTTGCAGTCCAAGGGACTCTCAAGAGTCTTTTCCAACACCACAGTTCAAAAGCATCAATTCTTCAGTGCTCAGCTTTCTTTATAGTCCAACTCTCACATCCATACACGACTACTTGAAAAACCATAGGTTTAACAAGATGGACCTTTGCTGGCAAAGTAATGTCTCTGCTTTTTAATTTGCTGTCTAGGTTGGTCATAGCTTTTCTTCCAAGGAGCAAACGTCATTTAATTTCATGGCTGCAGTCACCATCTGCAGTGATTTTGTGCAGCCCAATAATATAAAGTCTGTCACTGTTTCCATTGTTTCCCCATCTGTTTGCCATGAAGTGATGAGACTGGATGCCATGATTTTCATGAATGTTGAGTTTTAAGCCAGCTTTTTCACACTCCTCTTTCACACTCATCAAGAGTCTCTTTAGTTCTTGGCTTTCTGTCATAAGGGTGGTGTCATCTACATATCTGAGGTTATTGATATTTCTCCTGGCATTCTTGATCCCAGCTTGTAATCATCCAGCCTGGCATTTTGCATGATGTACTCTGCATATAAGTTAAATAAACAGGGTGACAATGTACAGCCTTGATATACTTCTTTCCCAATTTAGAACCAACCTGATGTTCCATGTCTGGTTTTATTTATTACTTCTTGACTGCATACATATTTCTCAGGAGGTAGGTCAGGTGGTCTGGTATTCCCATCTCTTGAAGAATTTTCCACAGTTTGTTGTGATCCACACAGTCAAAGGCTTTATCGTAGTCAATAAAGCAGAAGTAGATGTTTTTCTTCCTAGAATTCTCTTGCTTTTTCAATGATCCAGAGGATGTTGGCAATTTGATCTCTGGTTCCTCTGCCTTTTCTAAATTCAGCTTGAATAATCCTTAGTGAGCATCTAATAAATAAAATGATAAGTGTGAAATGTCTCTTTCTAATGCCTTCTCCTTAGAAAATATGTTTTAATTCAAATAGGAAAACATGAAATGCTTAACAATTAACTTCCCAACTGGGTGTGAATGTAGTTGACTTCAAGTGACCACTATGGAATTCAGATATTGGTGGTGATGCTTTGTAAGAAGAACTTGGACAAGCCTTCAAGGAAGATGCCTTTGAAATCATGGCTCTAAATTCTGTTTCAAGTGAATCTTTTTCCCTTAAAAGAAGCTGAAGAGTTAAGTGTGAAGACACACCCCTTACATTGTTTTTTCTTTGTTTATTCCTTTTGCTGCTGTATTCTTGAAGTAGCAAATTACAAATAAAAGATGCATTTGTTTTTTTTTTTCTCCCCTTTCTCTTACCCCTTCAGCTCTGCTTTCTCTCCATGCCCCTCTTCCCACCTTCCTCTTCTACTTTCTATAATCAAATCATGGTTCCTTTGAATGTTTTCTTACACGCCAACGTTCCTGCAGAAGTCTAGGCTGTGAGTTTTAACACCTCTTCATGTTTTTGCGAATCCGTACCTTTGCCTTAATTCTGTCACGTTCATGATGTGGGAGGCTTTTGAGTGTTTCTTCAGTTTCCCTTTCTTCTCTTCTGCTCTGTCGGTAGGTGATAATAAATATTTATGAACTAGTGATTCCATCTTGATGCTGTCACAGCACTGTAAATGACATCAATTTGAAGCATGTTTTAAAATTAATTGATTTAATGAGAAAAGGAAGCTACAGTGCAGTTAGCACATCCTCACCCTGTCAGACAGCTGCCTGATGCTTCCAGGGAGTGATGGCTTTCTCTTCTGAATATCACGGGTTGTTTGAAAGAATTGAAATTGTTAATGGATTTTGCTTAGGATTGGACAGGATATATTTTTCCTTCTTTATTGGAAGCAAGTTGCCCCTTGCTTGCCTTCCTAACTTCTTCATTTTTCTTTTCTAGTCTTTTCCATCCATCGTAGGATTTACTTCTTTTCTTCCCACCTCTGTTTCCACCCATCTAAATTCCTCGTTTTATTTTGTACTTGGCCCTTCAGCTGAAGTCCCATCTCTTCTGGAAAGGCTTCTAAGTCAGCTCAGGCTCCTGTAACAAGACACCATGGACTGAGGAGTTTAAGCAACAGCTCCCTTTCAGTTCTGGAGACTGGACATGCAAGGGCAAGTTGCAGACAGATTTGCTGTCTGTTGAGGGCTCTCTTCCTAGCTTGTAGGCAGCAGCCTTCTCTCCATATGCTTACATGGCCTTTCCTCCAGCAGGTGCATGTAGAGAGACAGAGAGTAACAGTCTCCTTCTCTCTGTATAAGGGTACTAATCCCATCAGGGGCCTCTCCTCTCATAATCTCATCTAAATCTAATCACCTCCCAAAGGCTTCTCCATAAAATACCATTATCTTGAGGGTAAGGGCTTCTATATATGCATTTTAGGGAAGATGGACATTCGGGAAGATTCCCTGGAGGAAGGCATGGCAACCAGCTCCAGCATTCTTGCCTGGAGAACCAATGGACAGAGGAACGTGGTGGGTTATAGTCCATAGGGTCATAAAGAGTTTCAACACAACCAAAGTGACATAGCATGTACTGAAAAATATGTACAACCTAGGAGCTGAGAATTATCTTTTATTTGGTGGACAAAACTGAGGACTTAAGCCTGAGATACAGCCTTTCAGATAGCGCTGAGGAAATGTTCGAGAGAGGTGAGGGAGGAGCCAGGATATGTCAGAGTTTTTGTAACAAAGAAACTTCAACAAAGGTAGTTGAAGCATCAGAAGATTACTGTTAAATAAAGAAAATGAATTTAGCAGTTTACTGTGTATGGGAAAATGCAGGCGTCTGGATTCATGAAAATCATTCTTTTGATATGCACCTCAGCTATCTGGGGCCAGTATCCTGTGCTTTCTCAGCCTGAGTCCCCTCAGGGTGCCTCATTGGGATGGCTATAGTGGTTGAGGGCTTGGCCGCGGGCAGCCGGTTTGTCCCCATGCTGATTTGCCTCAGGCCTCACCATCTGGTGTGGCTGAAGCAGCTTAATGGCTGCAACACCTTTGTTTACTGATATGGCAGGCAGCATTTTTCATTTACACGTTCAGAGCCCCTTGAGCTAGAGGACTTCTGCCTTCCTTTTTCCTTTAGGGTTACTTGTGTGCCAGTCACTTGTCTCTGGAAGGTTATCTCATCTCCTCTGCTTCTTTGTAAACATGGTTAGCTCAGGAATCCTGCATTTTGCCCCTTCTCTGTTGCAGTGCCTAACACGGAGTGCTTGGCTCAGGCTTGGCACTCAGCATTACTTGACGGAGTCTGTGCTGATCACAATTTATGTGCTGGCCCCTCCCTGGGCTGGAAGGACAACACTTTCCAGAGGGTAAGACAGGCCCTACTGTCCAGCTTCATGAGGGAAACCAAGTGTTGGTCATTTAACTTGATTGTTGGTAATTACTGTACAATCCGACATCAAAGCTGGATGAGAACTTAATGTTCATTGTTCAGCACCTATTTCCATATGGTAAAGATGACTGCAGGAAAGCTTAAATGACTTGCCTGCTTATGATTTGACATAGAAATAACCATGTACCTGCCCTGTGAGCCTTATGAGTGGACATAAAATAAAGCAAGACCTGGTTAAGAAGTCTGGCTGGCCACCTGTCCATATGCATAGATACCACGGATGTCAGAGGTGCAAAGAACGTGTGGTCTCTTGCCTTGAAATCATCTCACAAGCTCAGCATCGTGAAGTGATAGGTTATTAAAAGCATAGATCTCGGTTTCTGGTGCTAGTGCTATCATTTTTTAGCTATGTGACATTGGGCCATTTATTCCCTACCTACAAGCCTCTATTGTCATCTGTAAATTGGGGCCAATAATGCTACCTTCCTTACAGAGTTTTCATAAGGGTTAAGTGAAATAAAGCATGTAGCATAAACTTTCTCTGGATGAAGTTGTTGTAATCAAGGAACTTGTCAGAGGAACAAGGTGGAACTTCCCTTAGTTCCTATTTAATGTGACCCAGGGCTCCAGCTGGACATCTGAGCCAGTTATCAGTGATGGTCCACTAAGCATCTCTCTGGGATCCCTGCTCCCCATTCCATTGGGAGACCCAGTGCAGCTGCAACCACAGTCTGGCTTTCTTCCAGGATATTCTGTAGAAGCCATTGTCTTCCCTTCCCCAGCCAGAAAATTTGATTTGCGTCTCTTTGTCCTTCATCTGTATTCACCTTGCGTGGGGGAGCTGTAAATTAAGTAGGCTTTGGGCCGCTCTGTCATTTTCTATTGTCATAGTCAAGAGAGGAGCTGAGGAAATATGGTCAGGTACCTGATTGAGATTTCAGTAGTACGCCTGCTAGGTTTGCCCATGGGCCAGGTGACAAAATGCTGGCAGCTGGCAAGCTGCATATCCCATGCCCACGAGGAACTTGAGTCGGCCAGAAAGCACATGAATTATACCTTTTGACAACGTGAACATGTAATGGGCATGTCCTCTGTGACTTCAGGTTTTCATTAAATAAACTGTTCTTGGATTCTGAAACCCACGTGCTTTCCTTCCATCTCACTGTTTCCTGGTTGGTGTGTGGCTGCCAGGATAAATTAAGTGGGGTGACTACAAATGGAAGAATGCAAAATAATCTACTTAACGCAGAAGTCTGTTCATCATGTAGATGCCAGTTACAAAACAATGAGCATTGTTATTTTCTGCCATCCTTTCCTCCCAGATTGAACTAGCGGGGTCACTGGAGCCGCATGTGACTGTCGAGTGTCACAGGATTTACACTCACCACTCACTAGTGGCTTTTTAAGGCAACTTTCTTGAGATGTGAAAATTGTTATATAACATGTGGTTCAGCATCTCTTAACCTACAAACATTCCTTTAAAAGAAAATGCTTTACGTCTTTCTCACCCAGATGCTTGCTAACCAGCCTCCCACCTCCTTCATGGCATTGTGCCTTTCTTTCCACCCCAAGAGCTAAAAATAGCTTTAATCAAAGTGTTTAGAATGGTTTTTCAGATTTAAAGGCAAGTTTGGCGACGTAGAACATATTTTAGGTCCAGAGAAGTTTCAGTTCTCTGAATAAGCCAAGATGCAAATTTAAAATGAAGACCTAATTTCAAGACTACATCTGTCTTTTGAGTCCCGATCAATGGTTTCTGGCTAGGTGTGCCCTGGCATTTATCACTTTTTGATAGTGCAAAGCCTCTGGTAACATGACAGGCCAAACCATCAATGCCTAGACCTGTCTGCTCACTGCCCTTGAGCTGAGTGTTGTGGAAGCCTTTCTCTGGGCCATTTGCCAAGTGTGTTCATTTGGATGGACTTTCTCTAGGATCTGTGCTTAGAAAGGTTTCAAGAAATACATTATTTGCTTCAGCAGTTAAGTCACTAATGAGCATTCTGAATGTCCCTAGGCAACCTAGTAGTCACCATGTCTTGCAGATTTGACCTCTTAAATGTTTCATGAATCTCTTTTCTCCGATTAAATAACAAAAATTTAACCAAGTAAATTTAAAGATCAAGTTGGCTTTATTGCATGATTCATGAATCGGATGGCATCCCATCTAACAAATAGAAAGGAGCTCTCCTGAGCTATAAAAGAGGAGAGGTTTTAAAGATTGAAAGAGGGCAGAAAAAGTAAGTTATTAGCAAAGTATGCATTGTTTAAGGAAGGTCACTCTACTAAGGTGGGCAGAAGGGTTCTTTCCTTCTGGGGTGGATTATTTCAATAATGCTGACCAGTTGAGATTACAAGCTTGTGGGTTGTTGAAGCTGCATTTAGGTTAGGTGTAAGTCTTGGTTTGCTGTTGTAGGGCTTAGCACAAGTAACTCAATGTTGGGCCTGTTGTCTCAATTTTTCCTTTTGATCAGACTCTCAGCCTAACCGAGGGATGTGGTCAACATTTAAGGCATTAGCGCTACTCTCAGATACTGCTCTATAGTTCTTGCAGTTTCTGCTACCTTTTGTGTGATATTCGTAGATCATGACTTTATTGTTTAGTTCGGTTCAGTCGCTCAGTTGTGTCCAACTCTTTGCTACCCCATGGACTGCAGCACCCCAAGCTTCCCTGTTCGTCACCAACTCCTGGAGCTTATTCAAACTCATGTCCATAGAGTCAGTGATGCCATCCAACCATCTCATCCACTGTTGTTCTCTCTCCTCCTGCCTTCAATCTTTCCCTGCATCAGGGTCTTTTCCAATGAATCAGTTCTTTGCATCAGGTGGCCAAATTATTGGAGCTTCAATGCTTATTGAAAAGATTATTGTTTAATAATCTATTATTGTTTAATAATAATAAAAAAGAGATTATTGCTTAATCTCTGTGATATTCATGGGCCATGATTTTAGGTGCACAATTTTGAAGTTGGCCATTCTCTTTGTTCCTTTTCTGATGTTCCAGTCTCAGGCAGATTATTTGCTTGATGGTTAGTGGCCGCAAACCTCCATTTCTCTTTTTGCAAGAATATCATGCCCCAAGGATACAGTTATAAGACTGTTATAAACTGTTATAAACAGGATAATTCCCAGTATCTGGAGTACACTTCAGACACTTCCTTGCTCAGCTAAAAACAAAACAAAACAAAAAATCAAGGGCTATCCTATTATCAGTTTTAGCCAGAGAGCCTTCAGAATTTTTGTCAGGAAGCTAGTTCTTGAACAGTGGATTATGTAATACTTTCAAGAGTTAATGAGAGGTTCCTGATTGTATTCTCATGTACATTCACTCCTAACCAGGAAAGTATGTCCATCAGTGATATAAATCCAGGAAAGTCAGCCAGTGAGGTGTCTTTGTTTGTGCTAGGGTGGCACCCCACTCCAGTACTCTTGCCTGAAGAATTCCATGGACAGAGGAGCCTGGTAGGCTGCAGACCATAGGGTTGCTGAGGGTCGGACACAACTGAGCGACTTCACTTTCACTTTTCACTTAAATGCATTGGAGAAGGAAATGGCAAGCCACTCCAGTGTTCTTGCCTGGAGAATCCCAGGGACGGGGGAGCCTGGTGGGCTGCCGTCTATGGGGTCGCACAGAGTCAGACATGACTGAAGCGACTTAGCAGCAGCAGCAGAGGCACAGTTAGATAAGTTAAGAGGCGTTGCTGGGCTGTGTGACAACCATGTAGGCATTCATGAGCCCGAGGAGGATGGTAACCATCACAGAGACAGACCTTGTTGGGCACAAACCGTTTCCTTTAAGACTGTACTATTCATGGTGCTTGTTCAGGCCAGCAGTCAGTTAATTTTCTCCCAGTTTGAAATAACAAAGATGGGTACTGTTGGTGAGATCTTTTAGTGAAAAAAGGCAGATCTTCTGTAGATAGTCAGGAGAACCTAAGGGTGCAAGTGTACTGATACATACTTAGGTATTTGTAGCTATTTGTCACATGTAGCTATAATAAGAGAAAGATGAGAGTAATGCACTAGATGTTCTGGCTGTAAAAGTTAAACTCTGTAAGAGACTTCTAAGGGGGAAGGGTAAATAATTTTCAGTAACATAAGATAAATTGTTCATGAGGCAAACCAGGGGGTCTTTAGTATCATGAACAGATCAAAGTTTTTTGATGGCAAATCCAGTGCTCTGAAAGATTAGCAATGGCCTGGGAAATATGAATTATGGTAATTATTTTTACCAGGCCATGCCAGAGTGAAGGAAAGAAAGAGAAGATAAAAGGGTTTCAAGTTTAGCTAAAGTATGAAATCTTGGGAGGAAGCAGTCTGCCTTGATGTTGGCTTCTTCCTTCTTCTTCCATTGGACTTGGAGTTCTCCAGCATCAGCAAAGGACCAGATGTTAGGTGGAGCCTTCTTCAGCTGGGAGATGTGTATCTAAAGTCCAAGTCTTTAACGTTTGCCTGCCACCTGGGTAGTGAAGAAGACCTGGTTCTTTCTCTTCCAAGGAGATTCAAGTGCAGTCTTTGTTCTTGTGTGTAGACCAAGTCACTTCAGTCGTGTCCAACTCTTTGACACCACATGGTATGTAGCCTGCCAGGCTTCTCTGTCCATGGGATTCTCCAGGCAAGAATACTGGAGTGGGTTGCCATGCCCTCCTGCAGAGGAATCTTCCCAAACCCACAGCTCTTAGGTCTCCTGTATTGGCAGGTGGGTTCTTTACCACTAGCAGCACTAGTGATTCCGAATCAAAAGGCTGGGAGAAGATTGAGAACGTTCACTTGGAAAGTTGCAGCCAGGTTCTTGAGGAAGCTGGAAGCATTCAGGATGTAATGCAGTTTACAGGTATATTCAAAACTTTAAAAACAATGAATAGAATTAGACTCTAATACAGCCAAAGGTGCAAATATATTTTTTCTCTGTACAGTTATACCCATTTTTTAAAAAGGATAATCACAGTGAAACTAATTTGTTTGCATTATACTTGGTATGATTATTTATATAAATATAGCAAGAATAGTGGTTGACCTTATGAGGTCTTTTTAAGACTGCTTTTCTGGAAAATGGGAAATTATTTTAATAAAACTCAGTCTTTGTTTTCTAGGCAGATCATTTAAAAGGGAATGAAAAATCTCTATTTACAGTTTCTCATTAACAGCAGACAAACAATCCAAGGACAGTTGTTTTTTCATTGGATGAAAGAAAAGTAAGGTTTAGTTTTACATAAGTACATTACTGCCTTTAAAGCTTAATTTTATAACCCTTATAATAAATTTATTTGATTTATTGACTACACAAGATAAAAATCTATCTTTTCCCAACTTTTAATTTAAATTCTCTTTTTTTCCCTCCATTCCAAAATAACTAAT
Source organism: Bison bison bison (assembly GCF_000754665.1). NCBI lineage: Eukaryota > Metazoa > Chordata > Mammalia > Artiodactyla > Bovidae > Bison > Bison bison. Next base: position 10,091,839 of record NW_011495058.1, read on the forward strand.
GTAGGACAAAATAACTTTCTTTTCCCTTAAAAAAAAGTATATGCATTCCTGATAACATCTTACTTAAAACACATATTCTACTTTCCATGTTTACAGAGGTTTTCCCCTATTGTTTGTAGTAGTTTTAATTATATATATTAGAAGTTTTATTAACCCTAAACACTTGACTTTTTATAAATTTTATTTATTTATTTTAATTGGAGGCTAGTTACAATATTGTAGTCGTTTTTGCCATACATTGACATGAATTAGACATGGGTGTACATGTGTCCCCCATCCTGAGCCCCCCTCCCACCTCCCTCCCCATCCTATCCCTCAGGGTCATCCCAGTTTACTGGCCCTGAGCACCCTGTCTCATGCATCAAACCTGGACTGGTGATCTATTTCACATATGGTAATATACATGTTTCAATGCTATTCTCTCAAATCATCCCACCCTTGCCTTCTCCCACAGGGTCCAAAAGTCTGTTCTTTATATCTCTGTCTCTTTTGCTGTCTCATGTATAGGGTCATCATTACCATCTTTTTAAATTCCATATATATGCATTAATATACTGTATTGGTGTTTTTCTTTCTGACTTACTTCACTTTGTATAATAGGTTTCAGTTTCATCCACCTCATTAGAACTGATTCAAATGCATTCTTTTTAATAGCTGAGTAATATTCCATTGTGTATATGTACCACAGCTTTCTTATCCATTCATCTGCCGATGGACATCTAGGTTGCTTCCATGTCCTAGCTATTGTAAACAGTGCTGCGATGAACATTGGGGTACACGTGTCTCTTTCATTTCTGGTTTCCTCAGTGTGTATGCCCAGCAATGGGATGCTGGGTCGTATGGCAGTTCTATTTCCAGTTTTTTAAGGAATCTCCACACTGTTCTCCATAGTGGCTGTACTAGTTTGCATTCCCACCAATGGTGTAAGAAAGTTCCCTTTTCTCCACACCCTCTCCAGCACCTATTTTTTGTAGGCTTTTTGATGGCAACCATTCTGACCAGCGAGAGATGGTATCTCATTGTGGTTTTGATTTGCATTTCTCTGATAATGAGTGATGTTGAGCGTCTTTTCATGTGTTTGTTAGCCATCTGTATATCTTATTTGGAGAAATGTATGTTTATTTCTTTGGCCCATTTTTTGATTGGGTTGTTATTTTTTCTGGTATTGAGTTGCATGAGCTGCTTGTAAATACTTGACTTTTTAGTGAAAATAAAGAGGTAAACAATTTAAAATTGTTATTTACATTAGTATTGCATGGCTTGACAAATTTACAATTATTTTTTATAAGTTCTAGAAATATATCCTTTCTCATAGTAAATTTTTTTTAGGGTGGCATGAAATATGTTTGCTAATAAACCCAAATATCTGTTAGTTTCTTTGTAAAAGGAAGCCAAAAATGGATAAACCTGTGTTCAGTAATTAATTTTTGAGTATTTTATCTTATATCTTGATATTTAATGATTATCCATCATTTAATTTAACTTAATAAACTTTAAGGTTTTAAGTTAATGAAAATATTTGAAAAATTAACCCAAAAACTTTTTATCCTACTTACATCAATTTAATTTACTTGTTCTTAGCAGTTATGTTTATATTACCCATAATCTTTATGAGACATTAAACAAAATCAGCCATCAATCCAAGCTGTTTTTCTTGTTGGCAAAATTTGTAAGAGATTACATGAACTTATTTGACCTTACCTAATAAGCCTAAGTAGAATAGAAGTTGTATGTCTGCATTATTTTTAATGTTGATAACCTTAAGGAAATGTCTATTTTAATTAAATTAACACATTTAGACTAGCTTTAATTTACTAAAGATTTCTCAGATCATGTGAACCTGAAAAGTATTTGGTTTGGTTTTTATTATATGTTTAAGAGTTTTACAATACATAACTTATGTCAGAGTTTAAATTTCTTTAGGCCAATTAAATAGAGCTCTTTTACAAAGTAATTCTGGCAGTACCATATAGACATAAAAAATATGAGACATCTGTAATACATCCATATAGACACAAGTGAACAGCCAGATGCCAACAGTGGATAGCTTACATAACACTTTAGATTTCTCGTTTGTCCAAGTTCCAAATTACCTTTCCCCCTTTTGCTTTTCTTCTGATAAAAAATACATCCTTGAAATTTGTATTTTCATATTTACATCTCAGAGGAGCAGGGAAAGAATGTAAGTTTCTCCAAGAAGGACTTTGCTTTCCTATCCATATTTTACAAGTTTTATGAAGTAAGTACGGGAGGTTTAGGGATTGATCTAAAGGAATAGGTGAACCTCAAATTGCCTCTAGAATCATATTTCTAGTTTTGCAAAGGTTTGTAAAATAAGGACAGTTGCTCTTAATTCCTCAGAGAATTGGGTTGCAACTGAAATGACATCATAGGTTGATCCACCCAATAAATCCTTTTACAGGGGCTTTAGAGGTTTTTCTTTTTTCTCTGGGTACATCATTTGATTTTAGCTTAGGGGAGAAGACCTAAAAAAAATTTCTGTCGGGCTCTGCAATTTGACCAATTTCTGACCACAGAGCTGCTTTGTATTTTTTACCGGGCACTGACAGTATTTTTGGAAAGTATTGAACAATTGCTTTGACTCAAGAGGCCCCTCCGAAGAGGGTGCGAAGGTATTTTATTTTCCTCTTTCTATTGGGTATTACAGAGGTCTGGGAAAGAGGATTCTGATACGAATTCTTACCATCAGCTATCTTCTGACCTGTCTGCCTCTTCCGTAGTGTGAGCAAACCCCTCTCCAGCCTACAGAGGGTGGAGACTGGTGTTTCTGGTTCTCCTGGAGGCTTCCTTTATATCAGTTTCAGTTCTGAAATTTTATTTTATAGAAATCAAATTCTGGCAGTTCTCAAGGGCAATTTTTAAGGGCTTTAATCTGAGTAAATATCTATTACCCTTCTTAAGACACAGGCTTGTTTTGCAATTAGGGCTTTAGAACTTTGACTCAATGTAATATATATTTACATACATGCTACTTGATGTATATTAAAATGGCTTATTTGGATCCTCTCTATTCTGAGAGACCAGGGGTTTTTGTGACCAGATTTATGTGCATATGTGCTTTAAATCTGCAAATATGCCCCCAGCCCCTGCTCAGTGGATCCAAGATAGGCACACTGGGACTACTATGTGTAAGATAAATAACTAATGAGAACAAACTATTTAGCACAGGGGGCTCAGTGGTCTGTGGTGACCTAAATGGGAAAGAAATCCAAAAAGGAGGGGATATATGTATATGCATAGCTGATTCACTTTGCTGTACAGTAGAATGTAACACAACACTGTAAAGCAACTATCAGTTCAGTTCAGTCGCTCAGTCGTGTCCAACTCTTTGCGACCCCATGAACCGCAGCATGCCAGGTCTCCGTGTCCCTCACCAACTTCTGGAGTCCACCCAAACCCATGTACATTGCGTCAGTGATTCCACGCAACCATCTAATCCTCTGTCGTCCCCTTCTCCTCCTGCCCTCAATCTTTCCCAGCATCAGGGTCTTTTCAAATGAGTCAGCTCTCCGATTCAGGTGGCCAAAGTATTGGAGTTTCAGCTTCAACATCAGTCCCTCCAATGAACACCCAGGACTGATCTCCTTTGGGATGGACTGGTTGGATCTCCTTGCAGTCCAAGGGCCTCTCAAGAATCTTTTCCAACACCACAGTTCAAAAGCATCAATTCTTTGGTGCTCAGCTTTCTTTATAGTCCAACTCTCACATCCATACATGACTACTGGAAAAACCATACTCCAACATAAAAAGAAATTCAAAGAACAGAGATAGTCTTGGGCTATCAGTCTGGGCCCGGTGGGAGATAGGACTCAGCTCAGATGGTTCAAGATGCTTTAGCGTAGACTGTACAAGGGAGGACGTGTTAACGGAATCATCAAAGACGAGTAACAACAGCAAGAAACTGTAACCACTGCTAGGACTCAAGGGGCAAGAGAAGAAGATGGCTCCACCAAATAGAGTGAGAGCTGGAGTCATAAAGGAGGGGTTTCTGGATGGGAGCCATAGGGGTGAAAGGTCACGAGCACTGCCAGAAATAGCTCAAAGCGGAGACAGAGACCTGACCTTCCTTTTCCACCTTTTTTTTTCCCCCTGCTGTTGCCTCCATAGGCACAGAAAGCTAGAGCCAAGGGAACATAGGTGAGGTGGTCCACTGGGTCAGTGGACTGACCACTGGTCCACTGGTCCACTCTGCTGATTGCAGAGACCTGTAGAGAATGGATTTTGGGGCTGGTGAAAGATTAGGTCTTGATGTAAATGTGCTACACAGATGGTTTTATTTCATTGCATGCATGCGTAGTCACTCAATCGTGTCCAGCTCTTTGGGACCCCATGGACTTGTAACCCACCAGGTTTCTCTGCCCGTGGGATTCTTCAGGCAAGAATACTGGAGTGAGTGGGTTGCCATTTCCTACTCCAGGGGATCTTCCCGACCCAGGGATCAAACCTGGGTCTCCTGCATGGCAGGTGGATTCTTGACAATCTGACCACCAGGGAAGCCCTTTGTTTTATTAGTTGTCACCTAAATGGTGAAAGAATGGTGGAGAAGAAGAGGAAAAGCTGAGACAGCTTTGGCTTACACTTGGCAAAGCTGGGGCATGAACCAGATACCCCCTCCCCAGTTATTTGAGCCTGGATTTTGTTGAATTATTCGTGCAGGGCAGTTTTTGAGGCTGTTGTATGGATCCCAGTAACCTGAGCTGCACCTGGCAGAAGTTACAATGCAGGGATTCTGTTTGGGAACAAATGAAGCTTCCTCCTGCTAGTATTGGCCACTTTTTACAGCTAATTTAAGTATATTTTATGCAGACGAGTCTATCATGAAGCTCCCAATGAGAGATGAGAAGGGAAAAGGAAAAGAAAAAGAAGAAATGATAGGAGAAGTCCCCATGTTTGTGCATGTGCTAAGTCGCTTCAGTCATGTCCGATCCCATGGACTGTAGCATGCCAGGCTCCCTTGTCCTTGGGATTCTCCAGGTAAGAATACTGGAGTGGGTTGCCATGCCCTTCTCCAGGGGATCTTCCCTACCCAGGGATCAAACCCACATCCCTTGTGTTTCTTGTATCTCTTGCACTGGCAGGCGGGTTCTTTACCACTTATGTCACCTGGCAAGCCCACTGGAGAAGTCCCCACTTGCCATAATTATGTTCAGAGGCGGTGGTGACTGGTCATCTGTGTTTGTGGAGACTGCACAGAGCTAAGCCGGTGTCTTGTTCACAGCCTGATGCTGACTGGGCATTTGGTCACTGATGTTCATTAGGTTTTGTAGGAAGAAGCAAAGATTGGTTCAGTGTAAATGATGTATGGCCTGCAGACTTCTGGGTTCAGGCCTGTTTATTAGTTTACATACAAAGCCACCCTAGGACATGTGACATAGAAATAGATTTGTTCTTATTTTGCAGCTTTGACCGAGGTTAAAATTTCTTTACTTGCAGTCTGAGTTGCTTGAAACATTGAGGCTGAGGTCCATGTGATTTCAGTTTTCACTGAAAGGACATGAGCACCCATCAGGGATTTTGAGCCATGACTTACTTACCATTTGGGGGGATGGCCAGGAAAACCTTCACGGATGTTCCTGTTTTATATATCTGAAGTTGTTGACTATCACTGAACCAGAAACTCGCATTTAATTCAAGTGTTGTGGACAGAGACATGACTAATCGGAATGATTCCGTTTCCTATGGAGCGGTTTGCAGAATCATCTTTTTATAAAAAAACTGATTGTGAGCATTTCATTAAAATGCAAATTAAACTGCAAACAACCAGAACCCACTCAACTGTCCAGAATATTTAATCATTTGGAAATTTTTTCAGTCATTTGCTTTAAGAGGATGGAGGAAATGCTGAATAGAGATCATGCATATTCATTTAATTTATTTTTACAAAAATATTTATTTATTTGGCTGCATCGGGTCTTAGTTGTGACACAAGGGATCTTTTGTGGCGGGGCACAGACTCTCTAGTTGTGGGACACGTGCTCCAGAGTGCATGGGCTTCAGTAGTTGCAGCATGAGGGCTTAGCTGCTCTGAGGCATGAGGGATCTCAGTTCCCTGACTGAGGATTGAACCTGCGTCCCGCACTGCAAGGTGGATTCTCAGGGAAGTCCCCACCCATTCTTTTTAATAACCAGTGTTCAAGATGTATCCTGTGATCATTGCAGCTTTAATCTGATGATTTTGCTTTTTTTCCTACATTGATAGCAAATGTTTAGAATAATGACTAATTTTTTAAAATTCACCTATAGAAATACCTATTGAACTCTTAATTTTCAGAGCAGGCTTCCCAAACTTGAATGTATGGATGAATAGCCCAGGGATACTAATGAACTGCAGTTTCCAATTCAGTGGGTCCAGAATTAGGCCTGAAATTCTGCATTTCTAGCAAGATGCTGGGTCAGGCTGATGCTGCTGGTATACGGATCCACTTGAGGGGTGAAGATTTAAAGAAATGTAAATAGGATGGAAGGACTCCATCTGATAAATAATCAGTTATATTTATTGCTTAGTAAATTCATCAGGATGACTAATCTTGAAAGCTGTTCACTAAAAAGATTTGCAAGCGTTCATAGGTTACTTCTTTCTGGACATTATACTGATCGAACTGCAGTATTCCTTCCATTTGCTAACTAATCAGATGTTATATATTATAAATTATGGCTTTAACAGGAGCATTGGAGTTGAAGGAAAAGAACCAACATTTTACAAAGCGATCTCATATTTGGATCTTTTTAAGAAGGCAGAAAAATACTTCTATAGTATTGCATATAATATAGTATGGAACCAATGTAGTCAGTAAAATCTAAAGAAATTATCTCATGAGAATGCACGCTGTGGAGAGGTTTTGCCTTAGAGTCATGGTCATTTATTTTTCTAAGAACATAGTATAGTCCTAATTTTTTTAAAATTTTGATTTCTGTTTTACACCAGAGACCCTGCATGGGATTTGGTTTCCCCATAAACATAGAATAAGACATATAGAAGCTAGTTGTTTGCAGGTGATTGTTTACTTTTTACTCTGCTGGGAATTTACTTGGTGCCAAGGTCAAAGGTTTTGAAGGAAAGCACCCCTTTATTAGGACAAAAGTGAGTCATTCCAGCGTTAGTTTTCTATTCTGAAAGTTCAACTTTATGACTCTAAAGAGCTTTGGCATGGGATGTAGCATCCTTTTTTATTCTTCCTTCAAAATTGTTTTGACTATTCTGTGTCTTCTACATTTCCATATAAATTGTAGAATTATCTTGTCAATTTCCTCAATGAGCCTACCAGAGTTTTGGTTGTGATTACCTTGAATTCTCAGTGGAGGAAAATCAATATCTAAACAACACTGATGAAAAGATGATGTGCCAGGGATAAAAGTCCTGCAACCTTTAAAAAGGAAGAACAATTTGCCTTCAAAATAAGGCTGAAAATACCTACTAAACACTTTTTAAAGAGAATTATCCTTTGCTGACTGTAGAGCTAATGTTCCTAAAAAGCATCCTTGTTGGCAAAACCCTATTGTTGTGGAATCAGTATCTTTAGACTTGCTTATCGTGCAAATTGTTTCTGGTAGGATGGATTGTGCTGGTTTGTTTTTAGACCATTTTTACACTATGACGCAGCAGTGGTGCTTTTTTAGAAGTGCTTTGGGTTGCTTTTGTTCATTAAGGCTCATGGTTGAAAGGTAAAATGGATACTGGGAGAGTTGGGAACGGATAGCTGGGAATTTCAAGTGAAAGTGAAAGTCGCTCAGTCATGTCTGACTCTTTACGACCCCATGGACTATAGCCCGCCAGGCTCCTCTGTCTATGGGATTCTCCAGGCAAGAATACTAGAGTGGGTTGCCATGCCCTCCTCCAGGCCATCTTCCCAATTCAGGGATCAACCCCCTGTCTCTTGCATTGCAGGAAGATTCTTGACTGTCTTAGCCACCTGGGAAGCCCAATGACTTATGGAGAGGGTTACAGGAAACCAGCACGGGATAGGAAAGGCTGCTGCATCTAGAAGGGTACTAGGGATCTTTGACCTCCAGGCCTAAAGAGGAAGGGGAAGGAGCTGTCATCAGAAGTTAGAGAGATGAAATTGTTGGAAGGGCCACCAGAAAGTGGGTAGATTGATGCGACTGCAGGCAAGCTGCAGGGAGGCAGCCAGGGGCACCAGTGCCCAAACCTCTTTGCCTCTGCCCTTCCATCTTCGGCTGCCTTGATTTTCCATGGTTGACTCCAGCCAGGAGCCAGAAGGCCAGGGCTGGGTGTAATCCCTAGAGGTCCAAACCGGGTGAGGAGTGGGGAGTGTGGATCTGTAGGCATCAATGCAGAGTATGCCCCACAGAAGGGTCTGCATGTATTTACAGATGGTCTGAACAGCTGGTAGAAGGCTGTACCAGAAGCATCTTTCACTTATTCAAATTTTCTATGAGTATCACTCAAAGTCTACAGAAAACAACCATGTTCTTCTTACCCATCCTATCATGCAATAGTTTTTACACACCAAACTGTGCATAAAGTATTCCCCCATCAAGGTAAGAGTCTGGTGATGGAGCCCAAAGCAGCATACTCTTAGTACAATATTTCTTTGAAGGCTCAATATTTTAAATATTCAGATAAAGTTTGAGTTTAACATTATAAAATATTCCATGCTAACCATTCGAGCATGGTGATTCCAGCTCCAGAAGCTCAGATTAAATCTGAAAGTAGGCCTTCTCCAAACTGGTCAGTAGTTTCTATTCTTTAGTAATTCACTTCCTGCAGATCAGACTTTGAAAATAGCTGCAGAAAATGGAAAATCAAAGTGTAGAAACAAAATACAGAAATGTGTGCAGAAATAATGAGTGCTACACAATTGATTTACTGGTATCTTGTGGAGATTGCATGTTTACACGTGAGAAGTATTTTCAACTGAGCGCTCAGGAGGCTGAGTGCTCTGATAGGCAGCGCTCACAGATGATAAGGAACATCATCTGTCTCACCCAAGTCTCCGAGCACCTTATGTTGCCACTCTGTTCAGTGCTCTTTGAATAAAGGTCATGAAGGCACTCAGAGTTCCTTCTTGTGACAGATCTTAAGAAAATGACTACAGAAACAAACTGGAATACCATTTGGTTTTCAGCTTAATTAGCAATCTCTCACTCTCTCTCTTCTTTTTTTTTTTTTGACTTCCATTCAGACCTGCAATTTGTATAAAAATTTAAAAATCAGATTATTTTTAGTTTTGGATCAATAAACATTAAAGGTAAACACCACCAGTGAAATTGCCTTTGAGTCACATCCTGATGGGTCCCTCTAAAATCCTTGGTAATGATGAGCCCTGGCATTTGGAGTGTGTTGTGTGGCTTTTGGGGATCGTTTAGGAAACCTGTGAAACTGGGGTGGTATTCCAATCTGAGATTACTGAGAATGTGATTTCTAAAAGTTCTTTAAGCACCCTGTATTTTTCTCTTTGTATTAATTCACAATGTGAGGCAGGAAGGGTCAAGTTACCAAAGGCATCATTAATTAAAAAAAAAAAAAAAAAGGAGTTTTTTTTTTTTAATTGTGAAATATTTATTTTTTATTTTATTTTATTTTTTTTTAAATTAATTTTATTCTATTCTCAAACTTTACATAATTGTATTAGTTCTGCCAAACATCAAAATGAATCCACCACGGGTATACATGTGTTCCCCATCCTGAACCCCCCTCCCTCCTCCCTCCCCACACCATCCCTCTGGGTCGTCCCAGTGCACCAGCCCCAAGCATCCAGTATCGTGCATTGAACCTGGACTGGCATCTCGTTTCATACATGATATTTTACGTGTTTCAATGCCATTCTCCCAAATCTTCCCACCCTCTCCCTCTCCCACAGAGTCCATAAGACTGTTCTATACGTCAGTGTCTCTTTTGCTGTCTCGTATACAGGGTTATCGTTACCATCTTTCTAAATTCCATATATATGCGTTAGTATACTGTATTGGTGTTTTTCCTTCTGGCTTACTTCACTCTGTATAATAGGCTACAGTTTCATCCACCTCATTAGAACTGATTCAAATGTATTCTTTTTAATGGCCGAGTAATACTCCATTGTGTATATGTACCACAGCTTTCTTATCCATTCATCTGCTGATGGACATCTAGGTTGCTTCCATGTCCTGGCTATTATAAACA
>NW_011495058.1:10102079-10140465 GCF_000754665.1 Bison bison bison
GAACATTGGGGTACACGTGTCTCTTTCCCTTCTGGTTTCCTCAGTGTGTATGCCCAGCAGTGGGATTGCTGGATCATAAGGCAGTTCTATTTCCAGTTTTTTAAGGAATCTCCACACTGTTCTCCATAGTGGCTGTACTAGTTTGCATTCCCACCAACAGTGTAAGAGGGTTCCCTTTTCTCCACACCCTCTCCAGCATTTATTATTTGTAGACTTTTGGATTGCAGCCATTCTGACTGGTGTGAAATGGTACCTCATAGTGGTTTTGATTTGCATTTCTCTGATAATGAGTGATGTTGAGCATGTTTTCATGTGTTTGTTAGCCATCTGTATGTCTTCTTTGGAGAAATGTCTATTTAGATCTTTGGCCCATTTTTTGATTGGGTCATTTATTTTTCTGGAGTTGAGCTGTAGGAGTTGCTTGTATATTTTTGAGATTAGTTGTTTGTCGGTTGTTTCATTTGCTATTATTTTCTCCCATTCTGAAGGCTGTCTTTTCACCTTGCTAATAGTTTCCTTTGATGTGCAGGAGTTTGTTTGAAGAAGGCCAGTGTCCTTCCTGATATTTCAGTGCCCTCAGTGCAGACTTGGGCGGGAGGATATGTTCATACCATTCTTTCCACCAAAAGTTTGGGTAACAGTGAAGTGCTTGCCCATGGAACACTTTGGAACAAGTAGCTAGGGCTTCCTTGGTGGCTCAGGGTAAAGAATCCACCTGCCATTGCAGGTGACACAGGTTTGATCCCTGGTCCAGGAAGGTCCCACATGCCATGGAGCAACTGAGCCCATGTCCTACAACTGTTGAGCCTGTGCTCTAGAGCCTTGGAACCACAACTTCTGAGCCCACGTGCTTCAACTGTTGAAGGCTGCGTTCCTGGATCTGTCCTCCACAACAAGAGAGGCCGCCACAATGAGAAGCCTGCACACCACAACTAGGGAGTGACCCCCACTCACTGTAACTAGAGAAAAGCCCGTGCAGCAAAAATTAAATAAACAGAATAGTGACTGTACCGCACTCCTCTGTACCTGAGGTTGTATTTTGTTTTATTTTTTCATGTCACTTGTTGCTAAGACACTCTTTGTGGTCTGATCTCTAATGTTCTTATAATGAGGTGATGTCCTCCCAGGCTTTTTGCCAATCTGAAGCCAGTTGGACCTTTACTTCTAAGTAAGGGTAGAGTGGGGAGAATGCATATTTTGTATAACCCATGTCCACTCACTCAGGGTATTTGAATGACTATAGTGACCTATTTTGGATGGAGATGGCGTTGGATGGTTCCGTTTAACAAAAGTATGGATACAGCAGTTGTAATATTGCTGGATGACGTGACCCAACCCAGAGGGACAGAGGGGCACCCCTGGATTCCTAGAGAAGAAGAAGGAGTTGGCTGCCAAAGTTCACAATACATTCATCTTTGCTACATCAATATTCCTTGTTTTCTTTTTTAACAAGATTTTTTTTAAGTCAGAGGACTAAGGTGTCCTCAACTGTAAAGGATTGGGGAGGGTAGAAGAGAGCGAAAATCAAACATGATACCTCACCAGGTAGACCCTGATGGAGAGCAGCTTTGCCTGGTGTTTACTGTATCTGCATTTGAGGGGCCCACCTCCCTTATTTCTATCTCCTTTCCAGGCTCCTGACCTTTTTTCCTCTCATTCCAGCCAGTCAGTCAGTGTTAGTTGTTCAGTCGTGTCTGACTCTTTGTGACCCCACAGACTGTATGTAGCCCGTCAGGCTCCTCTGTCCATGGAATTTTCCAGGCAAGAGTACTGGGGTGGTTGCCATTCCCTTCTCCAGGGTATATTCCTGACCCAGGGATTGAACCAGGGTCTGCTATATTGCAGGCAGATTTTTTACCATCTGAGCCACAAACTGCTTTGTAATTCCTGATTGCCCCTACCCCACTTATGATAAATCTGCTTATGTCTGAGACTTGTACTTTCTCTCTACTATATGTTCTTCTCGAAACTGTTTAAGCCTGAAGGCCACCCAAGTGGGATGGAAGGCTGTGAGGCTTTCCTCTCTCATCTCTTCTTATTTACTTCCCTAAAAGTCTTTCCCAGAATTAACAAGAAGACTCATGCCAACCTCTTGAGAGGCTTTGATGACGTGATGGCTAATGTACTGTTGAAATCTGCCAGGGCAGGAAGTGGATGTCATAGCGGTGCTGAAATACATCCTGCAGAGGACTAGGTGAAGGGCAAGGTGCAAGACTTTGACAGGTACCTGAATCGTACCAAAGGATGACTCGTCTTGTTCGTCTCAAGTTAGGGCACATTAAAGCCACTTATTTAGATTTTGAAACATATACTCAAAGAGGTCAAGGGACTAGTATCCTAAAGTTTGGGAAACATGCCCATAGGACCCTTTAGAACAAGCAGCTACCCTGTACTTGCAGGTACCTGGTGGTCACCCTTCAGTCCAAGGTTATGGATCTTTGCACAGCATCAGAGTGAGCACTTGATAAATGGATAGGTGAGTATACAGACAAATATTAATGAATGAATCACCTGGGCGAGGGCAGTGGTGGAAGACCAACTCTCTGCCTTCTATCCAAAAAAGGCCATGTCATCCCATGTAGTTGATTCCTGGGTTCTGTGGATAATGTATACAAAATCTGATATGCTCTTCTTTTTTTTTTTTTTTTTCAAAGACAGAAAAGTGAAGAGAGAGGCACTTCTTTGTTCAGAGAATTGTAATTAAATTGTAGGATTATTACTCTGACTTTCTGGATTAAGGAAGTATGACTCACACAGAGTTGGAAACTTGTCTGGTCTAAGCCCTAATCAAATGCATGAATCTCTCTAGGGCACCCCGGAGGCCAATCCTGCAGAATTCTTTCCACCATCACCCTCATCCTAATATAAAGCTGTACATAAAAATGTGTCTCTGACACCCCCAATGGCTTTCATCTTAAATTACTTTGTTGTCTGCATTTCTGCATTCCCTCCTCTTATCAGTTTCCCACTTTGGATCACAGGACTGGTTTTCTTGTTTAGAGTCATAAATTTCTTGACCTTCTTCCATCTTTCCCCTAATTAAAAAAAAGGGGTTTCCATGTGGAATGGAAGCTTGTGAATTTTTTGCCTTTGATTTTGAATGCCAACTACTTTCTTTGAAACCTGTGTATACAGTATTCCATTCCTAATTTTAACATATGGATAGAAGGCAAGTATTACTTTTATAATGGTCAGTATTTAATTTGCACTGGTCTCTGAGAATTTGAAATTTGGTCAGAATTTTGGCTTTACAGTAAGAGGAAACTATCCAAATTAAAAAGAGTTCTAAATTTTTAGGGACTTGACTTGGACACTTTACACGTGAACACTTGCTCTAGAAAAGTATGTGAGATTCACATCATTGGAGCAGCCATTGTAATCTAAGCTGAACAACCAACTGCTTTGGAGACACTGAAAGAAGCTTCATTAGTTGAAATAGTCGAAGTTACCGTAGTCTTGCTTTCCCTTCCTGTTTAATTTTTTTAAAAAGATTTTGATGTGGATCATTATTGAATTTGTTACAGTGTTGCTTCTGCTTTATGTTTTGGTTTTTTGGCTCAGAGGCATATGGGATTTTAGCTCTTTGACCAGGGACGGAACCCACACCACTTACATTGGAAGGCAGTCTTAACCACTGAACTGCCAGGGAAGTCCCTTTCCTGTTTAATTTTTTACTTGCCCATGTCATAGTGTCTTTCAGAATCAGATCAGAACTTCTGAACTTAGGGCTGAGAGTGAGAAGCTAAGCACCCTGTCAGCCCTATAGGAATATTTCGGAATCTCACTGAAAGGAAAGGCAGTTTGAAAAAGCAACTTCAACTTAGAATATTAATTTGCATTTGAAAACCTTTAGCAACAAAAGTAACAACAGAAATCCTATTGTGTCAAAATAGGAAAGCATCTATGGAGATGAAATCATCTAAGACCTAAATCCTAAACCAAAATGCACCAGGCTTGGAATTTCTTCCTCTTGCCTATGGAGGAGGAAGATGTGTCGTGTTGTCAAAATCTGAGTATCAGATGCTTGAATTATATAGTAGTAATCCTCTTGTAGTATCAGTGATGCCAAACCGTTCAGGCTTAATTGGTATTTTCAGCATAACTAGTAGTGAGGTGAAGGAGAAAGGCCACCTAAATTATAAACACACTTTGAAATATTGTGATATTAAACAAGGTAAAAGAATTTTTTTTTGGTCGTCTCAATTCTAGGTTTCATTGACCTTGGTGCCACAGATACTTTCTTTCTTTTTTTTTTTTAATTTTATTTAATTTAACTTTACAATATTGTATTGGTTTTGCACATCAATCTTACTACCTATGTCAAGGCTGCTGGAGAAAAATCATGAAACTGCTTGAACATGGGTACCACTCAGCAGCGGTTTCTGCCTCACCTGAACCTTCGGTTCCATCCAGAATTTCTGCTGAGTGTTTCTGGTTCTTAACTTTTACAGTCCCAAATCTAAACCATTCCCACCTCCCTGGGAAGAGAATCTGATTGTCACCAGATGACCCATTCGGCCGCCACAGTGGAAATGAGGTCATCCTTGACTCACCTCTGTCCTTACCCTTTGGGTCTCATAAGCCATGGTGTTCTGTGTGTTTGCTTTGCGAGGATTGTGTTTTATCTGTTCCTTAGCTCCAGCTGTTTTACTGCCTAAACTATTCAAACAGCTCCTTAACTGGCCTTACTTTTCCAGTCATTCTCTCTTCTAATCTGTCCTTAATACTGTCACCAAGGAGCACAAATTTAATCATGTAGCTGCCTCCAGGGAAGAGACACTCTTCGTTGGCTTCCCACGGTCTATACAAGCAGATTGAAGTCTTTAGGCTTGCAGACGAAGCCTTCCCATAACCTGCCCTCTGCCTAGCATGCTGGCCACATCTGCCCTAGTTCCACTGTAGCACCCATGCTCAAGCCTGTCAAATGACCACAGTCTGGGGAACACAGCTGGCTCTTACGCAGTCCCTACCACAGGGTTTGCAAGCAGTCTTCAGCAAGTCAATATCAGTCAGAGATAGAAACAAACATTCTTCTCTGAGTTCTATTCATTGAGATTTGTATTCTTCTCTAGGGAAACTGTCTAACATTATACATTGATTATGGATTCAAGAATTAGAAGGTATTTGAAATATTATGACTTATTCTATTCATGTTTTCAATAAATAAATTCCTTTTCTAAAACTTCTAACTCTTCTGCTAAGCTGCTAAGTTGCTTCAGTCGTGTCCGACTCTCTGTGACCCCATAGATGGCAGCCCACCAGGCTCCCCCGTCCCTCGGATTCTCCAGGCAAGAGCACTGGAGTGGATTGCCATCTCCTTCTCCAATGCATGAAAGTGAAAAGTGAAAGGGAAGTTGCTCAGTCGTGTCCGACTGTTCATGATCCCATGGACTGCAGCCTACCAGGCTCCTCCATCCATGGGATTTTCCAGGCAAGAGTACTGGAGTGGGGTACCATCTCCTTCTCTGTCTAACTCTGGGTTAAGCTCAAATAACTCAAGGACAGTGAGCTCATTACCTTAACCAACAAACTATTTAATTTCTAGGAACACATGATAGAAATTTCTGGTGAAAACATTTTCTTGATATAGCTTTTACCTGTCCATGTTGGTTTTTTTTTTAATACCATTTATTTAATTTATTTATTTGACTGCACCAGGTCTTCATTGCAGCATTGTGGGATCTTTAGTTGCCGCATGCAAACTCTTAGTTGCGGCACGTGGGATCCAGTTCCCCGACCAGGGATCGTACCTGGGCCCCCTGCACTGGAAGCAGGGAGTCTCAGGCCCTGGACCACCAGGGAAGTCACCCTTTGCTGGTTCTTGATCTTGGTTTCTTATCGGAAAAAGTCCAATCCTTCTTCCTTATGTTGGTTCTTCGGGTATCTGAAGACAGCAGTACTTTCTCCCCGGTAATATATTAATTAAAGAATCTGCCTGCAATGCAGGAGACAAGGGTTCGACCCCTGAGTGGGTAAGATCCCCTGGAGAAGGGAATGGTTACCCTCTCCAGTATTCTTGCCTGGGGAATTCCATGGATAGAGGAGCTTGGTGGGCTGTAGTCCATGGGGTCGCAAGGGTCAGGCATGACTAAGCGACTAGCAGGCAGTGTGCAGATTGTGTCACGTTTGCCTCTTACCTTATGGTGTCAGCTCTCTGCCTTTCTGGGGGCCCTTTCAGCTGGCTCAAGGTTGTCTATGTATCTTTGTGTTTACCAACTAGTCAACCACAGAGAGGCTTTCAAGACTGCTCTCCTCGTATCTCTTAGGCTTGTTAGTGCAATCTGAGATTATGTTAGATTGGCAACAGTGTCACTTTGTCAACTCATATTGACTGTCAGCTGAAATTACTCCTTATTTCTACTTAAGGGCAGAAACCGTGTATTCTTAACATCCATCATGTTGTATTACAGTTGAAAGTTGAATACAGTCTGGTACTTAGACAATTATATTTTGACCTACATTTAATCCTTGTTACATTTTAACTGTTAAAGTTCTTTTTGTGAATCCTTATTCTCAGCATGTAACATATCCAATATCCTCCCCAGCTTTTTGCCAATATAAGTTTAGGCCATTGACAAGTTATTTAATCAGGTTAGATTATATCTGTAATAAGAGTAGACATTTATTGAGCATTATTTATTTGCTGGGCTTCCCTGGTGGCTCAGTAGAAAAGAACCTGCCTGCCAGTGCAGGAGATGTAAGTTTGATCCCTGGGTTGGGAAGATCCCCTAGAAGAGGAAATGGAAACTCATTCCAGTATTTTTGCCAGGATAATCCCATGGATGGAGGAACCTGGTGGGCTACAGTCCATGCGGTCGCAAAAGAGTTGCGTCACAAAAGAGTCGCGTCGCAAAAGAATCGCACACAACTCAGTAACTAAACAGCAACAGCAACAATTATATGGCAGGCACCAAAGCTCTGCCTTTCCACGTGTATCCTTGGTAGTTTCATACAGTACTGTTGATAACCCTCTCTTTACACACAAACCACTGAATCAGACATAGGTCCTAAGGGCTGCCTTTGGAAATCTTTCTTCCAGTTGATAGTAATTCACTCATCAATTTCTTTTGAGGAGAGTCTTTCAGCCAGTTACTAACAATCTTCTCACTTATACTATGATCTAATACATAAATCTCTTACATACAGGCTATCAGTATGATAAACTCCTGATTATTTATCTTAATGATTTTTTTCTGATTATTTTAGTAACATGTGACCTTTGAGGAAATAATGGCAAATATAGCAAATTATAAAGAAAAATAATAATCACTCTAAATCTTACCATCCAAGAATAACAACTGTTAACTTTAAAAGATTCCATATGCATGTTTGATCGTATTTTTTATGCTTATTGCTTATTCCCTAGTTACAATGTCCAGTTCTTTGAAAAATTTAGTGTTTTCTGCTCTGTCTCTCAAAGAAACTCTTAACTGAGAAGAGATTATTAGCTGATAGAGTGATTATTTGTCCTTTTAGTAGTTATGTTACTGGATTTGTCCAACTCTGTTTAAATAATAAGTTTGCAATGAGGAATAATATATCTTTCATATTATTCATATGTGGTATTGGTTTGTGATATGAAATTGAGTGAAGTTGAGTAATTGGTAATATATGTGAGTCTATGTAAGTTTTTTTTTTAATCTTTATTAATGTGAAAGGAAGGAATATTAGCATATGTTATAAACAATTAGCTTTAGAGTCAGTCAGTCAGTTCAGTCACTCAGTCATGTCCGACTCTTTGCGACACCATGAATCGCAGCACGCCAGGCCTCCCTGTCCATCAGCAACTCCTAGAGTTCACTCAGACTCACGTCCATCGAGTCAGTGATGCCATCCAGCCATCTCATCCTCTTGTCATCCCCTTCTCCTCCTGCCCCCAATCCCTCCCAGCGTCAGAGTCTTTTCCAATGAGTCAACTCTTCACATGAGGTGGCCAAAATACTGGAGTTTCAGCTTTAGCTTTAGAGTAGAATAAAATAATCATTTTTTACTTACATACTTAGAATAATTACTATTTACCTGCAAAGAAAATTTATTTCTTGGAAGAATTTGCAAGGACTCTGTGTTGTTGGGTAAATACTTCCATACTTGGGTTTATTTAAGACATTCTAAACTGGTCTCGGAGAAGGCAATGGCACCCCTCTCCAGTACTCTTGCCTGGAAGATCCCATGGACGGAAGAGCCTGGTAGACTGCAGTCCATGGGGTCGCTAGGAGTCGGACATGACTGTATAACTTTCAAGTAGACAACCTGAGCGACTTCACTTTCACGCATTGGAGAAGGAAATGGCAAGCCACTCCAGTGTTCTTGCCTGGAGAATCCCAGGGACGGGGGAGCCTGGTGGGCTGCCGTCTTTGGGGTCGCACAGAGTCGGACACGACTGAAGAGACTTAGCAGCAGTAGCAGCAGCAAACTGGTCTAAGGAATTCTCAATTTGTACAAGATTATATCTTTGATTTTAGGAAATAAATTAGCATAAGCTGATGTAAAACTTAGCCATTGTTGTTGTTTAGTTGCTAAGTCGTATCTGACTCTTTTGTAATCCCATTGAATGTAGCCCACCAGGCTCCTCTGTCCACAGGATTCTCCAGGCAAAAAAACTGGAGTGGGTTGTCATTTCCCTCTCCAAAGCGTCTTCCTCACCCAGGGACTGAACTCATGTCAGTCATCCACCTTGTCATCCAACTCGTGTCATTCACCTTGCGTTGGCAGGTGGATTCTTTTCCACTGAATGGGGTGGGAAGCCCTAAAACTTAGCTACAGAAAGTGCTTTGTTTGAATATATGTTTTAACGCCCAAATGTTTATGCTTCAGGAAAATATATTTGGTAATGCTATAGGGAATACGAATTCCGAGAAGGCAACGTTTATGGAGCTTTTGTAAATTCTTAGATAAGTCAGTATTTTAGACACTAGATATGGGAACCTTAAATAGTGATCTCCATGTGACTCTCAGGGTCCTTCTGCTGTGGCTCAAAGTAACTTTCTGCTATGTTTCTGAGAACCGTTTCTTCTGTTTCTTCTGATACCCAGCCCTGTGCTCTAGGAAAACAGAACCACTTACGCCCAGTCCATCATAATTTTTCCAGTGGTCCTTCTTTTGGTGCTTCCTTGGCTGGAATGTACTCTGCCCCGTTCCCTTCTGCTGGAGTTCCCAGCACATTTTCAAAGTTGTAGTTGATTACAGTGTTATGTTAGTTTCTGGTATACAGCAAAGTGATTCATATATGTATATATATTTTTCCATAGTCTTTTCCATTATGGTTTATTACAACACACTGAATATAGTTCCCTGTGCTATACAGTAGGACCTTGTTGTTTATCTATTTTATATATGGTAGTTTATTTCTGCTAATACATAATTCCTAATTCATTCCTCCTCCACCCCCTTTCCCCTTTGGTAACCATGTTTGTTTCCTATATCTATGAATCTGTTTCTGTTTGTGCTATAAGTAAGCACAAATAAAAATAAATCTGTAAAAAAATGTGTGCTGTATTTTAGATTACACATACAAGTGATATTATACGGTATTTTCTTTCTCTTATTTCACTTAGTTTGATACTCTCTAGGTCCATCCATGTTGCTGCAAATGGCATTTCTTCACTCTTTTCTTGCTGAGTAGCATTTCATTGTATATACGTACCACATCTCCTTTATCTATTCATGTGTTGATGTATATTTAAGTTGCTACAATCTCTTGGCTATTGTAAATAGTGCTGCAATGAACATTGGGGTGCATGTATCTCTTTGAATTACAGTTTTGTTAAGATATATGCCCAGGAGTGGAATTGCTGGATTCCAGCACATTTTGAATAATCTCCACCAGCATTCCCTGAAGGGATATTGCTTCTAACATCTTGTAACCCCTTCATGTTGCTTATTACACATTGTCTTGATTTATTTGTAATCTTGCCTTGTCTACTTCATTAGATAATAAGTTTCTTAAGATTAAGTCCTGGAGCCTTGTTTTATTCATTTATATATTTCTGGGTGACCAGTGCTTCATATGGGCCTTGTGCTCCCAGGGCCTTCTTTGAGCAATTATTGAATTAAAGGGTCTATCAGGAGATGGTGGGGGAGAATTTACCATGTACCTGGCTCCAGTAATTCTAAAACCATCCTCTATGAAATAGGCTAATACTTTCCTCAAATAACTTTGGTTCATTGTTTAACCAAAAATTGAGCTACTATTATGCTTCAAGCATTGTGCCAGATACTTTGGACAAAAGGACAAGGCCTAGTTTTTGTCTTTAAGACATGTACAACCTACTGGAGAAAAGCTATGTGAATAAATAAATATTTCAGTATAGCATGACTCTTTCTCGATGTCATTGAGCTTTTGAGTGGCGGAACTGTGCTTAAAATCCAAGTCTGTCCAACTCCAAAGGCATGAGCCATGATGCTTCCAGAATAGAAAAACTAGCAGTGTTAAGAGGGAGATCTCCTCAGAAGAGTGAAACAATAGCCTTCTTCCACAGATTGTTGAAAACATTAGTAAATAGAGCCATTTTGTTTTGTTCACGAACTAGGTCCTTCAGAAGCTTGGGAAAGCTGATGAGACAAAAGATGAACAGTTTGAAGAATATGTCCAGAACTTCAAACGGCAAGAGGCAAGTACATTTATCTAGTTTCTGGAGTGGGAAATGGGTTGACTTTGTGTTTTAGTGTGTAAATGAAATGCTTTGATGTTGAAGAAAGAACTCATTCACTGGGCTTGGTATTAACTAATTCTGTAGACGTTTTCTGTGTAAGGCAAAGAGGTAGTGGGCACTGCAGGAAGAAGATTTGTGTTTTAGAATCTCAGGAGATAGAGACTTTGCTTTCCTGGAGCTCTTCAATACAGATTACTGATCTCAAGGAAAGGCGATCTTTTTAGTGGTTTATATTCCACTAAATATTATCAGTAGTTAAATATTTCTGGCATAATTACTTCAGTTGCTGCATGCATCAAGATCACGAATTCTCGATAGAGATTATATCTCCTTAAGAGGGAGAAAACTGGTTCTTGTTGGATGAAATGTACTCTTTTTATGAGAACACGTCACATAAATACTGATAGTATATCTGTGGTATTAAGATTTTATGAAGGGGTATGATTAGGAAAAAAAAAATGCCCAAAACATTTCCTCAAGGGCGGCGATAATGAGAAAAGTTTGAAAAATGCAATTTGTGATATTTGTTCCTTTCTTAGGGTGCTACATGTTTAACAGTAGTAGTAGTGCTCAGTTGCTCAGTTGTGTTCAATTCTTTGCCACCCCATGGACTGTACCCTGCCAGGCTCCTCTGTTCATGGGATTTCCCAGGCAAGAATACTGGACTGGGTTGCCATTTTCTTCTCCAGTGTTTAACAGACACATGAATAAATAAGCTATTTTGAAAATTATTTGTTTATATCACTAGGGCTTGATTCATGGTTAGCATATCACCTGTAGAGAGCAGGCGTTAGAGTTAGGGAAAAGGAAGCAGGGCCCTCTCAGGTTAGAAAATTCAATTTAGATGTGGGCTGGAACAACCAACTTTGGAAAGTGGGGTTTGGACATGAGGACAATGTAAGGACATGGGTTTATTTCTCTGCTTTTGTTGTAGCCACCAATGTCTACAGGTGAAATTGTGGCTTCAGAGATAAGTATGCACGGCGTCAGTGATGACAACTTAGAAATGGAAAATCAGCACAGGTTTTATGTCACTCCCTTTGCTTCTGTTTTCACATCCTTGACCATGGAGGTTTCTTTTTTCCATTTGTGTATCAGAGTTTTTGACTGCATTCTAACTGGAGACAGGCTGTTTCTTTTCCTCACCCACAGGCAATATAAAATCCAGCAAGTAGAACCAGGTAGACTAGTCTCCACCAAAGCACATTCCTGAGTGTCTCCAATTTCATTCTAAGACTAAAGGTTGGACAGATAGGAACTCATTTTAATATGAATGACAGTGATCTCATTCTATCTGAAAATGTGGAAAGAGAGGGGAGTTGGAGAAGAAAGCAGTAATAGAGAGAAAACTAGTTCTTATCCAAATCACTAAATATTATAGAGAACTTTGGATTTATGAAGGTAGAAGAGAGAATTCTTAGAGAAATGTTGGGTGTTGGCCCATAGAAGAAGGCACCCCCCCCCACCCCCAGCAAAGTCTCCTCCAGGAGAACAGATTCTCCACGTTCCCTTATGTCCTCATTTGGTGAGTTCTCTTACATTTTTCATGCACTAAGATAGGGCTCGTGCAGATTATTGACTTGGATGGCAGCAACTTCCCATAGATAAACTTGTCAATCAGTGCCCTTGTTACTTTGCAGGGAGGTCCCCAATGTCTGCTTGAAGGGACTGGATTTGGATAGAAGAAGTGACTCATGTTTATAGTTTTTCATACTTGAGGATTACACTCTTTGCTTTGAAGCTTGGTCTTCCTGTCTAGTGTGTCCCTGTGGAGCTAATTAGTTCTCTGCTGTTAGATTTTTTTTCTCTATCCGTTTTATTATAGTATGATATTTTAGCACCCCTGAAGGCTGACCTTGGGAAGCATGAAGCTCAGGAATGCATTCATGTAAGGTAGTACTTTGCATTTTCCAGTTCCGGTGAATTTTTAGTTCTTTTTGGACTTTGTTGACTGAACAAGGTGAAGACTGTTTTTTTGTCTAATGTATTAGAGAAAAGTGCAGTTGGCTGAGTCATCAACTTTTATCAGTTTAATACTGCTCTGCCATCTATTCCTGTCACTTTATACATTATCAAATATTGTGGAGCCAATAGTAAGTACGCTGTTATTCTTGAAGAACAGCATCTAAGTTCTGGCAAGATCATTAGCAGATTTCAGGATGCAGGTAAAACTTCAACATTTAGGGAAACTTAAACAAGCAATTCTACTTTATAAGAATAAAATGAGCAGAATGGAAATGTAGGAATAGTATTTCTCAGGGAGTCTCCTGACCCTATTTGGTTCCCTTTGGAAATACTCTGCATCAAAACCATCTTGCATTTGTCGATCTTGCTCATTTTGATATTTTCTGTTTTAATCAGAAAGAGTAAATTATAGTCATTTTCATGCCACAAGAAGGGAGGGAACCTTAACCTTGTTGGTAGATAGAGGGAGAAAAGGAAAAAAGGAGGGTGTGGGAGGAAGTTGAGGAGACTGTTTATTAATCTATCGAAATATATTAAAGTTTGGGAAGAATGGCTGAAGACTGAATTTATTAATACTCTAGAGGGAAAAATCCCTTTAATCCCCAGTACATATTGATGACCATTTCCCATCCACTGCATATGCTGAAAAAAGGCATAGTCCTTGTGTAGAAATATTAACCAAGGATGAAGGATCTATCAAGATTGTGGTGACCTCTGCAAAGCCTACTATTTTTAGTATTAACGTGAATCATTATTCTAAAGGCAGAAGATTTTTTTGATGTGGACCATTTTTGAAGTTTTTATTGAATTTGTTTACAATATTTTCTTCTGTTTTATGTTTGGGGTTTTTGGCCATGAGACAGGTGGGATTTTAACTCCCAGGCCAGGGATTAAACCCACGCCCACTGTGTTGAAAAGCAGTCTTAACCAGTGGACTGCCAGGGAAGTCCCCGAAGGCATTATCTTACAGCTGCATTCTCTGAGGACATTGACCTAGGACATCTAGATTTATTTTTTCTGTGTATATATATTTCAAATCCAAAAAGATATTATGCATAGTATAAAGTGAACTTCTTTTTTGGGTTGGTACATTATATTATAGTCATCTGACCATACTCAATTAGTATTACATCAATAGTAGACTACTAAAATGTTCTAGAAAGTATTCAAACATTTTGGGCTTGCTTTTAAATTCTCTTGAAATTCATAAAAGTCCTTATAGTAATTCGTATAATTCCCTGCAGTAATTCCCTGCTCGTTCATGGTGGAAATGGGTCTGTGTTTGAGCTTGAGCTTGAGGCTTAGCTTTTATCTTATTCCAACTCCCAATTCTCTTTTTAATGCCAGACTTATTTTCCTAAAAGTTATATGATTTGTGTTAGCCCAGAAGCCTGGTTGAAGGGTCTGTGCATATGCTGTCATTGTCCACTGTGCTCCACGTTGTCATGGATTTTGTGGTCTAGATTTTATGAACAGCTCAGTTAGGACAGGGAGGAAGGGAGAGGAGGGTCCAGCAAGTGGAAATCAAGTGAATCACTCTCACCCCCTGAGAACTCAGGGCTTTCCATGGACAAGTGGTAAGGAAAGCAAGGATTAGAAATATCCAGCAGGAAGAATGAGATGTAACTTTACCCTTTCCTTCCCAGAGGGTTTGTTTCCTTTCTTACCAACACTGCTGACAAGTAGCAGAAAAGACTGCTGTGAGTGTTGGGTGCTTTCGTGTCAGTTCACTGGAGTGCCTGCTAACGGCTGTGTTAAGGAATCCAGATTAGGTCCCCAAGTAAAAGAAAGGTCTTTGGGTTCTCTCCTTCCTGTCCGTAAACTTGCCCACTAAGATACCATGCTTGTGGCCGATGTGCAGTTTACAACAAAATAATAACCCTGGGGCTGGTGGGGCCCAGATAACCAACTCACATTTCAGCGAGTGCAGATGTGGGAGCCCTAATGGAGGCACAGTCTGAAATTAGACCTTCTCATACAGAGGGGAAGGGAATCTCACTTCTGCTCCCATCTCCACGGCTTCTCAGTTCCCACTGGAATTCTGTGTAGCTCTCCATGCCCACCACCAGGTGACGACCTATTTGGTGTAACACAGATGAAGAAGGGGAGAGATATTGGGACGTTGAAATCTCTCCAGTTTGGAGGACCCACAGCCAGTGATTCTCATTATTAGGATAATCCATTGTCTGGAAGCTGGAGTCATGTCTTCAATACTGATCTCTCCTCTGCCCAGGGGTCCTATGTGGCTGCTTTCATCTTTTTCTCTGTACAGAATCTAGTGCTTTACACATAAACTTTAAAACATTTGTCAAACTTGAAGCTGAATTAATGGCAGAAATGATCATTTGGAGCATGTTCCTAGAGCACGTTTTTATTTCTGGAATGGAAGGAGTGTTGAATAGTGTGTGAATATTTGTAAGCAGTTTCATATCATTTTTTAGGACATATGTCCATAAATAGTTAAAAATTACAGAATAGAAGTTTGAAAAAAAGAGTTAACATGAAATGTACTCCTACAGTGTGTTAATGTGTGGATAAAATTTTTATTTATGGCAAACCACATTTACATACTGAAAAATTCTTTGATTTTCTTGAGCCGATATCCTAGAGCTATTTCTTTGTAACACAGATAA
The DNA here is from genome assembly GCF_000754665.1 of Bison bison bison. NCBI lineage: Eukaryota > Metazoa > Chordata > Mammalia > Artiodactyla > Bovidae > Bison > Bison bison. Next base: position 10,117,330 of record NW_011495058.1, read on the forward strand.
CCGTGATATAAAAAGGAATAATTGGTTGTTCCTATGTCTGATGGTGTTATTTAGGGCCTGCCTGCTAGCTTCTAAGCTGTTCTTCCACTTTCTCCACTGCAGATGCTTTGTTATGATTGAACTATCCTTGCCTGTCCTGCCATCTCCATATGTTCAAGTTCCACCTGTGCTTAGGGTCAGTTTACAAGATATTTCTTACCTAATGTCTGTCCAGTCTCCTCAGCCAGGTTCTCTCTTTCTCTGTGTCCTCCAGAGTACATTTTCTTTTTTTGTAACTTATCCAATAGCTCTTGTTCCATTTTTTTAATATGACAGTTATTTTAGGTGTGCATCTATATCCTCATTAGGTTATAAAATGTTTAAAGGAAAGCAGCCTGTTGCAGTCATTAAAGAAATCTTCTATGTTCTCCAGCACCTGCTAGTGCTTGGTCAGTATATCCCTCCTTGTCACACATATCTCTGTATTCACCTTTTGTCTTAGATTTTCCATGCCTCCTCCCTCATTCAATATCAAAGCCTCCCTTCATTATCGTCTACTTCATCTCTTTGATCCTAGTTTTTGGCAGCAAATAGCCCTTGGACAGTGTCTCACATTGCCTGGACTTGATTCTAACCTGAGTTATCAAGACTAGGGAAAGGCTCTGGTCCCCTCCCTGGATTTTGAAGCTGCCCTAGTTCCATGCTACTCCATAATTATCAGCTGGTATGTACAGTATTTTCCATCTTCTAAGAGCTTTATTTACTTTTAGTCACAATATAGTAAGTCATTGTAATTATGCAGAATGTTATTCAGTCCTTGAATCCCAGTTACATTCTCCAATTTGTAGTTATTTTTTTCATGTGTTGTGTTTTAGAGCAAGCTCACTCTTCTGTGATTAGATAATATTTTGACCATAGGCATTAATATATTTCCAGGTGGCGCCAGTGACAAAGAACCCACCTGCCAATGCAGGAGATGTAAGGAACACGGGTTTGATCCCTGGGTCAGGAGGATACCCTGGAGAAGGAAATGGCAACCCACTCCAGTATTCTTGCGTGGAGAATCCCATGGACGGAGGAGCCTGGTGGGCTACCGTCCGTGGGGTTGCAAAGAGTCAGACACAGTTGAAGCGACTTAGCTTATCAATTCATTAATTGATACCAGTTAATTTCTTCCAAGCAACTTCTGAGAGAATTTTTGAGTCTTGTTGCTTGCATTTATACTTGGTTTCTAATAGAGTTTGCACTCAATAATTGCACAATATATTTTAAGAGAATTCATATATGTCTGCCTCTCTGGAAATAAAGTTTACTGGTTTTTCTGGTTAACTCTTAAGTTTTTGTGAGAATTCCATAGTACTGAAAACCATCTTAGTGTGCAAATATTTTACAAAATTTAAAATGTTTCTTCTTAATAACAACTTTTGAGGGAGTTTCTCGGTTATTTGATTGATCATAACCTGTGGGTACATGTTTAGAAAAAATAATACATAACTATGTCAATATCTGGCCTGCCTGCTGTGGTGAGTTTAACAGTTCTAACTAGGCAGTCTATCTCCTTGAACACACAATAGAGTAGCTCTGATCCAAAAGCTCAGAGTAGAGATCTGTATAAACTCAAGTTAGTTGGCTTAAGGGAAATACATGGAAAATGGTACCTGTAATTGCTAGCTAGCTTTCTAATTTTACTTTGTTGAAAGGCAAAAGATATTTGATTTGGTTTTCAGATCATAGGTGCTCTTGGGATTGTTGACAAGGATAGCTGGAAATTGGGCCATGAATCTTGGATAAAACTGTGGAAGCTGAGATGTCCTCTTTGATGTCTCTCTTCCTTCTCTGTACCACCCCCTACTGCCATTAGCCCAGAAATATGATTTCAAATGCACTCCAGTCTCCTGTCTATCTTGTATCTTTTGCATGAAGATTTGCAAAAGAAATCTTTTAAAATAAAGAAATCGGTTTATGAAACCAATGCTAGTTTCTTAATGAGAGCTCCTATAACTACAAAGAGCTCAAAGCAAAGAAGCAAAAAATATATGTTCCTGAGATCCTGCTGCTTTTACCTTTGAAAAACTCTCATCTTCCAACTGAATCGGAACCTGAACTTGTCAGAATAGAGCACTATTTCTTAGTAAACCAAGAATGCCTGGAGTGTTGAGCAGCCTAATGTGGTCTTTGATCATAAGTGGATTCAGACATTATTAGTTATCTGTTCATCAAGTTGCTGATTATGACTCCATTAGATCTCATCTCCTTGATAATCTAATTATCTTCTCAGCTTCAAAAATGATCACAAAATGTACTCACATTACTTTTAAGATTGAGTTAACCTGTCTGAACTCTGAGAAATTGAGCCAGTTTTAATTCTGATGTGTTACTTAACCTTTTCAGGAGGAAAAATAATATCAGTAAAGGCCAAAAATAATAATGTAACTCTGGGAACTTCTATAGGTTCATGATCACAGACGAACAGATAGGACTTACTGTTGTGAAATCACAATTTTTGAAGTTATATCTCTTCAGATCCAAGTTGTATACATCTGTTTGTGCTGTTGACCTTCCACCTGGACTCCTTTTTAATCATCAACTCACCATTTCTTAGTTAAAGAGGATAGTTAATAAAAAATGTTCTGTCTTGTGGGTGCTGCTTGCTTTTTTTCTATTTTTAAGACAAAAGCTACCTCTAAATAGAAATCAGTATTACATTTACCATATTTTAACAAGTCAATTCAACAAAACATTGCTTGTTTAATAGGTATTACATACTCGTTGCCTTAAGATGTTTAGCTAGATCTGTATAATCTTGCAAATAAAATGCACTGGATTTGGTTTTGCAAGTACACTCAGGGACACAGTGGTATATATTCCCTGAACAAAGGTGTCATGTACCTGGGATTACAGTATGGGGCATGGTGCCCCTGAATTTAAATTCTTGACACTGTTGCCATGAGTTTAGTTAATTCATTCTATGAATTGTATATACAATCTGGTAAAATTAATGTCTCATGTTTGTCTTCTTGCTTTCAGGCAAAAGTAAATGGGTCAAAAGTGAGCTAACAAAAGTTTACCTCTGTATTGGCTCCTGAAGTCCTAGGCATAAGTATATATATCTTTTTTTTAGTGCTTTGGAATTTAATGTACCTAAACAATAAAAGACATGACATTAATCTTCAAGTGTTATTCATCGTAGCTTAATGCAGTCCTGTTTTTAAGCCCAGTGCCCAGAGACAGTTTGCTGTAGTTGTAGGACTTAGAGACACTATCTTTGTGTGTCAATCTGTGGTAGCTTTCTTTATCAGGAACCTGACTCAACTTGTAGGAAATCTGTCTGTAACACTTCTTTGCGCTTACCAAAATGCAGTAGGAAACTTTGACATGGTGGCCTTTACAGCTGGTCCTTTGACACTACATAGATTAACTCATGAAAGTTTAAGAACAGCTGAGTCTGGGACCTGTCCGAGGTGCTGAAGAGAGACTTACGTGAGAACTATCCAAGAGCCCAGCTTGTCTGGGTCTGGACACCCTTCTCTGCTCTCCCCTCCCCTGAAGACATATAAACAAATAATTAAGAGACTGGTGTTTCTGAGGACCAATCTGATGTAAAACAACTTGGAAACACATTTAATTAGGTATGGAATGTAATTTCTTTGTATTGGGTAACAGAGATATCTGAAACCTTCCATGGTGGTGTCCCTGCTGCATTCTTTCTCCAGCTATTTAATTAGATTTTATACTTCAGTCTAATCCTTAGAGGCAGATTACCATGAGAGGTGCTCACAGGACCAGGGGAAGAAAGCAACAGCTTCAAGAAACCACTTAGCAAGACAAAAAAGGGATTTTTAAACTTTTTTTAAATGAGGCAATGTATCTCAGACCTTTGTAAGCTTTTAAAACCATGAATACTTTTGCTTGCCTATTAATTCTTGGTGGCTTCATGATGAAACCCAAAATGACCCTGGGTTGTTTTCCAGGACAGCCAGGAAACAGGACTGGGGAGACAGCTTTCTTCTCCCCAGCCCTTTGAGGGTGTGACACCCAAGGGAGGGAGTGGGTGGAAGTAGCTTTAATGAGGAGGGAGAAACAAGTCACTCCCTCAGGCTGTGTGGGAAGAAAGTGAGGCCTGGGGGACCTTCTGGGCTTGAGAGGCAGCTGCTCCTGACACTGATAAATGATTCATTTGAAAAAATGAAGAACCTCTGAGTAACACCAAAGCCATGTTATTATGCTGTATGCCAGGTGGGTGGTGAATCCTTCTAGGATCATTTCCTAATAGGAGTATTAGTAGGCAATGCAGACAACTTAATTATAATAGGATTCACTTGCCCATAAACCCTGAGGATAGTGTGACCAAGAGTTAGAATAATAATTTTATCTTGTCCTGTTGATAACAATATTAAGAAAAAGCAGGAAAAATTCTCAAGGTTGTGGAATTTTGAATCTCTTTTCGGTATACATAAACACTCACAGTACATAATTCAAGGGTGAATTACTGAAATGGAAATTTTCAGAGGAATGTGGAATGAACTTTAGATTCAGTGAAATCTGAGCAGTGCTATAAGAATTTATTTCTCATTTAAACCTTACTTGTGATTCAGATAGAATAATGATGCATAAATTTTATTATGCAATAGGTTTTGTGCAAAAGAACTACTCTGTGACATATTGTAGGTGAAAAATTTCTCTCCAGAGACTTACTTTTTCGACTCAGGCAGAACTTTATATGAAATTCAGTATGGTTATTACCAAATGCTTTATGAACCTTAATATTCATGAGGAAAATTAGGAATGTTAATAATTGGAAAAGAATAAAGTTATTTAAATTAGCTTCCATTTTATCTAGTTAAATTGAACTCATCTAGATAAGCCATTATTATATAGTTTGACTTTCTTCCACTCACAGTATTTAACATTTCTCCTGGGATTCTTAATTTATTTAAAAAAATTTTTATTGACCCCGTTGGGCTAGATGAATTCAGTGTATAGATTAGAACCTGAGTATTTCATAGTCTTTCTAGTGCTCAAAGAAAAGGCAGAGACTTAATTGTGGACTTAGTTTGACATGCTTTATTCCTTAAATATTTGGGAAAAGAATGTCCTTCCACACTGTTCTTTTATTGTTTCCAGGTACTCTAGGCAGTCGTGGGAACTCAGAACCATCATTTACTCTGGTTGGCTTTGTATTACTTCCTGCAGGGAGAGCATCCTTCTAGGTGAGACGTGAGGCCTGCCTTAGCTAAGTACTTCTTGCATTCTTCTAGGGCAGGAGCAGAACAGCAGTAGAGCAGAACCCTAAAGCAGATGTCTGAAGACAGGAGACATCTGTGAAGTTCTGTTTCATCTCTACGCAGTTTTTCATTCTACATCATAGCAAGGTGGCTTAATGATGGCAAAATAATGATTTATCCATTAGCTTCATTCAACCTCAATAAACAGATGTTCCACAGAGATGTTTTAGGTGTGGCTATAAGTGCCCTAGACAAACCATTAAGTACCCCCAAACTCTACACTTATTTATTTTGAAAAATGTGGCCTTAGGGGAGTCATACCTTCCTAATTGCCCCTTTTAGGATGTAGGCTTTAGATCAGCCTGGTTCTAGATCTACCTGAGTAAATCACATGTCTGAGTTCACATATTATTTTCTCTAAATGATCTGCCATCTGTTCGGACAAATGATTCTGGCCTTGCTGTCCTCTCTCAGTAATATGCAGCCTCTATCAATTACATGACTGCCTCTCAAACTCCATTTGCTAAACCATGCACTTTGTCCATCATCTTTTCAGTTTGAGTTCCTTTCTGAAGTGTTTCTGTAAATACCTTTAATGCTTTTCTAATCAGTAACTCCACTGGCTTTTTGTTGTTGTTGTTATTGCTAGATTTCAACCTCCTCTGCCTTTCTGCATTTCTGCTCTTGACGGTGAACCATCGTATCAGGCTCTTTATGGTAGGTCATGCCATGGTGGCAATACCTCATTGGCTTTTAAGAGCAGGTTGGTTTCTCACTTGTGAAAACATACACGGACGTGTTCTTCATCTTCCCTTCACTCTGAGACCCAGGCTGGAGAAGCAAACCCAGTATGGAACATCATGGGGCTCATACTAGAGGGGAAAAGGCATGATAAGAGTATGCGATGGCTCTTATATCTTCTGCTCAGAAGTAGCACATGGCACTTCCACTCACATTTCATTAACTAAGTCAAGTCCCACAGCCAAGCTTATTGTTGATGGGGCAGGAACTATAATCCTCCCCCAAGCAGATCTGGTAGGGAGGTGCAGTGTAGATGTGACAATAATAAAATCCCCCCCAAAATATCTTTTCAGTATTTTACATACTTAGAATCTTACACAGTACCTGTCACAAAATCGATAATCAACTGGAAAAGACTTCCTTCTTTTTTCCTCAGATTCTCTTCATGTTCATGTTGGGGACCTTGGCTTGACTCTACCTGTTTCTTCTGTGGATCCTTCTTATCTTCTACCTTTACCCAAGTGTTTATCATTCACATTCTTCTTCATTCTCATTATCATTTGTCTACAGTTTTGCACTATACTTTGATGTTTTGGAAAGCCACTATTGTTGTTGAGTTTCTCAGTCGTGTCTGACTCTCTGTGACCCCATGGGCTGCCAGGCTTCCCTGTCCTTCACCAACTTCCGGGGCTTGCTCAAACTCATGTCCATTGAGTGGGTGATGCCATCCAACCATCTAGCTTGTGGCAGTTTGCTCTCACACTGTATTTCTGAATGGCTCAGAAAAACAAAGGAAGCCTAGAGTTTTCATATTCAGCCATACTGAGCCACAAGAAAGGGAGTCAGTTGTTTAGAACTCTGATAATTTCTGTGTTGCCATTCTGAATAGCACCGTTTGTATTGAAGTTTATATGTGCTAACAAATGACTTAACATTAAGCTTTCATCTAGTAATACCTGGATTTACAGAGTTGCAAAAATAGCTTGAGATTAAGGCAGGTAAAGAAAACCTCACCAGAGTTTTACATAGACTTTAGAGAAATAATGTCACTATACCTGCATTATAATATCTAGGAAAATATTCTCTTCCAGAATTTATTTTGGAGTCCAGCATGGTCTTAAACACTTTTTTTCAGAGTTTATTTGTATGAATCACTATCTGTTTTTAAATGCACTGGGCATTTTATCTTTCCTTTATATTCCCAAACACTCTGGATGACTAAGTTAATATAATCTGCTTTGAGATGCAATTTTTCCTATAGATATTTTAGTTCCTCTACGAGATTGTAATTTACTGAAGGAAGTAGTTTTTTTCCTGTTCATCCCCTTCCTTTTTTGGTTCAGTTCAGTTCAGTTGTTCAGTCCTATCTGATTCTGTGACCCCATGAACTGCAGCACTGGAGGCTTCCCTGTCCATCACCAACTCCTGGAGCTTGTTCAGACTCATATCCATAGAGTTGGTGATGCCATCCAACCATCTCATCCTCTGTCAGCCCCTTCTCCACCTGCCTTTAATCCTTCCCAGCACTAGGGTCTTTTCTAAAGAGTTGGTTCTTCAGATCAGGTGGCCAAAGTAGTGGAGCCTCAGCTTCAGCATCAGTCCTTCTAATGAATATTCAGGACTGATTTCCTTTAGGATGGACTGGTTGGAACTCCTTGCAGTCCAAGGGGCTCTCAAGAGTCTTCTCCAACACCACAGTTCGAATGCATCAATTCTTTGGTGCTCAGTTTCTTTATGGTCTAACTCTCACAGCCATACATGACCACTGGAAAAACCATAGCCTTGACTAGATGGACCTTTGTTGGCAAAGTAATGTCTCTGCTTTTGAATATGCTGTCTAGGTTGGTCATAGCTTTTCTCCCAAGGAGCAAGTGTCTTTTAATTTCATGGCTGCAGTCACCATCTGCAGAGTCCAAGAAAATAGTCTCTTACTGTTTCCACTGTTTCCCCATCAATTTGCCATGAAATGATGGGACCAGATGCTATGATCTTAGTTTTTGAATGTTGAGTTTCAAGCAAGATTTTTCACTTTTCTTTTACTTTCATCAAGAGACTCTAGTTCCTCCTCACTTTCTGCCATAAGGGTGATGTCATCTTCATATCTGAGGTTATTTCTCCCAGCAATCTTGATTCCAGCTTGTGCTTCATCCAGCCTGGCATTGTACACGTAAGTTAAATAAGCAGGGTGACAATATGCAGCCTTAATGTACTCCTTTCCTGATTTAGAACCAGTCTGTTGTTCCATGTCCAGTTCTAACTGTGGTTTCTTGACCTGCCTACAGATTTCTCAGGAGGCAGGTCAGGTGGTCTGGTATTCTCATTTCTCGAAGAATTTTCCACAGTTTGTTGTGATCCACACAGTCAAAGGCTTTGGATTAGTCAATAAAGCAGAAGTAGATGCTTTTCTGGAACTCTCTTGCTTTTTTGATGATCCAACGGATGTTAGCAATTTGATCTCTGGTTCCTCTGCCTTTTTTTAATCCAACTTGAACATTTGGAAGTTCTTGGTTCACGTTCTGTTGAAGCTTTGCTTGGAGAATTTTGAGCATTACTTTGCTAGCGTGTGAGATGAGTGCAATTGTGTGGTAGTTTGAGCATTCTTTGGCATTGCCTTTCTTTGGGATTGTGATGAAACTGACCTTTTCCAGTCCTGTGGCCACTGCTGAGTGTTCCAAATTTGCTAGCATATTGAGTGCAGCACTTTCACAGCATCATCTTTTAGAATTTGAAATAACTCAACTGGAATTCCATCACCTCTGCTAACTTTGTTTGTAGTGATGCTTCCTAAGGCCCACTTGACTTCACATTCCAGGATGTCTGGCTCTAGGTGAGTGATCACACCCTCATGGTTATCTGGTTCATGAAGATCTTTTGGTTTAGTTCTTCTGTGTATTCTTGCCACCTCTATCTTAATATCTTCTGCTTCTGTTAGGTCTATACTGTTTCTGTCCTTTATTGTGCCCATCTTTGCATGAAATGTTCTCTTTGTATCTCTAATTTTCTTGAAGAGATCTCTAGTCTTTCCAATTCTATTGTTTGCCTCTATTTCTTTGCATTGATCACTGAGGAAGGCTTTCTTATCTCTCCTTGCTATTCTTTGGAACTCTGCATTCAGATAGGTATATCTTTCCTTTTCTCCTTTGCCTTTAGCTTCTCTTCTCTCAGCTATTCATAAGGCCTCCTCAAACAACCATTTTGCATTTTTGCATTTCTTTCTACTGGAGATGTCTTGATCACTGCCACCTGTACAATGTCATGAGCCTCCATCCATAGTTCATCAGGCACTCTGTATATCAGATCTAATCCCTTGACTCTATTTCTCACTTCCACTGTATAATCAAAAGGGATTTGTTTTAGGTCATACCTTAATGGTCTTGTGATTTTCCCTACTTTCTTCAATTTAAGTCTGAATTTTGTAATAAGGAGTTCATGATCTGAGCCATAGTCAGTCCTGGTCTTGTTTTTGCTGACTATGTAGAGCTTCTTCTTCAGCTGCAAAGAATATAATCAATCTGATTTTGTTATTGACCATTTGGTGATATCCATGTGTAGAGTTGTCTCTTGGGTTGTTGGAAGAGGGTGTTTAGTATGACCAGTCCGTTCTCTTGGCAAAATCCTATTAGCCTTTACCCTGCTTCATTTTGTACTCCATAGCCAAACTTGCCTGTTACTCCAGGTATCTCTTGACTTCCTACTTTTCCATTCTAGTCCTCTATGATGAAAAGGACATCGTTTTTGTGTGTTAGTTCTAGAAGCTCTTGTACTGCTGCTGCTGCTGCTAAGTTGCTTCAGTCGTGTCTGACTCTGTGTGACCCCATAGACAGCAGCCCCCAGGCTCCCCCATCCCTGGGATTCTCCAGGCAAGAACACTGGAGTGGGTTGCCATTTCCTTCTCCAGTGCATGAAAAGAAAAGTGAAAGTGAAGTCGCTCAGTCATGTCTGACTCTTAGTGACCCCATGGACTGCAGCCCACCAGGCTCCTCTGTCCATGGGATTTTCCAGGCGAGAGTATTGAAGTGGGTTGCCATTGCCTTCTCCTAGAAAGTCTTATAGGTCTTGATAGAGTCATTCAGCTTCAACTTCTTTGGCATTAATGGTTGAGGCATAGACTTGGATTACTGTGATACTGAATGGTTTGCTTTGGAAATGAATAGAGATCATTCTGTCATTTTTGAGATTGTACCCAAGTACTGCATTTCAGACTGTTTTGTTGACTATGAGGGCTACTTCATTTCTTTTAAAGGATTTCTTTTTGGTAAATTCTAACAAATGCTTGTTGAAATGAATATGACCATTATAGTTACTATATTAGTGGGTATATTATTAACTATCAAGTTAGAGTTGTAAAATAGTTGTGATCATATTAATTTTCAAGGTGGAGTCATTCTATATGCTAGTTCTGTGTACTTCTATTCAATGACTGTGCAGTTAAAATATATTTTTTTGATGTGTTTCCTTGCAGTGTCATAGACAACACCGTTGGTGCCCAGCTATATGCCTTCGGTACCTACCTTTTCTGACCCCACTAGATTGACTCGCAGTTGCCAACAGCAGAACTCTTTGATTGAGGTCTTACTATGGTTCCTAGAGACCTGTCTGCCCCTGTGTGGATATAATAGGGAATTCATGTTCCCCAGAAGCAGGGTTCAGGCTTCCTTGCTAGCTCAGCTGGTAAAGAATCTGCCTGCAATGCAGGAGACCCCGGTTCAATTACTGGGTCAGCAAGATCTGCTGGAGAAGGGATAGGCTCCCCACTGCAGTATTCTGGCCTGGAGAATTTCATGGACTATTCCATGGGGTCACAAGAGTCAGACATGACTGAGCAACTTTCACTTTCATTTTAAGAAGCAGCCATTAGCCAATGTCCAACAGGAGATGATATTAAATGTCCCAACTCTCTTGTCCCTTGGTGAGGATGTCTGTAGGGTGTTTGAGTCTGTCTCCTAGAGTTCCCCAGTTGAATTAAGGCAGGGCTCCCCACTGTGGAAACTTACTTGTTAGTGCACCTTGAGTTACCTCTCTTTCCCTCCCTGCCTCACTTCCCCACACGACCATTAACATTTCCTTGGGTAACTCCAGACCAAAATCTAATCGTAGTCTCAGAGTCTGTGAGTTTCTAAATGCATTCTTGGTGGATTCATTTTGATATTTGGCAAAACTAATACAATTATGTAAAGTTTAAAAATAAAATAAAATTTAAAAAAATAAATATAAAAAAATAAATAAAATCTAAGAAAAAATGTTAAATGTGAAAAAAAAAAAAAACAAACAAACCAAAACAAGTATTCCTAGGCCAAAATTTACACTCTAACAATTTCTCTATTTTGGTGATGTCCAGTAGGAATATACAGAGAAGGCAATGGCACCCCACTCCAGTACTCTTGCCTGGAAAATCCCATGGACGGCAGAGCCTGGTAGGCTGCAGTCCATGGGGTCGCTAAGAGTCGGACATGACTGAGTGACTTCACTTTCACTTTTTACTTTCATACATTGGAGAAGGAAATGGCAACCCACTCCAGTATTCTTGCCTGGAGAATCCCAGGGATGGGGGAGCCTGATGGGCTGCTGTCTGTGGGGTCGCACAGAGTTGGACACGACTGAAGCGACTTAGCAGCAGCAGCAGCAGCAGTAGGAATATAACACACACCACACTCATAATTTAAAATTTTCTAGTGGCCATATTTTAAAAAGTAAAAAGAGGCTGTACACTTGAAACTAACACAGTATTATAAACCAACTCGGGTTTGATCCCTGGGTTGAGAAGATCCCCTGGAGAAGGGTGTGGTAACCCACTTCTATATTCTTGCCTGGATAATTCCTCAGACAGAGAAGGCTGGTGGGCTATACAGTCCATGGATTGCAAAGAGTTGGACATGACTGAACAACTGAGCATGCATGATACTTCAATTTAAGAAAAGCTGAAAAGAGTTACAGTGAATCTTAATAATATAGTTTAATGCATTATATCCAAAATATTGAATCAATATACAGTCTATCTAGAATATATTAATGATATATGTGTGTGTATATATGTGTGTGTGTGTTTGTGTGTGTGTGTATGTGTATGTTTTTGGTACTAAATCTCTGTAACCCGGTGAGTATTTTACACTTCCAGTACATCTTCATTCAGGCTAGCTACATTGTAAACACTTGACAACCTTGGCCTAGTAGCTACCATATTAAACAGTGAACAGTGGTGGTTTCCTACCATTGTAACCTATGTGTCAAAATTGAGAGACTTACTAGCTCTTGAATTTATAGAAGGCTGTATGGTGGGTCAGTTTCTATTCTTAGCAAAGTCTTACTTGCCTTCTCCTTTCCCTCTTAAGCTGAATAAAATCTCTGTAAATATCTAGAGTGATGGATACCTTGTTTAGTCTGAATTCACATATTTATTTTCTTTCAAGAATGAGCTTCTGGTAAAAATAACTCTAAGCTTATGGCTTTGTGCATGTTTGCATGCAAAATATAAACAAGATGTTGAGCATCTCTGTGTTTGTGTGTTTTCAGGCAGAGGGTACCAGACTTCAGCGAGAACTCCGAGGATACTTAGCAGCTATCAAAGGTAATGTGTCTGGGTTGTTTACTGCATGTTACCAAGCACAGGTTGTTCTTGGAATTCAAGAGTGACAGGATCGAGTGTTAATTAGAAAGCCATTTGGCTTTCTGGCAGGATGGGTACTTGAGCACAGGTGTTCCATTCTACCCAGTCCCCAGTTCCCATTGAAATGATAATCAGGGTATATAAGGAAAAAAATATATGGGCCCTTATGCTGTAAACTAGGAATAAGTGCCTCCCATGTGCCAGAGCTTTCTAGGAAGAGTTAGAGTGAGCTGCAGACCTTGTTTAAGAAAAGCTGCAGCTGGTTTCATCCCAAGGGAGAGTATGTCCCAAGAGTTTGAGGCTCTTAGACTTGCACATAAGCCCTCTAGCAGGAGCAGGCGAGGGATGACAGCAGCACTGACGTGAAACATGGCCCCGAATTGCCTATGACTTGTCAGGACCAGCTGCACCTGCAGCCCTGCCACTGTGGGGGAAAGAGAGGCTCTGCTGTTGTTTCTAGTCTCTTGATATTCAAGGCGAGGAAATAAGGCTAGTGGTGGAGAGTGGAGAGAGCAATCAGGTTGGGTACTCCATCTCTGCCTCCGGAGACACCCAGTCCCCTGCACTGAGTCAGATTCAAGTGCACCCACGGTGGATGATAAGGCAGATTTTGAGATTAGTGGGGAGAGAATGGATCATCTGACAATGAGTCTTGGGTAAACTGGCCAAACACTCAGAAAAAAAGTGAGATTCCCAACCTCATTCTCTAGTCTCTCCTTCTTATTTCCAAATATAGTGAAAATTTAAATATGTAGACAAAGAAATGCGCTCAAGTGCCAGAATAAAATACAGTAGACTTAATCTCCAGTCTCCGGTGACAAGGTCTTTACAAGGCTCCCCGAGAAGGCAGAAATTGGAAAGGGCAAGTTTGAGAGATTTGACCTCATTAATGTACACAATGCTTAAAAAATTATTTTGACAGCATATTTTAATGCAAGTGAGCCAGGAGATAAAGAGCTCAGTAAGTAATCTAAATGAAGATTAGTGGATCAAAAGAAAAACTGAGTAGAACATATGGAGAGAAAATTAATCAAAGAAGATCTGTGGGTGGGTAATAAATGTGAAAAATGCTTGTCCTGAGTATTCAAAGAATATAATATGAAATCAAAGGGAGAAGATGTTATTTTTCTTGTAAGTGTTCAAAGACATAAAAAGTTAAAAAAAAAAAAAGACCCCAAACAGAGCTGTAACACCTAGCATTGGCAGAGCCGTGGGAAATGGACTCCTTTTGTACACTTCTGGTAAGACTGCTTTCTTGAAGAGGGATTTGGCAAAGGCTTTTATATGTGATTTTTTATTTTGTGTGTGTGTGGAGGGGGGGCATGCCTTTTGACACACTAGTTTCATTTCCAAGAATTTATTCTTAACAGTTTCCATGTGGATGTATGAAATTGATTACAAAGTTATGGCTACATAATGAAGCTCTTAATAAAAATTAGTCATAAAAGTCAAAATCAGTGAAAGTAGTTTTTAAACTAAGATGTATTTAAGCTTTTATTATTTTATAAACCAGCCATATAATTTCAATTCACCTGACAACTCTATGAGGCAGGTACTTATTTTATCTTCATTTTATCGTTAAAAGCCAGGCATAGAAGGGTTAAATAGCTTGTCTAGGGTCATGGGCTTATTAAACAGCAAGGGTGCAATGCATGGTCTGGTCTCTGTGTTTCCTGAGACCTTGCTATTGCCTTGGACTGCCGTTGAACTATATAGCCATCAGTATTGCATTGTTTCATAATTTGAGTTCATCTGTACAATGGAGTAATGACAATTTACCTCTGTTGCTTTTTAATGAGAGACCTGGGTTCAATCCCTGGGTCAGGAAGATCTTCTGGAGAAGGAAATGGCAACCCACTCCAGTACTCTTGCTTGGAAAATCTCATGGATGGAGGAGCATGGTAGACTACAGTCGTGGGGTCGCAAAAAGTCAGATATGACTGAGCGACTTCACTTTACTACATGCTAGGCTGTGTACTAACCCACTCCAGTACTCTTGCCTGGCAAATCTCATGGACGGAGGAGCCTGGTGGGCTGCAGTCCATGGGGTTGCTAGGAGTTGGACACGACTGAGCGACTTCACTTTCACTTTCACTTTCATGCATTGGAGAAGGAAATGGGAACCTACTCCAGTGTTCTTGTCTGGAGAATCCCAGGGATGGGGGAGCTTGGTGGGCTGCCATCTGTGGGGTCACTCAGAGTCGGACATGACTGAAGCAACTTAGCAGCGGCAGCAGCAGCAGGCTGTGTACTGTGTTTTACGCATGTTACTTCTTTGTCACCACCCATCACACGCTAAATGACATTAGCCTTATCTTGCAATCATTTACTTCATTTGTAAAGAAGTAAGACCCAGAGAATTTAACCTCCACAATTCACAGAGGTCATAGTTAACTGCTGTAAAAAAGTTTACCTCAAATATTTCTAACAGTTTGGTCAGAAAATAGAAGGCACTCTAGGTAATTCTTTCATTGTTGATTCAAGATTTGAACACAAGAAGTCATACACTTTAAAGTATAGGATTTTCTCTTTGTTAGCTGATTTTTTAAAAAGTGGATACTTTTGTTAAATGAATGAGCGAATTGGATCTCTTGTCCAAGACTATGTATTTGGGTCTATTTTACTGCCCTAGTATGGAGAATGCTATTTAAAAAGATTGGCTTATTTCTTTTCCCTAATGTGGTCTGGAAGGAGAATCCACTGTGAGAAGACTTGGCTCCAGGGAGACAATGGGTGCAGCGTCAAAGAGACTCTTCCATCAGTCTGTGCCCTGCACCCCACTTCTCATGGTGACATCTGCATATGAAGGAGGAGGGACTGTCTAGTAGCTTTTCCCCACAAATTTTGTTGATTCCATGACTAACAAACAAAACTAACAAACAAATCTCTCTTCTCTAAGAGAGATCTCTGTTTAAATGACTGGCTGAGGCTGTGGAATGAGTTTTTAAACAGTTTACTGCAGAGTTTATCAGAACCCTTAACCCTTAATCTAATCTCCCATAGGCCTGTGGCATGGGCAGCATTTTTCCACTGATTTAATTGTAGAATGCTTTTTTCTTCTCAAAGTCTTAGAAAGAATCAGCATTCCTTGGAGCATATTTTGAGTTTTGGAAACACACTTAAATATAAGGGTTATGCATTAAGTAGATTATAATTTGCTTTTTCAAAGTGCTTTCATGGCCCATTTTCTGGTTTTCACAAGAACAACTCTAGCTAACTAATGGGGTGGTTTAATACAGGCAGCATTACAGAGAATGAGATCTCACCAGTAGAGTGATGAGTCCTGGGTCCAGTCTCAGAGGCAACTATGGGATAAGCCAAGCCTGTCAACTGCCTCATTTGTAAAATGTGCCAGATGTTCCTCAGCTATAAAGCGCTCCAGTTGCTCTCGGAAGTCCCCCCACATCTCTGCTACTGGCATTCTATGAAATTGGATTCAATGAGCTCTACTCTTTGTTTTATTATCCCTAATCTCTGGGTGGCATTCACTCCTGTGGGGCTTTGTTATTTCTGCTGATGGCTTGGACTTTGTAGGGGACTTATGCTCTCATTGATTTTAGTAGCAAACATTGCATTGAGTCTCAATTATGGGCCTGACACTGTTCTAGAAGATAGGGATGCAGAGATGAATGAGACAGTGTTTGCTCTCATGGGGCTTGTGGTAGAGAAAGCTAATAAACAAAAAGGCCAGATATGCACGGTAATGTGTAGTTTAAGAGAAGCATGCTCTGTGCTATCACAGCAAAGGAGAGTCCTCCCACCTTAGCTGAGGGACAGGAGACCAGGTCAGGAATGGCCCTTCTGCAGAACTTACACTGAATGAACCCAAGAAGGAGACATCCATAGTCATCAGGTGATAAGATATGCCAGGGAAAGAGGTTGATGTTGGAAAGACTTTCCAGGTAGAAGAAATCTTGGGTTTTATTGTGTCAATGGAGAAGGGAGTCCTTACATTCTTTTAGGTGAGGGAATGAGTCACATGATCAGATTAGCATTTTAGAAATAATTATTGTAATGGTATGAAATACAAACTAGAGGAAATGAAACTGGAGACTTTTTAGAAGTCTAGGCTAATAGTTTAATAATAATTATAGTTCACTTTTATTGAACATACGTGTGCCAGGCACAGACGTAAGCTTTTTATGGCTCATTTCATGTATTATTCCTATAACATATGGTATGTACTATAATTTATTACTAATGAATATTTTGGAAAACTGAGGTCTAGGATGCTCCAAATTTTTGGTGAGAGGGAAATGGTTCCCATCCAGTAGTAAGATGATCATTCGTCTATGTATGAATTTTGATACTTATGGTTTTGGAAACCACTAATCTTTTAAGAAAATACTCCCTTCTCCAGGGAATATTCTGGACCAGGAATTGAACCGAGGTCTCTTGCCTTGCAGGTGGATTCTTTACCATCTGAGCCACCTGGAAAGCCCAAGAAAACATTGGCACTTAGCATCTATTCTGCTTTAATGTTGCCAAATTACTTTGAAGGAAACTTGGGTTTTAGCTATGTTTTTTCCTCTTTAGCTCTGCCACCAGAGGAAATTCTAAATCTATGCCAATCTTTTTGTCTTTTAAGAGCAAGACTTGTGTTTTGTTCACCTGTCTATCTGTCAGAGTATTTCCTATGGAGGGTTGTAGAAACAGCTTTTTGTCAAAATAATGTCTTCCCAAATTACTCACACCTCTACTTATCCACACAGCAATTAGTAGTTATTTTGGGCTGATAATAGACATATTTACTGCAACATTGTGTTTTTTTGCCTCAACGAGTAAGATTTATATAATTTTATTTTAAACTTAAGTCACAGTTTCATTTTCCACCACAACGGTTTTTGTTCTGCAATACCATCATGCTTCTTTCTTCCTCTTAAGACATTAAGAGCTTGTCTATGTGCATCTGACTTGAAGAATTAAAAAAAAACTTTAGAAGCCTTTTGCCATCTGAATGATAGAGTTCTAACTAGTGATGCACTTTTGGTATAAATTTGATGGGTGCATTTCTTAGTATTAGTTTGCTTAGGGTTAGGGTTAAACATGGACATTCAAGATAAATATTCCTGCCACATGTGGTCAGCGGTAACTGCATGTGAAGACCACATCACAAGAGAAAGATTCTTCCTTGCTTGGACTCAGAGTGCTAGAGGATGGATGAAGTTTTTGCATTACTTTTTGTGGCTCAGTGGGAAAAGGATCTACCTGCAATGTAGGAGACACAAGAGACATGGGTTTGATACCTGGGTTGGGAAGATCCCCAGGAGGAGTAATTGGGAGCTAACTCCAGTATTCTTGCTTGGGAAATCCAGTGGACAGAGGAACCTGGCAGGCTACAGTCCAAAGGGTCACAAAGAGCTGGACATGATGAAGTACACACACAATGCAACGCTTGCCTGTCTCTACACCTATAAGACTGGTTCATCAGTGTCCCCAGAGAACTGAGTCATCACTGCTTTCCCACAGCACCCTGCTGGGCTTCATCTTGTGGTTGTCAAGTCATTTCAGCTGGTGTGGGTTGTTTGTACTCCTCGTGGTAAAGGGCGTCCTTAAACATGTTCAGTGATGTGCCCTTTATGGAGAGAGGGTCACAGGCTTTCACACGTCATGTGGCTGCGAAACACGTTCATACTTTTCGTGTGCAAAAACCAAATAGGTATCTGCATCTTACCAGGGGAAAACAAGGGGGACTGTCTGTCCCCTGAAGTGAAGTGAAGTGAAAGTCACTCAGTTGTGTCTGACTCTTTGTGACCCCATGGACTATACAGTCCATGGAATTCTCCAGGCCAGAATACTGGATCCCCTTCTCCAGGGGATCTTCCCAACCCAGGGATCGAACCCAGGTCTCCCACATTGCAGGAGGGTTCTTTACCAGCTGAGCCGCTAGGGAAGCCCAAGAATACTGGAATGGATAGCCTATCCCTTCTCGAGTGCATCTTCCCAACTTAGGGATTGAACTGGGGTCTTTTTCATTGCAGGAAGATTCTTTACAAAATGAGCTATCAGGGAAGCCCCTCTAGAGAGAGGAAAAGTATTGTGAAATACCAGATTAGATGTTGACTCTTTTTTGGGGGGTGGAATTAATATTTTATTTTACTTCTTAAATAATTTATTGAAATATATTTGATTACAATATTGTTGTTTCAGGTATACAGTAAAGTGATTCAGTTATATGTATATACACATATATGTGTGTATATATACACACACTTCTTAATAGTCTTTTCCATTATAGATTATTACAAGATATTGAATATATTTTACTGTGCTATATAGTAGGATCTTGTTGGTCATCGATTTATGTGAAGTAGTATGTATATGTTAGTCACACACTCCTAATTTATCCCTCCCCTGCCTTTCCCCTTTGATAACCATAGGTTTGTATTCTAAGTCTGTGAGTCTGTTTCTGTTTTGTAAATAAATTCACTTGTATCATTTTTTTTAGATTCCACATATAAGTGATATCATATATTTGTCTTTCTCTGACTTACTTCACTTAGTGTGATCATCTCTAGGTCATTCCATGTTGCTGCAAATTGCATTATTTCATTATTTTGTGCTGCTGAATAATTTTCCATTGTGTGACTCTTGTACATATTGTTTGAGGATATACTTTGATCATGTCATACATCTTATTTTTCATTTTCTGGAGCAGAAAAAAATTTATTACAAGCACCAAGCAAGGAGAATGGGCAGCTTGTGCTCAAAAACCTCAAACTCCTCAGACGCCTTCTATTTTGGCTTTTTTTCTCTCACGGTTGAACCCAAAACTGACTGCTTTAAATCCAACAAACACATGGTTGAATTTAGAGTGTTGCAGCTTTCAGTTTAACAAAAAACTTTCCCTCTTTGATTCACTGCCATTGAGTTTATGAGATGTGTCTTTTATTTCCGATGATGGCACTCTGGTTTTTCTCTCCTCTCCTTCTATCCAGCCTCATTTCATTTCTCCTAGTGACAAAGGCCAAGGCACCAACTTAGCCAGGTCTCACCTTCTAGCTACAAGGGACAGTCTGGTGCCAAAGTGGCACTTCTCCAAGTCACCAGCCAAGACTCCTCCTTGTTCTGTTCCCAGCCCTGAGTGGTCTCCACTGTAGTCCACACTTTACCCTCATGTTTTGAAGGAGGGGCAGAGGGGAGATTGAAACAGACTTAGTGACACTTTATATCACCATGCTGCACTGGGAAACTTTATATCTTTACTGTTGTTAATAAACCATATTTTTGCAACATACCAAATTATACCAATAATTAAAATTCTGACCCATAGACTGAAGAACTTGAAGTTCTCTGAGCCTTCTAACTTAAAGCTGTATATATAGCTTTTGATATTGGAAAAAGAATTTTTTTTTAAATTTAGGCCCCTTAAAACAGTTCAAATATTATGCCCCAAAATCCTGTTGATGGTGCTTCTGTCTGCTTCCAAAAAAAAAAAAAAGCTTTATTTCTAATATTCAAATTCATTTGGGATTAATTTCTAGGACTCTGTCATTTTATAGAGAAGAGCTCTAGGTGGCCTGTACATTTATGGTTTCACGTCATTTAACAAGTGACAGCAAGCCTAGTAGGACTTATTGTTTTCAGAATAGAATGCCTTGTTTATTCATTTATTTTTTTAAGATCCTGTATCTGTTACTTTTATTGTAAATATAAGAAGGTGCATGCTGTAATCAGAATCAGGAAAGACGTGACTACAAATGCAAATAGCAGCTGTACTTGCCCAGTTTTTCCTTAAACATTTAGCAAGTGTTCAAGATTTTCCCTCTCACTTAGAAAAGTAGGGGAAGGAGAAGAGACTTTTCACCCACCTCTCTCTAACAGGAATTGTTTCTCTCCAACGCTAGGCATGCAAGAGGCTTCCATGAAGCTTACCGAGTCACTGCATGAAGTCTATGAGCCTGACTGGTATGGGCGTGAAGATGTGAAAATGGTTGGCGAGGTGAGAGCCGGTCACAGCGCTCGGGAGGCCCAGCATGGCTTCCCTGCGGGTCCCACCATGTCCTACTCACTCAACTTATCCCCTCTCAGCACTTCATGGCCCTAATCAGGAGGGGACACCATGTACCCGGAAGGCACTGTGCAGTTCCGCCATCCAGATTGATCCAAACTCATAGTGAGGAGTGAACATGATGATAAAACCACTTGGGTAGAAAGCTGGGAGTTAAAGACTGTTTTTCTTCAACATAAGAGTAGCACTTTTCTGTTCCTTACTACACTTCTTAGCCCATTTCAGCAGGATAATTGGCTCATGACATGATTTTATGTACTGCCCCTACTTCCCCATCCCTCCTTGAAAGCAGGTACAGGAGCTGAGAAGAGGATCTGTTTCAGTTTACCACCAGCTGGTCCATTCGCCAGTCTGCAGGGCTAAGGACAGACCTTGCCAGTAGAAATTTAATTCATGAAATACTTTATCCCAAGACATGTCTTAACACTTAAAATGCAGTCTAGCCCGGGGCTGTCTGGCTCTGGAAAGCAAGTAAGTAGTTACTGTTGCTTTGAGGAAGGCAGGATGGGATGTGACACTGGGTGAGTTCTTTAACCTTCTTTGGCTTCAGTTTCCTCATCTGCAAAGTGAGAGTGTTAATTTTACCTCCTAATAACACACTGAAAGCCTGTGTACTCACACTCTCGACCTAGTGCACAGTGCATGTGATTGTTACAGACGTTAGGAATCCTGCTGTCGGGAGTTTTCTCATGACCAAGTTCTTTGTTAAAACAAAGAGTGGTTGTTTGTCATGCCCGCTTCACGGGAGCTTGTTGCTTCTCATGAGGCATGGAAGACCTAAGAGATGTGGCCTCCACAACCCAGGGGAAGGTCTGGTAGGTGACATGCTGACCATCTATGCAGCCTTTGGAAAGATGGGTTAACAACTCATCTGGGCTGCTCCCTGAAAATTCTGACACTCCCATATTGATCACAAATCATAATCTTGTTATGACTGTGATAGAAACAGAGATTAGTTTTTTAATGAATAAGGCTCTTGTTAGCTCTGTTAACTTCTTTTGAAACCTTTCAGGATGTGAATTGGGCAAAATCAGCCTCCACACACCATTTTTCAATGCTGTTTTGAGTAATTACATCTTCTCATATTTCTTAAATATAAAGACACTGTTTCAACAGCATGTTTTAAAGGCTTACCTCATTTTGTAAATTTCTGATTAGAGGTGTAACATTTAAAATTCATCATGAAAAGAAGACTTTTTAAGGGAATGATAGAAGCTTGCATAAATGACTTTTCAGAACACTGTGTTACAATTCTCTGTGTGGCAAATGCCACGATCTTGACCTTTATTCCTAAGGAAACAGCTGATATCCTACCTTGGTCCTTGTGGCTTCCAGAATTTTGGGAATCTTCAGTTGCTGACCCAAATATGAGCTCTTTTGAAGCTGAAGCACCTGACACCGCATGTTCAGAGGGTCTGCTCAGATAGAATATAAGCCTTTTTGTATAATGGATTTAAATTTTTGGGCTGCATAAAATTCTTGAATAAGGATCTATAACAGTTAGAACTGGGTTTTAAAGGGTGAAAAAGAAAAAGAAGCAAATCAACCATTAAAAAGTGGTTTCATCAAGACAGAAACTTCTCTCCCATAATGGACATTGAAGGTTGGCAGCCCATGTGTGGTGGGGGAACCCACGACCATCAGGGGCCCATCTTTGCATCCCTGATGTCATCTCTGCTTTCAAGTGACTGTCTGGCTCTGGCTATCAGCACTCATTTCTGTCTTCCAGTAACAGGAAGGAAGAAGCGTGGAGGACAAACCTCCCTTTAAGGACGTTGCCTTCAAGTCCCTCCTGTTGGCAGAATTAGTCTCATGGCTACAGTAGCTTGCAGTGGAGACTGATAAATGTGGTCTGTGTCCTAGGAGGCCATGTGCCTGGCAGAAACTGGAGGTTGTGTTACTAAGGAGAAAGAAAGGGTAGATGGTGTCAGGAGACCCCAAATGTAGTGATGGGAAGAATATGGAGTGATGTTCTTACACACTTGCTATGTGCTTGGGATTCTGTGAGGCACTTTATGTTGTCAGTTCCCTTGATTGGGTAAGCTGAAACTCATTCTAAAGTCACATAGCTGGGATATGAACCCTGTGCTGGTGAGGCAGCCTGGTGTCAGAGACAGATCGTGGGCTTCACATTCAAGCGTTGAACCCAGACTCTGTCATTTACCAGCTACATGACCTAGGCCAGGTTGTATATCATCTCTGGGCTTCAGCATTCTCTTCTACATAAAGATAACAGGAAGACTTTTCCTCATAAGAATATTGAATGGCATTGAAACATGTATAATATCGTATATGAAACAAGTCGCCAGTCCAGGTTCGATGCATGATACTGGAGGCTTGGGGCTGGTGCACTGGGACGACCCAGAGGGATGGTACAGGGAGGGAGGAGGGAGGAGGGAGGAGGGTTCAGGATGGGAAACACGTGTATACCTGTGACGGATTCATGTTGATATATGGCAAAACCAATACAATATTGTAAAGTTTAAAAATAAAATAATAATAAAAAAGAATATTGTGAGAATTAAATCACACACACACACACACAGACAAGTAAAGTGTTTAACCAGCTGCCTTGA
>NW_011495058.1:10140565-10156517 GCF_000754665.1 Bison bison bison
ACGGTCCATGGGTTGCAGAGTCGGACACGACTGAGCAACTAATACTTTCACTTTTGGGCTTCTTTGGTGGCTCAGATGGTAAAGAATCTGCCTGAAATGTAGGAGACCCAGGTTAGATCCGTGGGTTGGAAAGATCCCCTGGAGAAGGGCCTGGCAACCCACTCCAGTATTCTTGGCTGGGGCATTCCATGGGCAGAGGAACCTGGCAGGCTTTAGTGCCTGCAGTCACAAAGAGTCGGATGTATCTGAGCAACTATGACTTGACAGAGTGACAGTAGTAGTCATAACAGTCATAATATCTGATAGTCACTGTGTTTATCATAACTGGTACTCCATGCATGGGAGGGCCCTTTTCAGTGTAACTATAAGTTTTCTGCTGTCTGTGTGGAAGCTTCAGCAATGGTTTGTTGTTTGTATGGAGTGGCTTCTAATTTCATGGACTGCTTCAGAAGCAAGCTGTTTTACTGGATTTCTTCAGACTCTTAGCCCCAAAATCCATTTATAAGGATTTATAAGGGGCCTTCTGATGGAGAGGGAAATGGAAACCCACTCCAGTATTCTTGCCTGGAAAATCCCTTGGACAGAAAGGCCTGGCAGGCTACAGTCCATGGGGTTGCTAAGAGTCGGACACAACTTAGCGACTAAACCACCAACACCAGGAGCCTTTTGAAGTTTCTGTTGAATACATTCTTTATTAATTCAGAAGCAGAAATGCATTTTTAAATGAGCTGAGCCCTTAGGTAACCTATATATTCAGTATTGTAAATTTAGAAATGGTAGCCAAATTAAAGTATTTTTAAATAATCCACGTTCCTTCTACCATTTACTATCCAAGGAACTAGTACTTATCTGATTTTATAGTTTCAGGCTTTTTAGAAGTTGGTGAAAGGTATCCAGTTAAAATAATTCTGCATTCATCTCTTTATTTCCTTTTTTCTTTCAGAAATGTGATGTGCTGTGGGAAGACTTCCATCAGAAGTTAGTGGATGGGTCCTTGCTGACACTGGACACCTATCTGGGCCAATTTCCCGACATAAAGGTATTTTATTTTGTGTCTACAAAGGGAAGAATTTAATGGTTGCATGTACTTATTAAAAATGGGCAAGAGATAAGTGGATAAGAGATAAGTTAAAAGTCCTCAGGCTTACATCAAAGACAGAAACTTTGTGCCTATTTAAGTGTGGGATTTTTATTCTGTTCCTATCAGTATAAAATGAAATATAGTTACAGAAATAAGATTTTCCCCTTTAATGAACTGCTTCATCTTTTATTTCTCTATAGAATTCTTTTTAATCCTATATATATATATATATATATATACACCTGATCATAAATCAGAGCTACTAAATAATTTCAGTCTATGTTCAAACCTTTTTATTATATGGGACTTGACAAGAATTTCCATTAGGATAAACAAGGTCACGAGGAAAGGAGAAACTTCATGGCAAATGTGAAAGCAAAATCTGATCTTTGTTCTGTATTTTGTATATGTTCATAGCACACCTGCACATTCTTAAGATGTAAGCATTTCAAATACATTTGCATCTGGATCTAAAAATATCCTGTCTAAAACATTTGTCTTATTTAACAGTTGGATTCATTGAAAGGGAAATACACAAATGAAGGATTGAATATCACAGTTTCAGAATTGACTCTCAAGGTAAAGATGGTTTTTAAGCCATCAGGCTTGTAGATAGCAAATGGTAGCTTTGATAGATCAACCCTCCAGTTGTTTTCCCAGCTGAAAGAGGACTTCAAGGTAAGACAGCCACATGCTGCCTTTCCTGTAGATCAAGGAGCCGTAAACCACCATCCATGGGTATTTGCAGTATCTTAGTAGGTGACCTTTGATGTAAAGTTCCATTTTAACCTGGTCTTTTTTTTTTTTTTTTTAGAAGCTTACAACAATACCCATTTATTAGCTCACAGTCTGTAGAACAGAATTCCAGGCATGGTTGCCTAACCTTTATAGACATTGCCAAACACCAGGAAAATACCTGCAGTAGTGTGAACTGGCTTTGGCCATGAAACATAGTGAAACTTCTTGGCCGAAATCAATGATGTTCATTTCCTTGGCCCTGCACAGAATGCCTAATGCTAGTTGGCTAATACTTCAGTGTGTTTTGGGGAAGCCAGAGGCACCAGACAAGAACCTAAGTGAGTCAGACTAGATACATTAGCCTTGTTGGCAAAATATCCTGGAGAACAAATCTAGATATCAATTCTCAGTGATGTTATTATCATAGGCAGCAGAACAATTTATTCAGTCATTATATAACTACATCCTAATGAAAAGATTTTAAGTCAGTTTTTAAAATTTTCTGAGAATTAAAAAGTTTTTTAATAAATTTTAAAATTCTGTACACAGAGAGTGCATTTTGAGACATCTTCAGATACTTTGATAGGCATTGACATTTTGTATTGGAATTTGCAGCGTTTATGAAGCAAAGATTCTCAGAATTATCATCACACTTTAGAATATGGTTTATTGGATGGTAATTAATCTTCATGAAAATCAATTTCCAATAAGTCAGAAGGAGGTAAAAGAAAAGTTTGTCTTCCTATTGGAAAATTTCAAAGAACTTCACAACTTGTCTAAATTATTCAGATAATATTTGATAGTATGACTTTAATCAGCAAATGAAAATTGTGATTGCCTACAGAAGAACACATTTGAAAAGTTGTTGGGTTTCTTTCAGGATCAAAACTTAATGCCATCAAAAGAAGTGTGAAGCATTTATTATTTGTTATTTGCTATGGTACTTCCCAGCAAGTTATTTGGAAATTAGCCATTCTCTTTAGGAGTGTAAAATTTCAGAAGACAAATAGACACAGAACTACTTATGTTGAAACATAGATTAAAATAAACTCCTGATGGATTATTTTGGTTTATGTTTTCAGTTTGTTGAAACACTTAGTGGGATTTTTACTTTTCCTAGGGTCCATGTGGTGGAGGGGCAAGCATAAAAATGATCCTCCACTTACTGAAACATCTTTATAAGAGAGATCTGGAATCATTTTTCCAGCTGCATGCCCTGAAGATAAATGAAATATATTTCATGGTTTTACCTGCATCATGAAAAGAACCTACATAATCTCTCTCTCTGTTTTTGTGAAGTCATGTTTAGACTATTAGAGCATACACATAGGGTTTCAACCAAGATAGAGGATTGCAAAGCATTTCATATGATGAACAGTGAAGGGAACAGCAGTGTTTATCTTGGAAAAGAGAAAATTTGGAGTTGGAGAGTAGGTGGGACAGCTGCTTCTAGTGATTGAAAGACTTATCTTTTATGAAAATACATGGAAGTATGCATTTACCCAGTGGCTGGAAGTTAGAAGTGGATATAGACTCCATCGTTTCATAAAGTGAGTGTTGAGTTTTTATATAATGAATGGGTTATTGATGAAAAGGGGCTTATGATTAAAAATACAGTGGAGAATTTTCAAAGCTTGGGACACAGTTAACCTCCTTGACTCTTGTTAATATCAACAAGCTGTGTGTAACCTCAGGCAGATTTCCAAATATTTACTGCAACCCATCAGCAAAGACTATGAAGTACCAGTTATGAGGGGATGATGTTTGACTTTTCCAACTGTGATTGGCAGGGCACCTGGTGTTACAGTTTTTTATACAGCACTGACATCTAACATCAGTGTTGTAATAAGAGCCAGCTTGTCACTAACCCAGGCAGGCTTACAGCTGTGAGCTGTTACTGTAAAATGCAGTTTAGAGTTTATCTTGGCAGCCACGCCTGAGCCACTAAGCATATATCTAGAGCAGGGGGCCAAAATGAATGCCGAATTGGGAGTATTGTTGAAATTTTAAAAATTTCAGTAAATTATTTTCTTTGCTGCAGAAGGTCAATTCATAGTGGGAAATCTGAAGTACTTTTAAATAAACCACTTAGTTCAACTATTTATTGGGACTTCCCTGGTGGTTTAGTGGTTAAGACTTCACTTTCCAATGCAGGGGTACAGGTTCAATCCCTGCCTGGTCAGGGAGCTACGATCCCCACATGCCTTGTCACCAAAACAAAACAAAAAATAGGAGGAATATTGTAACATGTTCAATAAAGACTTTAAAAAAATGGTCAGCATAAAAAGCAATCTTTTTAAAAAGACAAAAACCATTTACTATTAAGCTAGTAAATTTATTTAATAAAACTTACTATTGGATGGTTAAATTAGAATTGTATCATTTTCTTTGTAAAAGCTGTGGTGTATTAACTCTACCCTTACTTAGGAGATGAGGTTTTCCAAATATCAAATAGGTAAGGAAATAAGATTGGCTCTTCAAACACAAAAATATGTGCATCAAAATGAGTGATGGCCTTCAAAATAATAACTTCTACCACAGTAAGCTGAACTCTGTAATTGACTTGTCAGTTACACAAGAAAATGACTCACATTATTTACTTCACTTCTTGTTTGTGAACAAAAAATAAGATGATCCAGTGTACCTTCCCAGGCTTGGAAGTAATTGAATTTTAACGCTTTTCAAAAATCAAATTTGTTTTCAAAGAATCCAGGTTTGCTTCTTGGAAGATATTAAAGGAAACTCCTCACTCCCACCCCACCCAAGTCCACAAACAGAGTTTTGTAAGAGTTTCCATAGCGTCACACAAGGCCACTGCCTCGAGGGTCAATGCTTCCTGGGAGGTAACAGATATTTGCTAAAAATAATGAGCTTTGTCACCTTATCAGACACTTCTCTCTGCTCTGCCTGGACTAATTCATGGCATATTTTAAATGAATGTGGTATATCAGCCAAATTTTTCGGTAACACCAGTTGGAAGTGGTCTGTGCAGAGTCAAGTGAAAGGGATTGAAAGTATCTAAATGAGAGTAACTGCCTCACGGTGCCTGTCACATCTCCTTCAGGGAGCGTGGAGGAGGAGCACAGCAGGACAGACAGTATCTGGACGACAGAGTCTGTCACAGAAACCTGGGCACTGCTAGAAGAGTACTAACCCAGAGTTAGGAGCAGGGAATGAGTGAGGCAAGTGAGGGCACAAAGGTTCAAAATATAAGGAGATGGGACTGCTCTGGTGGTCCAGTGGTTAAGAACCCACCTTTCAATGCCGGAGATGCAGGTTCAATTCCTGTTCTGGGAACTAAGATCCCACATAGCACGAGGCAACTAAGTCCGCGCTTTGCAAACTGCACAGCCCACACACTCCCACATGCCACAGTGAAAATCCTGCATGCCACAGCTAAGACCGGACGCAGCCATAAATAAAGAAATAAGTATTAAGAAAAACTAATTTTAAAGTCAAAAATTTTAAAAAAAACCCACAAAATCTTATGTGCCTGTTTTTTTTTTTTTTAAATTATTTCTGATACTCATTTCTTTGACAGCTCCACTTGGTATTGCAATTCTTATGTGGCAGTGAGTTCCCCCAAATGTTGTTTGTCTTAAAAAAAAATCTTTATTTCATCTTTACTTTTGGGAGGTATTTTCACTTGGAATAGAATTCTAAGATCTCTGTTGATTTTTATTTTTCAGTGCTTAAAAGATACCACTCCATTGTATTCTAGCTTGCACAGTTTCTGAAAATTAGTCTTCTGTAATTCTTACCTTTGTATTTGCTGTTTTTCTTTATTCTTGATTTTTAGCAGTTTGGCTATGATATAGCTGGCTGTGTCTTGTTTGGTATCTTTCTTTTTTGGGATTCTGAGTTTCTTGGAACTGAATTTTGATGGCTCCCTTATTTCATAAAGTTGTCAGCCATTATTTCTTCAAATGTTTCTTCTGACTCTTGTTCTCATCTCTTTCTGAGAAGTCCAATTTACACTATGTTAGACTATTTGATATTGTATTAGAGGCCTTTTGTGGTTGATTCTGTTTTGTTTTTTTTCTCCTTGTGGTTTAAAGAGAATAATTTCTCTTGAATTAGCTTCAACTGTACAGTTTATTTCCTCAACTCTTTTATGTCTAGTGAACAGATGTATCCTCTCTGATATATAAATTTTTTTTTGTCTTTAGCATTTCCATTTGATTTCATTTGATGGTTTCCATGTATCTGCTGAAATTACCTGTTTATGTATTTTGTCTAATTTTCCAACTAGATACTTTAACATATTAGTCATAGTTATTTTAAAATTACTGATTGATACTTCCAACGTTTGGGTCATGTTTGGGTTTGTTTCTGTTGATTGCTTTGTGCTTTCTCATGGGCCTTTTTTGTTTTTGTTTTTTATGTATGTGTTTCAAAATCTTTGATTGAATGCCAGACTCCATGTATGGAAGAATGAAGACTGAAATAATATGTATGCCTGGAAGTGGGCATTCTTTGTTGGCAAGCTGTTAATGTAAGAGCTAATTGCAGCTTGAGCTGGATTTGAGTTTCATTGTTGCTATTGTTACTTTCAGTGCACCATCGCTTTCAGATTCCTCCAGAACAGAGCTGCTAATGCCTTGAGCGTATAGACTAACATCTATAATATTTTCAGACTCTTGAGGTCAAGTCCAGTTTTTGCATCTTTGACCCACATTGGGTGGGTCCTTGCATGCCAGAGAGTTTTTATTAGTGTTCCTGTTCCCCATCAGATTTCAGGAGTCCTTGTGTGCCTGTATTGCAGAGGGGCTTTAAACCCATACATTTATCCTTCCTCCAGTGGTAAGCAGCAATTTCTTGTTATTCAGTGGTGGACTTGGAGTGGGGCAGGGCTGCTTATGTTATCCTTTTCTGGTCTGTCTTAGGCAGAGCCAGTTTCACATTTGTGATTGGTCTAAGCAGGAGTTTGCTGCTCCTGCCCAGGTGGGATCAAACCTCTTCTTGTTATAGAAGTCAGATCTTAGGTCCAAGAAGTTTTTATTTTTAAAATATTTCTTTCTTTATTTATTTGGCTGTGCAGGATCCCAGCTGTGGCACGTGGAATCTTCAATCTTTGTTGTGGCATGCAAACTCCTAGTAGTGGCATGTGGGATCCAGGGATTGAACGCAAGTCCCTGGCATTGGGAATCCCAAGTTTTAGTCAATAAACCACCAAGGAAGTCCCCAAAGAATGTTTTATGTTCCTCCCCTATGGGTTGAGATTTTTTTTTCCTCCCACCCTTCTGTTTATTGCAATTATTTTTTAATATATCCTATGGACTCGGGGAATCAATAGTATGGGAAAGACTAGAGATCTCTTCAGGAAAATTAGAGATACCAAGGGAATATTTCATGCAAAGATGGGCTCAATAAAGGACAGAAATGGTAGGGACCTAACAGAAGCAGAAGATATCAAGAAGAGGTGGCAAGAATATACATAAGAACTGTATAAAAAGATCTTTATGACCCAGATAATAATGATGGTGTGCTCACTCACCTAGAGCCAGACATCCTGGAATGTGAAGTCAAGTGGGCCTTAGGAAGCATCACTACGAACAAAGCTAGTAGAGGTGATGGAATTCCAGTTGAGCTATTCCAAATCCTGAAAGACGATGCTGTAAAAGTGCTGCACTCAATATGCCAGCAAATTTGGAAAACTCAGCAGTGGCCACAGGACTGGAAAAGGTCAATTTTCATTCCAATCCCAAAGAAAGGCAATGCCATAGAATGCTCAAACTACTGCACAATTGCACTCATCTCACACGCTAGTAAAGTAATGCTTGAAATTCTCCAAGCCAGGCTTCAGCAATACGTGAACTGTGAAGTTCGAGATGTTCAAGCTGGTTTTAGAAAAGGCAGAGGAACCAGAGATCAAATTGCAAACATCTGCTGGATCATCAAAAAAGCAAGAGTTCCAGAAAAACATCTATTTCTGCTTTATTGACTATGCCAAAGCCTTTGACTATGTGTATCACAGTGAACTGGAAAATTCTGGAAAAGATGGGAATACCAGACCACCTGACCTGCCTCTTGAGAAACCTATATGCAGATCAGGAAGCAACAGTTAGAACTGGACATGAAACAACAGACTGGTTCCAAATAGGAAAAGGAGTACGGCAAGGCTGTATATTGTCACCCTGCTTATTTAACTTCTATGCAGAGTACATCATGAGAAACGCTGGGCTGGAAGAAGCACAAGCTGGAATCAAGATTGCCGGAAGAAACATCAATAACCTCAGATATGCAAATAACATCACCCTTATGGAAAAAAGTGAAGAACTAAAGAGCCCCTTGATGAAAGTGAAAGTGGAGAGTGAAAAAGTTGGCTTAAAGCTCAACATTCAGAAAACTAAGATCATGGCATCTGGTCCCATCACTTCATGGGAAATAGATGGGGAAACAGTGGAAACAGTGGCTGACTTTATTTTTCGGGGCTCCAAAAACACTGAAGTTGGTGATTGCAGCTGTGAAATTAAAAGACGTTTACTCCTTGGAAGGAAAGTTATGACCAACTTAGATAGCATATTCAAAAGCAGAGACATTACTTTGCCAACAAAAGTCCGTCTAGTCAAGGCTATGGTTTTTCCAGTGGTCATGTATGGAGGTGAGAGTTGGACTATAAAGAAAGCTGAGTGCCGAAGAATTGATGCTTTTGAACTGTGGTGTTAGAGAAGACTCTTGAGAGTCCCTTGGACTGCAAGGAGATCCAATCAGTCCATCCTAAAGGAGATCAGTCCTGGGTGTTCATTGGAAGGACTAATGTTGAAGCTGAACCTCCAATACTTTGGCCACCTTATGTGAAGAGCTGACTCATTTCAAAAGACCCGGATTATGGGAAAGATTGAGGGTGGGAGGAAAAGGGGATGACAGAGGATGAGATGGTTGGATGGCATCACCGACTTGATGGACATGGGTTTGGGTGGACTCCGGGAGTTGGTGATGGACAGGGAGGCCTGGCATGCTGCGGTCCATGGGGTCACAAAGAGTCGGACACGACTGAGCGATTGAACTGAACTGAACTGATGGACCTGGGGGATTCCTGTCCCTTCCCAGGGTTAGTTTGGTTTTGCTTCTGCTTCTTCCCCAGAATGGAGCATCTCTGCCTGGTGTCTCTGGACATGAAGATCTGTTGTTTCCTCGTCAAGTGACATAAAGCTTTTGCTTTGTAAATAGAAAAATAACCTAGGAAATAGGCAGGGCTTTGTGTCTACCCCTTGGCAGTCAGAGATCACCTCATTCTCACCTGCACTGCAAGGGGGTGTCTTGTTCCCCAAACTCTGGCAGAATCCATTGGAAGCCCTAGGTAAGAGCTTGCTCATAATTGCAAGTTACCCTCATGTCTTTTTATTTTTGGCTGTGCCGGTCTTAGTTGCAGTACACAGAATCTTTGGTTGCAGCATTTGAACTCTTAACTGCAGCCTGTGAAATTCTTAATTGCAGCATGTGGGGTCTAGTTCCCTGACCAAAGATTGAACCTGGGCCCCCTGCATTAGCAGCATGGAGTCTTAGCCACTGGGAAGTCCCTCCCCTGTGTCTTGAACACCCAGCTATTATTCCAAACTGACACCTTAGCCCCCAGTGGATCTTTAACAGTTTGTTAAAATTTTAGCTGATCTCTTGTCCACTTCCTAAAGGAAATCTGTCCTGAATATTCATTGGAAGGACTGATGCTAAAGCTGAAATGCCAATACTTTGGCCACCCGATGCGAAGAACTGACTCATTTGAAAAGACCCTGATGGTGGGAAAGATTGCAGGCAGGAGGAGAAGGGGATGACAGAGGATGAAGTGGTTGGATGGCATCACAGACTCAATGGACATTAGTTTGAGTCAACTCCAGGATGGACAGGGAGGCCTGTCATGCTGCAGTCCATGGGGTTGCAAAGAGTTGGACATGACTGCGTGACTGAACTGAACTGAACTTGTCCGCTTGTATTGGGTTGGTAACAGCTTTTACCCACCAAAGGTGAAATGGTTTTTGTGTCTCATCTCTCCCTACAGGGACTTATCCCTCTTTGGGATTCAGATGGCTTTATTGGCTTGTGAGTTTATGTCTCTGATACAGTCAAGACAATTTATGTTTTTGTAGACTATCCAGATACTTTTTCTTGTTAGTGTGGGAGTAATATTCTTTGCAGCTCTCTATAGCCTAACTAGAACTGAAAGTCTCTAGGAATCAATATATTCCTAAAGCTCCTCAGATATTTCTAACAAACAAAAGGGTTGTCAAACACTTCTAGGAAAAAAGGGTTTCTTAGGATTTATATCACTGCTGTTAGTGTGAGTGCTATTAGAATTATAAAAGCAGATCCTAATACAGTCTTTGACTGTCTTTAAAATGGAACATTTAAAGGTTTAAAATAAAGACTAATAGAGAGTATAGGTTGATGTGCTTTCCTCCACCAATTCTGGAATTTCTCTGGTCTTTGACTGCAAATTCTGCCTTCAGATCTTAATGGTTGTCCTAATTATTATCAGAAGGGAGGTATTTACCTAATGGTAGTCACACAAATCTCTAGTGATAAGGAATCTGCCTGCCAATGCAGAAGATGCAAGAGACTCGGTTTCTATCCCTGGTTGAGGAAGATGCCCTGGAGTAGGAAATGGCAACCCACTCCAGTATTCTTGCCTGGAAAATTCCATGGACAGAGGAGCCTGGCAGACTACAGTCCATGATGTCACAAAGAAATGGACATGACTGAATGTGCACACACACACACACACGTATTCGCACAAAGGATTGAAGACAGTAGTTTGATTTCTAGCAGTCATTTGTCTACTGAAATTCTGGTTCACTTCGATCTCCAGCTACTCTGGACAAGGAAAGTGTTTTGGCAGTCAAGAAGAGAATCTGTGACCGTGTCTCTCTCTTAGTGCTTATGCTTCCCTGTTGGCAGAATCGTATCGCCAAGCGCAGCCGGAAGCTGGTGGACTACGACAGTGCCCGCCATCATCTGGAAGCTTTGCAGAGTTCCAAGAGGAAGGATGAGAGTCGCATCTCTAAGGTAGGGGCCAATTCCACTGTTGTCACCAGTCTCTGTACTCTATGACCTGTAGCAACTTTGCTTTTGAAATGAAATCTCTCTTTTCTCATGGAGATTGGAATCAGGACGGAATTTAAAAATTGAAATATGGGTCTTGTGGGATGCTGTCTATAATTTTGTAAGTTACACTAAGGGTTTTCAGGTCCTTGGTAGAATTCACTTGGGTGGCACTGACTCACACATTTTCATCATAATAAATGTTTACCCCTAGCAGTACTGCCTGATCATATAAAGTAGTGTGTCCTTACACTCTTTATGTGTGTCACGTGTGTGCATGTGTGTGCATGCTAAGTCGCTCAGTCATGTCCAACTTTTTGAAACAATTTTTGAGACACTGTAGCCCGCCATGCTCCTCTGTCCATGGGATTCTCCAGGCAAGAATGCTGGAGTGGGTTACCACTTCCTCCTCCAAGGGATCTTCCCGACCCGGGGATCATACCCACGTCTCTATGTCTCCTGCATTGGCAGGTGGGTTCTTGACCACTAGCGTCACCTGGGAAACCTGCTGTGGTCCATACTTGACGACAGAATGAAGATTCAACTAGGAAATGAAGTGTGAAATCCTCAGACGTAACTTGTGCTTGAGAGTACAGATGTGTGCTACAATTGCTTGACATTCATTTTCTTTTAAAGAACCCATTGCCAGAGATTTCTCCATATATGTCAGTCACTGACAGCTCATTGGAGACACATACAAACTTCTCTCTAGGCTTCCAGTCTTGTCTCCCCCATTTTCCCACACACAGCTTCCTGGATCACCTTTCTACTGAACGTACCCAGGTAGAATTTCTCCAGTGCTTAAGTCGTTTAATGGCTCCCATTGCCAGTCAAAAAGTTCTAAATTCCTTAGCATGGCCTATGCAACCTTCACAGCTGGTTTCTGGCTCACCTCTCCATCTTGTCAGCTTTCAAGTCTTCTTTTCCCTGCTTTCCTTCCTCCACACAAACATCCTAATCTGGAGCTTCTGTGACCTACACACCGGCTCCTAAGCAGTCACTGTAAGAGCTGAGTTTCACATCAGGCCCCTGAGAAGCAAGGCACTGTGTTCAACACTTTATTTACATCCACTTTCCTTAATACTCACAACACCTGTGAGGTGGACATTGCTGTGTTCATTTATGGATCTTAGGTGCAGAAAGGTGGTAAAGAAAGTCCACATGGTTAGTGAGTGAGAATCCCAACCCGGGCAACTCCTCCTGTATGTGTTGTCCACCATTCCCCACCACTTCATTAGCAAACAGTTGCTCACTCTTCAAGATTCAGTATCAAGTTAAAATATCACCTTTTCCATGGAGTCTTCTCTAATTCTTGCACTATCTTTCTTAATGGCATGCTCCATAATAGCTTATAAGCCCTCTCTTGTAGTGTAGTTACTTAGACTTCCCACTAGACAGGGAATTTCTTGGGAAGCATCCTGACCCAGTATCCCTAGCAGAGTATGTAACAGTGTATGTGACAGGCACTTCACGCAATTTTGAAGAATGAATGAATCTGCCAGAGACTGCAAGAGCAACCATTGTAATCCATCACATTTTCCTTTTTCAATAAGACTTAACATTTCACTTTTATTGAAAATGATCATGTGGATTTTAACCAGATTTCTCTCCTTTCCAAACTGTTCCAGGATGCCATAAAGCTATTTCTATTTTATATTAAATGTTGTTGTGTCTAGAAGTGTGGTATGCCTGTGATGTTTTCAGTGTAAACATGTTATGTGTTATTTCTAGGCAGAAGAGGAATTTCAGAAAGCACAGAAAGTATTTGAAGAGTTTAACGTTGACTTACAAGAAGAGTTACCATCATTGTGGTCAAGGTAAAGATGGTTCTGTATATGTTATAAGTTCAGGAATAGTGAATATTACTTGTCTTATTTCCTGTGATGAGTTAGCACTCACTGTCCAGTAGAAGTGTTCAATAATCTGTAATTTACCATATGGTAGCTTCTAACCACATGTGGTTCACCTTGAACACTTGGAATATGTTTAGTATGACCTGGGAACTGAATTTTAAATATATGTTATTTTGTTTTAATTTGTTTAAATTTAAATAACCCAATTTGGTTAGCTACCACATTGGACAACACTGTTTTAGACTTTTATTTCAAGTAGAGATACAAATCTCATTTAGAGGCATTAGGAGAACTATCCTTAACCTTGAAATTTAAAGGATAAATTTTTAACCCTTGGAAGAACATTTTATTTCAAGGGGTCATCTGGTCTCTGTCTTTTGTGTGAAACCTCTACTGTCAGCTCTCACCTGTTAATCTGAGCTTCATTCTTATTTTATAAATGAAATATTCTTTTTTATGGGTACTCTGCATTTCTCATTCCACTAACTTCAGTTTTCCCATTTAGTGGTAGAACCAAGAAGTTGTTGGGTGAAGTGGGGCCTTATGTCTCAGTTTTCATCAGCACACCCATGCTACCACCCTGAATAAACAGGATTGTGCTTGTCATGCAATACTGCTTTAAGTACAATTCCAAATCTTGGTTAGGATGTGGAGGTCAGGGAATCCTCCTACACTATTGGTGAGATTGTAAATTGA
Organism: Bison bison bison; assembly: GCF_000754665.1. NCBI lineage: Eukaryota > Metazoa > Chordata > Mammalia > Artiodactyla > Bovidae > Bison > Bison bison. The sequence continues at coordinate 10,153,973 of NW_011495058.1, forward strand.
TGCAGCCGCTATGGAAAACAGCATGGAGATCCCTCAAAAAATTAAAAATAGACTTACTATATGATCCAGCAGTCCCACTCCTGGGAATATACCTGGACAGAACTATAATTCAAAAAGATACATGCACCCCTATGTTCATAGCTGCACTATTCACAATAGCTAAGACATGGAAACAACCTGAATGTCCATCAACAGAGGAATGGGTAAAGATGTGGTGCACCTACACAATGGAATATTACTCAGCCATAAAAGAACAAAATAATGCAAAATTGCAGCAACATAGGTATACCTAGACATTATCATACTAAGTGAAGTAAGTGAGAAAGACAAATACCATATGATATCACTTAAGTGTAGAATCTAAAATATGGCAAAAATGAACATATGTGTAAAACAGACTCATAGACAGAACATGCTTCTTCCATTGAAGGAGGCTCAGGGGGAAGCAGTGACCAGCTCACTGGGGCTAGGGGAGAGTGTCCTGGCCTGCATTCTGGGACTGCAGTAGGCTCAGCTGTTAAGCCTTTCCATGGTTTCCAAGAACAAAGAAACCTCTTAATGAAGAAATTAAGTTGGTCTTAACAGCTAACCAGAAGGGCCCTGAGGATGCCTCAGACAAGTACTTTGGGGAAATGGTAATGTCTCAGAGTCCCTTGTTGATGAAGAGCTTGTGAAATGAATCCTCATTTTATAGCTGATATTATCAGAGTACCTGACAGCAGATAATATCACAATTCAGAGCCTGGTACTCTTTGTGGGTGTATATTTTACTGCTGACAACACCAGTTTTTTGTAAGTCGAGGTTATAGTCAGAATGTGTTCTTCCAGTAGAATGAGCGCCAAATTTGTTCATTCACTAGTTTGTTAATCTGCTTATCCGTTCGCTCATTCATTCATGGAATATTTACTGCATCGCCTGTTCTGTGCCAACTGCTATTAGGTGCTGAGTCTGTTCTTGTGAACTAGCCAAAGGCAGTTCCTGCTTTGATAGAATCTCTGATTTCATAAATAAGAATCAGTATATGATAAGTGGCATCAAAACTACTGAACATGTTTTTTTAAAAATTAAATACATCCTTGTTGATTTGATTTCTGAGTTCTCAAAGGAAATAAAATCTTAGAAAATCATAGATGTTTGTCTAGTCATTCTAAATAAGGTGTTTACTAGTACTGTGCCAATTATTTTCCTAAATAATCATTGGAATAAACAAGCTGTGTATCAGGAAGCAATTTAAAGATAGAAGAATGGGGATTCTTGTTTTTGCTAAATGTATTCAAGGTTCAGTGCTTTTAATAGAAAATTCTGTATGAATAATAAGAATAAAACAAGCTCTAAGAAATAAACAAGCAAATTCAAATGGGCAATAGATAAAGGAACAAAAGAGGATTAACTCAGCTTTCATTAATGGACGACAATTTAAAAGCAGGTGAGATGCTAGCTCTTTCCCAGCATATTTACAAAAGTTTTGCGTCAAGGGCCTAGAAGGTGCCTGCATAGGGAAGTGGGTCAGCAGCACCCGTCAAAGCTGCTTTTCTCTGTACCTTTCACCCAGCGTTTACAGTCAAGAAGCTTATTCTGAGGAAACAGTAAGCTGGACACAGAGTTAATTTCATAGATCTTCATTAGGGTTTTGTTTAGTATAGTGAAAAATCGATGCAAATAAAACAATAACCACCAATCAGTTTCAGCTGGGCGTCCACCATGGCTCAGCAGGTAAAGAATCCTCTTGCAATACAGGAAACACAGGAGATGCAGGATCAGTCCCTGAGTCGGGAAGATCCCCTGGAAGAGGAAATGGCAACCCGCTCCAGTATTTGCCCTAAAAAATCCCATGGATAGAGGATCCTGGTGGGCTGTAGTCCACACGGTTGCAAAGAGTCAGACATGACTGAATGACTAATCACAACTTCAGCTACCTCCCCCTTCCCCATCTGCACCCACCTTCTATTTAAATCTGATCCTTCTTCATGGCAGCCTGTTTGTCCTCTCAAGCAGATGTTTGCAGCTGGCCCATCCTACCCTCTTCTCTTAGTTCCTTCAGCTGTTTCTGTCCAAAGCTGCTGAGTTTTGGTATTTAGTCTTGTGTGGCCGTTTGTATTAATGTGAACATTCACATGCTGTTTTGAAATCTGCTTCTTTCTCTCAGCAGTATGAATGAAGCATATGTTCATTATAAACTTCTCTATCTCAAAACTTTTACAAAGTACATATCTAAAACACAAATTCTTGGGGCAGTGATTCTAGAATCACTGGTTCTGAACCAGCAGCATCAGTATCACATAGAACTTGTTAGAAGTTCATCACAGACCTGAGGTTCCCTAGTGACTCAGATGGTAGAGTTTGCCTGCAGTGCAGGAGACCTGGGTTTGATCGCTGGGTTGGGAAGATCCCCTGGAAAAGGGAATGACAACCCACTCCAGTATTCTTGCCTGAAGAATTCCAATGACAGAGGAGCCTGGCGGCTACAGTGCATGGGGTCACACAGAGTCGAACACAACTGAGCAACACACACACACACACACACACACACACACACCCCTCAGA
>NW_011495058.1:10156617-10158807 GCF_000754665.1 Bison bison bison
AGATTGGAAATAAATCTGTAAGTGATCTTGATGCACATAAAAGTGTGAGAAATGTTTCTTTGGGTATTAACCAGATATCAGGAAAGACTGTGTTCTATACCAAAAGATGGTATCCATTCATTAACGGATCAGGAAAGGTTGGACCTACTTTGGGTTAAGTATTTTTATTTAATCTAGTGTTACTCAAAATTATGTAAAGAAAATCTGTTTTTTAATATATGTAATAGCCATTAAAAACACAGTTTTGCTGATTGGGCTTTCTCTTCTTTCCTCTTTGTATTTCCACATGGTAGACGAGTTGGATTTTATGTCAATACTTTCAAAAATGTCTCCAGCCTAGAAGCCAAGTTTCATAAGGAAATCGCAGTGGTGAGTAATGATGATTATTTTTCCATATGGAATATAAAGTAAATGAACATTTATTCTGGAAGCAAATGCAATGGCACACATTAGGCAAAGAATTTACTGTCTTTCATGTTTCTTTTAATAGTGTGTTTTGACTCAGTGATATTTCTACATTGTTTTGTAGTGACCACATGTTTCTATAAATCTGGTTCAATTTGTACTTTCATGAACCCCTACCTACTTGTTACAATCATACAATCTTTTTTATTTTTTCAGGCAGTTTTTAAAGTTGGATTTTCAAGTCTTTAGGCTGAGGAAAAATTGGTCTCCAAATAGATAGTCAGCATTTGTGTCATTGAGTAATATTTTCTTAGTTCAACAGGGTGGTTGTATCACTTTATCTCTAATAGAATGAATGTAAATAATAAGTGTGTGTTTTCTCCTCTATATTCTGGTTTACGTATATGTTAATTTGTGTTTGTGGCCTTACAGTTTTGACATGCATTTAAATTGGACCCAATTCAGACATTAAATTATTCTGAGACCATCCATGCTATCATAAGTTTCTTGATGTTTCAATAAATAATTCCTTCCTGGGGGCAGTAGCCTGAATTTGCAGCAGAATGACTTAAAATTAACAGACAAGTGACATCTGTCTTCCTAGCTTTGCCACAAACTGTATGAAGTGATGACGAAACTGGGCGACCAGCATGCTGACAAGGCCTTCACCATTCAAGGAGCTCCCAGGTAGGCCATGTTCATGAAAGCCAAGTTCATCTGTGTATACCTTTAAGGCCAAAATTGTTGCAATTTCTACAGCCCATACCAGCATCTTTTACTCATCCTACAAAGATCTAAAATCAAGGAATTTTTCCATCCAGAGGCTGATACCAGAACTTAGTTCTGTGCTTTTACATTGACTCTTAGCCTTCAGATATATCCTCATGGACTTTTGTCACTACAGAGTGCTATCTACCTCTTTTTGCTTTCCAGCTATAATGTCAACTTCTTGCATACAAATTCTAGTTGTGCACTTGTTATTTTATTTGGAGAGGAAGAGAATTCCCTAAACCTACAACAGTTAGTCTTGTTATTTATTGGGTTGGCCAAAAAGCTCGTTCAGGTCTTTCTATTACCATATTATGGATTTTTCTATAACATCATATATTACGAACTTTTTGGCCAACCCAATATATTGGTGTTGATACCTTTAATGAATCCTTTTTGGGAGAGGCAAAAGGAAGTAAGTGAGACCTCACCATCATCTTCCCTCCTAACTTGACCTCACAAACACTTCATTGTTTGGGTTTTGTTGAACATTGGTTTGTTTTTATTTTGAGTGTGCCTGTCAGATGTACCAAAGGCTCAGTGATCTGTAGATGAATAGTCTACAGTGCCAGGGTTTGGATTCACAGCATCTTACTCTTATGATTTGGGAATCCCTTTTATCCATCCTTCTCAGGCGTTATGTACTCAGGCTAGTGAGGCTTGGGTTGGAATTCAGAGGACTCAAATTTCAGTTTTCTGACTCTGCAGTTAATTTGCTCTGCCTTCCTGGAGGAAGTTCAATAACCTTTCTGGATAAAGGGCTCATTTAAAAAATCAATAGAAATAAAAATATGCTATTGAACTAAACAACTTGTAAGGAAATAACACAGTCCTGACAGTCTATGATTTTCGATCCATCGATGGATACCCGCATACCCATGCATTTATAAAAACACAGTGCTCTTACACAGGCACTGCCACCTCCATGTATTAGTGTTTGGAACCTCCTGGAGACAGGTAATTTTCTCATTTGATGCTATTTGGTCTAGATATACATGTAGTCCCTACCCTGGCTGC
>NW_011495058.1:10158907-10165630 GCF_000754665.1 Bison bison bison
GGCTGCTATACTAAGTGAGCATTAAGTATATTGTCTTAGAACATGGCCTAAAAGAAGACAGGAAAGGGACAGAACTATTGTGTCCAAACTGAACGAAATGTAATAAGAATATCACAATGACATTTGGGTGATTTAGGAAGGAAGTATATGGGGAAAGGTGGCTCCCTTATACAGAGATGAAGGGACAATGGATGCATGTATATGTAAGGCTGAGCTGCATCGCAGTTCACCTGAAACTACCACAGCGTTATCTGCTGTGAAAGTGAAAGTCGCTCAGTTGTGTCTGACTCTTTGTGACTCCATGAACTATTCAGTCCATGGAATTCTCCAGGCCAGAATACTGGAGTGGGAACCTTTCCCTTCTCCAGGGGATCTTCCCAAACCAGGGAACGAACCCAGGTCTCCCGCATTGCAGGCAGATTTTTTACCAACTGAGCCACAAGGGAAGCCCATTATCTGCTATATCCCAATACAAAATAAAAAGTTTAAGGTTTTGAGGGGGGAAAAAGGTATCTGGAAATTTCATTGCTGCTGAATCAGATACAATGAAGAGAAAATGGGGCCACGACTGCTTAACAAATGTTCTTCATTTTTTTCAACATTCCTCTGCAGAACGAGGTGGTGAGTGAGCTCAGAGGGGCCTCCATTAGGCATAGATTGGTGGCCGTGCTTCCCAGGGGAGACCATGATTGGCAAGGTTCCAATCATGTGTGTGTCCGTGTCCTGTCCACGGGACCCATTCCCTTGGCCTGTTGAATCTGTAGACCCTCCTGCTGTGTACGTGCTCATTTATTTGGGGGTACAGACTTGTTCCTTCAATCTGTAGAGTTTAGAAATTCTTAGAGAGTAGGATGTGTCCCCAGTGGTGGATTAACCATTGCATTTGGGCTGATCACGAGCATCTGGCCTGGGGCCAGGAGCATGATGGGCTGTCAGTAAACATTACACACTCTCATCCGTCACATAATTCGTTTGCACATGTCTGAATTGAGTTATTGTGCTGTAAGGTGTAGAAAGCGAGACAATGAATTAATTTCTAAATATTATCAGAAAGCACGCCTACCAAATCTTAATGAACATTGTCCTGGGGATGCCTTTTAATAGCCAATTTATCACTTGGTGGGGCAGGGTAGGTTTTGCTATAGATTATGCCATAGCAAGTTTCTCTTATAAATCAAAAGTGAAATTAGTTCAATTAATTCAGCTTATGTTTGGAAGATTCTTGCAGAGCTATTTGGCTCAGTGGAAAGAATAGGAGTTCAAATTACTAAGGCCTGAATTTGGATCCACGAAAATTTCCAGTGACATTAGGGATTTTTTTATCCTCTCTGTGCCCCACTTTACTTAAGTGTAAAGTGGAGACAATAATGCACTGGGTCTTGTGATCGGTGGAGGTAACATAGGAATGGGATCTTGCAGACAGGGACAATGAATGGCACCAGTTATTGCATCACCGTTACTAATAACCAGGATAAACAGGAAGAGGGAATAGGTAACCAATAGTGCCTGTCATGCCTGAGAGTTCTGTGAGAAGGAAGGCCCCTGAGAAATAAGGACCACTCTGTAGAGAGCGCCTTGCTTACCCTCTGTGTTCATTCAGCGACTCGGGTCCTCTCCGTATTGCAAAGACGCCTTCGCCACCTGAGGAGGCTTCACCCATCCCGAGCCCGACCGCAAGTCCCAATCACACGTTGGCACCTGCATCTCCTGCACCAGTCCGACCTCGGTCACCCTCACAGGTAGGAAGACATCACGTGTATGAGGTGGACCGGAAGAACCCAGGCTGAGCTGACCCCACCTGGGATAAGCCCATGGGGCGCAGTCATTGACAAGAGTTTTCAGTGTGAGCCTTGGCCATTGGGATCATCACTAAGGAATAAACTTCCCTTTTTTTACTCAGACTTTTATGTTTCCTCACATACCCTCTGCTTCAGTGGGTTGAGACATCTCTTTCCATGATCTCAACTTCCTGAGGCTCGCATGATCTCGTCTTCTCAGCATCTTGCACTTTTAAGGCTCTGTTGAATCCTGCCTTCTCCACGTGGCCTCCCTCCTGTTAGTCTTTAGGTAACACCTGGAGCAAGAACGGCCATGATGTTTATGTCAGTTCACTTTTTTTTTTTTGTATCACCCATGGCATATTGTGCACGCACTCAGCAAAAAGGATGGAACAAGTGATTGAAAGAGACAGAAAGGGCCAAGCAAAGGCAAATGTAGAGAAAAACAGCCACCCTCATTATCCCTTCTTTTGGAGAAAATGAAATTCCAATGGGGAAACTTAAACTGTCTAATCCAGCTCAAGCTTTCTTGTGTATGGTTGAAACTAAAGATTGTTTCGAAAAAATGTGAATAATGGATAGAGCTCTAAAGTGCGTATTTGTTGTTTATTCGCGAAGTCATGTCTGATTCTTGTGTGACCCCATGGACTGTAGCCAGCCAGCCTCCACTGTCCGTGGGATTTCCCAGACGAGAATACTAGAATGGGTTGCCATTCCCTTCTCTGGGGGATCTTCCTGACCCAGGGATCAAACCTGAGTCTCCTGCACTGGAGACTGAATCTTTACTTGATTTTATTGGCAGGCAGATTCTTTACTGCTGAGCTGCCTTTCCAAAATACTGGAGTGCAGAGTGAGGTGTATGCTGCCCACAGTGGTCTCACTGACTAGTGAAATCTTGTTAGATTTTAGTTCTAGAATTCTAATGTGCTGCTGAAGTGAGAAATCATTTGCTGTTGACTTTGGAGAAGGTATGGCATTAATTTGGGCTTCCTAGGTGGTACTAGTGGTTAAGAACCTGCCTGCAAATATAGGAGATGTAAGAGATGTGGGTTAAATCCCTCGGTCGGGAAGATCCCCTGGAGGAGGGCATGGCAACCCACTTCAGTATTCTTGCCTGAAGAATCCCCATAGACAGAGGAGGCTGGCTGGCTACAGTCCATAGGGTCACACAGTCGAACACGACTGGAGCGACTTAACCCGCACGCACGCACGCATGGCCTTATTTTAACTTGAGAGGCACAGGTACGTGGCCCCGCAGTGCTGTGATATAGCGCTTGTGTTAAGATGGATGGAGTCTTGTGGCCTGAATTTTCCTCATTGGACCATTACTTGTCACACCAGCTACAAGCAGGCATTCTTTGCCTAAATCAAGTGGGCTGATTTCTCAGTGCAGACCAGAATTTGAATCAGGGATCAATCTCATCCCCTGGCTCTGTTCCCAAGACATTTCTGCATGTCTCCCATGCCATCTCCCACTGAATTAAACCCTGTTTGTTTGTGTGTGATGTTTCTTAGACAAGGAAAGGGCCTCCTGTCCCACCTCTTCCTAAAGTCACCCCAACGAAGGAGCTACAGCAGGAGAACATCATCAGTTTCTTCGAGGACAACTTTGTTCCTGAAATCAGTGTGACCACACCTTCCCAGGTGAGCGCCTGGAACAGAGCTGGGATGTCCATGGACGCTCCATGGCAGAGGGACTCTCAGGGCTCAGCTCTGGAGAAGGTGGCAGATGTGAGAGCCAATGGTGAAATTTAGTTGTTATTCAGGTTTGCTTTAATTACCTGATGTATCTGAAGGATTCTCAAGTGACAGATGTACAGTATTTGAAAAGACTCCTTCTTTCCATTATTAGGAGCTGTGCATCATTACTATAGAAAGTTGGAAAATACTAAAAAGTGTAAAGTGAAGAATTTTAATAAGCTCTTAAATCATAGTGCTCTGACATAGCCACTGGTGCATTTAGGTTTATGTGCTGTGTGTGTTTAGTTGCTCAGTCGTGTCTGACTCTGTGCAACTCCATGGATTGTAACCTTGCCAGGCTCCTCTGTCCATAGGATCCTCCAGGCAAGAATACTGGAGTGGGTTGCCATGCCCCACTCCAGGGGATCTTCCCAACCCAGGGATCGAACCCAGGTCTCCCTCATTGCAGGTGAATTCTTTACCATTTGAGCCACCAGAGGTTTATTTTATTTTAATTTTTTCTAAGTATATGTCAAATTTTGCAGCACAAAATTCAGATTGTATTGTTGCATATTCCTGACTTTTCTGTTTAATCTTATTGAGCATTTTTTTTTCATGTCATAATATTGTCTTTTACAAAAAAATCAAAGTTTGACCAGAATATTTTATCAGATGAATGTAACCAACCCCTGATGGTGGTCACACTTCCACTTTTTTGTTACTTTATCAGCACCTTGGTGATATCAATATATATTAATACAGAAGTGTTAAATGTTAGTTACTCAGTTGTGTCTGACTCTGCAACTCCATGGACTGTAGCCTACCAGGCTCCTCTGTCCATAGAATTCTCCAGGCAAGAATACTGGAGTGGGGTGCAGTTTCTTTCTCCAGGGGATCTTCCTGACCTAGGGATCAAACCCAGGTCAGAATTTGCATTGCAGGCAAATTCTTTACTCTCTGAGCCACCAGGGAATCCCTGGTGTATATTAATACATATTTGCACCTTTTATTATTTTTTCATATTGCTTCTTAGTAGAGAATAGGAAAATAAAATTCAAAGAGGTGAATATTAGGTCTTTTGACCTTTAGTAGGTATAAATGGATCCATTTACATGACTTGGCAAAGGAAACCACCTGTGTTCCCCCTAGTTTCAAAGACACCTGGGTGTGTGTACCCATTTATAGCTACCCTCGATGTTATACCTACACCTGTCCCAGCTTGGTTGTCCTTTGCCTCAAGGATAATCTTGACTTAGTTGTTCCTCATGTCATCAAAGCCATCTCTTTGTTAAGAGTGAATGTCCCCAGAAATCATGCCAATACCATTTCCTCCTGGTATTCTCACAGTCAGAAATAATTTTAACATTTTGCAAGGGGTGCAAACATAACATTGTAATTCCTGAGTACACAAATAACAACTCTATGTCCAACATCCCAGTTACAATTGCATCCTATCAATAACAGAAATCATGTACTAAAAACAGGGAGTTCAGAAAATAAAAACTTAAAAGTAGTGCAGTGGTACGCCATAATGTCTCGTCTCTCTCTAGAGGGTGTTCATGGATCAGTGCAATGCCATTTGCTATTGTTTTCATTCTCCTGTTGTTTGTAGGAGATTTGAATTTGGTAAGCTATTAGGGCTTGAAATGTGATTTAGTAGCTCCTTTGAGGGGAGAAGGCAATGGCAGCCCACTCCAGTACTCTTGCCTGAAGAATCCCAGGGACGGGGGAGCCTTGTGGGCTGCCGTCTGTGGGGTCGCCCGGAGTCAGACACAACTGAAGCGACTTAGCAGCAGCAGCAGCAACTCCTTTGAGGAAAGGGAATTGCATGTTTATCAGTGCATGGACCAGTAATATCTGTGGATACACAGATGCCATCAGGGTAGTGGTTTTAGAGCCAAGTAATCTTACCCAGCATCCACCGTGGCCCTGGCACCAAACTGGAGCAGTTTTCACGTCCAAGTTGTTCTGTGCCTTTGTACTTCTAACAGCTTGTTCTGTTTTTAGCTTCATCAGTTTTAAAGTGAGAGTGTTTTAGAGTGATAAGAACCTTACTGAAGTTTCTGTCACCTGGACCCCTCAAGAGCATCCTCTCAATTCCATCTCCAATAAAGAATATGGTCACCCAGAAGCTGTGTGTGCTTAGCTAAGGACATCTCCATGTAGCAGCCAAGGCCACTGAAGTAGAGAAAATGTAACAAGAAGACTAGTTCTGAAGTAAAGATGGGGTTCAAAGATGTTCTTTCTTTGACAGTGTTTTTTTTATTTGCAGTTTGCTGGCTTACATAAGGGTCCTTCACAGTGGGGGGATGAAAAAGAATCAAAGCACTTTAAAAAAATACAGATGCCAGAAGAGGTGCCTAAGTCCTTCTAAGAGGGTTAACTTTGGCTGGTGCTGTTGAGTGAGAGAGATTGATGAGCAAAATCAAGAGTTAGGGGAGAGGGTGAGAAGGCACTTGTCAAACCTGAAATGTCTCCAGCTGTGGCTGCTGCAGTGACAATCAGCTGATAGCAGCCCCATCCTTGCCCCAGCTTGGCTAGCCTGTGTTCAGGCTCCCGGGCTGTTGGAATGGAAAGGAAAGGCATCCCCCCGCTAGCACCTTTTCTAACTTACTGGCTGGGTCAAGTCCACCAGTGTGCCAGGGGACTGTGAAGGAAGTAACCCCCAGAGACATTATGGGGGTGCACTTCGGGGGATTTGTCTTGATGTATATTGTTTTCTTTTAATCTGGGGAGGAGGCAGAAAAGGGTTTCTATCTTTTTTTTCTGGATCTAAGTGGCAACATGGCTATAGCAGGTGAACCCCAGTGTATTTGATGGGGTAAAATGATGGAAATGAGTCGAAGCATTTCCATTGACTCAGTGGCTGTGAGTCTTACGTCACCATGTTAAGAGCAAGGGTAAAGCAAGGATTTATATTTTAGTCTGCTTGCTCCCTTATTGAAGGATATAATCTAGCTTTATTTAATTTTATTTATTTTTTCTTTATAAAAGTATATTTGATTTACAGTGTTGTATTAATTTCTGGTGTATAGCAAAGTGATTCATATATGTGTGTGTATATGTGTGTTAGTCGCTTAGTTGTGTCCAACTGTACGCGATCCCAAGGACCTTAGCCTACCAGGCTCCTCCATCCATGGGATTTCCCAGGCAAGACTACTCGAGTGGGTTACCATTTCCTTTATATACATATATTTAATATATATATATAGTATATATATTCCTTCATATATATACTATATATATTTATATATATGTTTTATTT
>NW_011495058.1:10165730-10172238 GCF_000754665.1 Bison bison bison
TATTTTAATATTTTTAAATGTTTAATAAGTCATTTTAGATTTAACAAATAGGTTTGCGTCCTCAGTTTGCTATTTTTATCATTTGCTTAATGGGGAGGAAAAGCATTTGTATGAATCCCACCCAGAAGTTCAAGATGTAATGAATGAAACATCCCTTGTCTCTAATGGATGTATTTCGTACACCCTGCTTCATCAGAGTGATAATTCTCTCTTGAGTGTGTCCTGGGGTTGGAAACAGAAATCCATCAGGTCTACAGAGCCCTCTAATGGCCTAAACCTTAACTGTAGCATGTGGATTCTGGAAATATGTATATTTCCTAAAATCTTCCCTGGAAATAGCCATATTTATGTACAGGGACTTGCCTGCTTGTCTAGACCACAAGGCTGATTTTGTTTTTTTTGGTTCTGTGTTTACAGAAATGGACCTACCACAGGACATACCCACCTCTCCCTATTTTTAACTCCTAGTGACTTAAGTTAAAAAAGACATCCTTTGTGTGTGTGTGTGTGAGTCTGCGCACACCTGCATTATTCTTTGAAAACGGCATTTTCCATCTAGTCCCCTGAGATCCCCTTGGTCATTGGAGGCTTGGAAGGCTGCATCTCCTTTTGCTTTTTCACAGTGAAAAAGCAAAAATGTTCAGGCTCTGAGAACTTCCGTGACAAAATCCCTATTTACTTTCTTTAAATCAGAGTTTCTCAAGTAATCTCTCATTCTCCCCCAACCAGATACTCTAAGGAAGTGGATATTTGGTAAACATTTTTAAAAGGAAGATTGAAAAGGTATTATGTCCCTTGAAACCAAATTGTGGCAAAAAAAATATGATTTTAACAGGAGATCAAGACCAAAATAACACAGTCATGTATATACATATATATGTGTGTGTGTGTAAACATATATGTGTATATAAGCACACACACATGTGTGTGTGTGCTTCCCTGGTGGCTCAGTCATTCAAGAATCCACCTGCAATGCAGGAGACCCAGTTCTATCCCTGTGTTGGGAAGATCCCCTGGAGAAGGATATAGAAACCCACTCCAGTATTCTTGCTGGAGAATCCCCATGGACAGAGGAGCCTGGCAGGCTACAGTCCATGTGGTCACAAAGAGTTGGACACGACTGAGCATCTAAGCACAGCACAGCACATATATATGTATATACATGATTGTGTTTTTTGGTCTTGATCGCCTGTTAAACTGTTAAAAAGTTTTTAACTGCTTTTTATACAGGTGGTCAGGGGGCTCTCCATATAAACAGTCTGAGTCACATGACATGAGCATACCAGCAGCATCCTGGTGGCCAGTCTCATGGGATCCCCTGAGTGAAATGACATGCTGGCCAGCAGGAACAGTCTGCTCACCAGCCACCTTCTTGGAAGCAGGACTGGCCACCAAGTTTCAAGACAATCTGGTGGTTTATGAGTCCCAGATTCCTGGGGCATTTGGTGGACCCTCCCTGTGGAGTTAGGGTGGGACAGTGCTCCAAAGAGGAAAGACGGGGGCCATGCCCATGCAGATCCTAGCCCAGGGGTGTTCTGCTCTGACGGCACTGCTGGTTCCCACCACCAGTGTGTGCATGCATACTCGGTCACTTCAGTTGTGTCCATCTCTTTGTGACCCTATGGACTGTAGCCCAGCAGGGTCCTCTGTCCACGGGATTCCACAGGCAAGAATACTGGAATGGGTTACCATGCCCTCCTCCAGGAGATCTTCCCGACCCAAGGATAGAATCCGAGTCTCCTGCATCTCCTGCACTGCAGGTGTATTCTTTACTACTGAGCCACGGGGGAAGCCCCACCCCCCACATACACAACCAGAGAACAACCTAAAAAATTTCAAGGAAGGTGCTCAGAAGTGCAGGGACCCCTTGAGAGGCAGGGCTAGGGGAGCAGGGTTCCTTCTTGCTTATTTTCCTGTCAATTGGCAGTGAGGAAGAAAAGATGGCTTGTTTGAGGATTTTTTTCACAGCAGATACCCCAACTCTTTGGCCTAAATCTATTCTCAGCGTATTTTCTCTCTTTGATATAACTTTCCCATTTACAAATCCAGAAGGATTATCTTCTGAACATTCTAGCTTATTCCTCCAAGCCCTCCTGTCACCCTGCTGTGCTAAAAAGCAAGACATCAGCACAGCCTTTAAGTTGTGTGACTGTTGGGATCAAGTCAGTGCTATGTATTTATTTATTTACGTAAGGCTGCATCTTACATTTTAAGTTCATTAAATCTTCCTATCTTGCCTAGTAAATCAAATCAAAATAAAATTTTCAGCTTGCAAAATACATTCACAAGATGGCTCTTTTTCACCTGTTCTGATGGGGCCAGCCTGAAATTATTTACATGTGCGCCACTCACTTCCTGGGTATCTGTAACCTGCTTTTAAATACCACGCTGGCTATTCAGTTCAATATAGCAAATTTCTGGACCAGCTGCTTCTTCTTTCAGTGGCTATTTATTTCAAAGTAAACACATTAACATTCTTTGAGGACAAGGAATGAATAAGATGAAAATTGGAGGAAAAAATCGGTGCCTTTCAACACCAGAGTCAGTCAGTATGGGTTGAAATTTATTTCTTTACATATGGCGGTACAGTAGTTGAAGAATCTAGCTTTATTCTACTTAATTGCCTTTGTACCTTTGTGGAAAATGAGTTGTCCGTCTGTGTATGGTTCTGTCTCTGGGCTCTGTGGTTTTCCTTTGATCCTTTTACCTACCTTTGTGCTAGGACCGCACTATCTTGATGACTGCCTCTTTATACTGTCTTGAAACCAGAGAGGGTTAGTCCTTCAACTTTGTTATTCTTTTTCAGAATTGTTGTGGCTATTCTAGGTACTTTGAGTTTCCATATGAATTTTAGAGTCACTTTGTAAGTTTCTACAAACTTCCAGGACATTGGATTTAATTTCTAGGGCAGTTGTAATAAAGCACCACAAATTGGGTGGCTTAAATCAACAGGCATTTATTCTCTTGCAGTTCTGAGGCTAGAAGTCCAAGATCAAAGTGTCAGCAGAGCCATATTCCCTCTGAAGGCACTAGGGGAGGGTTCTTAAATGCCTGTCAATTTCTGGTGGTTGCTGGAAATCCTTGGTGTTCCTTGGTGTGTAGACCCAGCATCCCACTCTCTGCCTGTCATCACACTGCATTTTCCCTGTGTCTCTGTGCTCTGTGTCTTCACATGGTGTTGTCCTTGTGTCTGTGTATCCAAAATGTCCTCCTCTTATACGGACGCCAGTCATGAATTAAGGCCCATCCTAATCCAGTGTGACCTTATATTAATTTCATCACATCTGCAAAGACCCTGTTGCCAAATAAGGTCGCATTCAGAGGTTCCTGATGGATGTGAATTTTACAGGGGACTAAGAGGGCACGATATTCAACCCAGTACAAATGATTGGTTATTGCATTGATTCTATAGATCAATTTGGGGAGCACTAAAGTCTTAATATTCGTTGGAAGGACTGATGCTGAAGCTCCAATACTTTGGCCACCTGATGCGAAGAGCCAATTCATTACAAAAGATCCTGATGCTGGGAAAGATTGAGGGCAGGAAGAAAAGGGGGTGACAGAGGATGAGATGGTTGGATAGCTTCACAAACTCAATGGACATGAATTTGAGCAAGCTCCAGGGGATCATGAAGGACAGGGGAGCCTACCGTGCTATAGTTCATGGGTTTGCAGAGAGCTGGACATGACTTAGGGAGTGACCAACAACAATGACATCTTAATAATATTGAATTGTCTGACCTATAAATACAGTATATGTATCTATCTATATATATATATAACTTTTTATGAAGATCTCTATTTTTGCCATGATTTGTTATGTTTAGTGTACAGGCATTTCACATCATTTGTTGTGTTTATCCCTAAGTATTTCATGCTTTTAGTGCTACTATAAATAGTATTTTAAAATGTTCAGTTTCTGGGTTTTATACTATTAAATATAAATATAACTGATTTTTATGTGTTGATGCTAACATGCAAAGTGTTGCTTTCAATCTTGTTAAACTCAGTATTAGAGCCTTAGCCTTTTTGTAGAGTTCATTGGATTTTCTATATAGGCGATCATATCTTATGTGAATAAAGATAGTATTAGTTCTTCCTTCATAGTCTGCATGCTTTTTAATGTGAATTAGGTAAAATTGGGTCATAGTGTTGCCTTTATCTTCTATAACCTTATTTAATTTCTGTTTGTTCTACTATTGAAAGTTCCTCTGCAAAATTAAACATATTTCTATTTCATTGTGTTGTTTTCTTGGCTCTGGTTTCTTAAATTTTGAAACTGTAATTGAATGCACAAATGTTTAGGAATTGGCTTCTTTTTATTTCAGGAAATGACCTTCTTTATCCCTGCTTATACTCTTTGATTTGAAATCTACTTTGTTTGTTGTTAAATGTAACTATTCCAGCTTTCTTTTTGTTAGGTTAGTGTGTTTGTCTTTTTCTCTCCTTTTACTTTTAATCTATTTGTGTGTACATATTTGAAGTTAGTTTCCTGTAGACAGTGTCTAGTTGTCTTGATTTTTTAAATTCAGTCTGACAGTCTCTGTCTTTCATTATATTATTTAGAGCATTTTCATTCAAGGTGACTGTTCATATGGTGAAGTAAAATCTAGCACCTTGATCATTTTTTGTCCTGTTTTAGTCCTTCTTCTTCATTTATCTGCCTTATTTTGAATTAATTTATCATTTTTATTATTCTCATTTCTTTTTTTTTATTAGCTATACTTAACTGTTTTGTTATTTTAATGGTTGCTTTAGAACATAAATAACTTGTAACAGTCTACCCTCAAACAGTAGTATTCTATTTAGGGTATGGTATAAAAACCTTACAATAGTATATTTATATTTCTTCCTTTCTGATTTTTGTGCTATTTTGTCATCGAGTTTACTTTTTAATGTGAAGTAATTTCACATTACTTTGTTATTATTTTTGTTTAAGCAATCAATTACTTTTTAAGAAGATTTAAATAATAGCCGAAGTCATATATACTTGCCCACGTATTCCTATTCCTGATCCTCTTCATTTCTTTAAGTGGATCTGTATTTCTATCTGGTATCATTTCTTCTGCCTAAAAAATGTTCTTTCACGCAAATTCTAATGCAGATCTGATGGTGATAAATTCTTTCTGCTTTTGCATGCCTGAAAAAAACTCTCCATCTCATTTTTGTGTTTTAAAAATATTTTCAAGAGGCACAAAATTCTAGCTTCTTCCTCTTAGTACTTCAAAGATATTGATTCACTATCTTTTTGCTTTCAGTATTTCTGATGATAAATCTACTATTACTTTTATGTCATTCCTTGTAACTAACATGTCTTTTTTTCTGGCCACTTTTAAGAATTTCTCTTTAACTCTAGTGTTGAGAGATTAGTTATGATGGGCTCAGATCTACTCCATGTGTCTCTCATCCTCTTTGGCCGGTGGCTGGACAAAGCTTGTACTTTTCATGAATGGCAGGAATCCGAGAAAAGGAAATCAACCATTCAAGTACATTTCAATCCTTTGCTTGCATTATGTTCACTAACATCCCTTGGCCAAAACATGACACACGGTCACCCCCAAGTCACAGGATAAGGAAGTAAACTCCATCTATCATGAGGTCAAGGCAAAGCTCGGCATAAGGATTATGCTCACATTGTACACCTATACTGGAAGAAGTCCAGTACCTTAATTGTAAACTTCAGCTGTCCCCAGCAAAAGCTGCCTCATGAAGTATAGCACAGAAGATTATTATCGTTGGTAGTGTTTCCCTTGGGTGTCTTCCCTCTCTGTGGTCTCCACGCCTAGTCTCCTTTCTTAGATGCACATTCCAGGTCACCTCTTTCAGACTTTCAGTGGTAAAACAGTAGTTGACATCAAGCTCCCAGAAAGCTTTAAGAATGTTGGGACCTCATCAGATCGACTCCAGTGGTGATGCAGGTGTAAGGAATAAGAAAAGATTAATTCTCTTCTGTTATGTTAGGGGAAATTACATGTCACTGTTTTGACATGTAGTGACAGCACTGTGAGTACCTCAGTGCTCTTTTATAAAGGGATAACGCATAAACAGGCAACCCTTTTCCCACTCTTTTTGTAGCTCTATTAAATTACTATTTGATATGAGTGCCTTAAGGGATAACTCTCAAGATGAAGTAAGCAAAACCAAATAGATATCAAGCCCAAAGTAGCCAGTTACACCTTTTGAAGGCAGCCAAACTGGTATAGTGGATATTTAATGACAATACTTTTACACAGATCAACATTGTTACTAATAGCAGTTACTAATAGCAGGCTTCCATTTCCATTTTGAATATTTTCAGAATACTATGTTTAGTGTATTTGTTGTATTTATTGTTCATGGTAATCTTTTCTAGATATTATACTCTCATTTTGTGCATGAAGAGATGGAGGCTCAAAGAAGCTGAATTAACTGCCCAGCAAATGTAGCAAGTGGCAAAATTGGGGTGCAAACCCAGATTTATTTCAAAGTCAAAGCATATCTCAGTTTAGTATAATGTTTTTTTTTTTTT
>NW_011495058.1:10172338-10174353 GCF_000754665.1 Bison bison bison
TTTTAACCCTTGATCTCTAAATTCCCATTTAAGCTTCCTTAAGGGGCTCTTCCTCAGGCACTGATGGACATATTTGTGTGGCTCAATTTTTATGGAGAACTTGCAGATATCAGGGGTCCCTAAGATGTGGAAACGGGTCTCTGCAGCAGCCTGGAATAGCATTGGCGTCAAAGGACGGTGGAAAACCTGGTACAGCCTGTTCTACTCATCCCTGAGTGGGAAAATGATGCCATCTGGTCCTTGATTTTTTTTAAGGATTAGCAGTGCGCATCGGAGAAGGCGATGGCACCCCACTCCAGTACTCTTGCATGGAAAATCCCATGGATGGAGGAGCCTGGTAGGCTGCAGTCCATGGAGTCACTAAGAGTCGGACACGACTGAGCGACTTCACTTTCACTTTTCACTTTCACGCATTGGAGAAGGAAATGACAACCCACTCCAGTGTTCTTGCCTGGAGAATCAATCCCATGGACGGGTAGCCTGGTGGGCTGCCGTCTCTGGGGTCGCACAGAGTTGGACGACTGAAGTGACTTAGCAGCAGCAGCGGTGCCCATAAAATGTGCTTTGGGGGAAGATAGTAAAGTAATTCTTTAAAGACAACAAAGTACATTAACACAAGTTATTGCTCAGATGTATCAAGTTCATAGAGCAGTGCCTAGAGCATTCTAAGTGTAATGTGTGTTTGCAAAATCATAAAAATATAATTTGTACCAATATACAATTGATGAAAAAAAACTGCAAATTTTTAATAGGGGCTGAGGGAATCAATTGACAGTTTTGTTGTTATAATTATTAAAGAAAGAGGGATCTCAGAAGAACATTATCCGTGTTAATTTTAAAAGTATATATGAAGAATAACTGTGCTACTGAATAGATAACTCAAGACAATATGCAGGATGTATAAGCAGATTTCCTCCTACAGTGAGTATGGATATCCTAAAAAAAAAGTATTATCTGTAATGCCCTTAAGGTTTTCATACATTTCTAAATTTCTAAGTTTTATATCTATGATCAACATTAATTAAAACAACTCCTGTTTCTTAAATTTTTTTCTCCATACATCTCTATTCTTATATAATACTATATCCATTGTTGTTATCTTTCAATTTCTAGGCAACAGATGGTCTATATTGAGGCTTATATCAAATAACAAACACATGTACCTCGAATCATGTGGAAACTGACCTCAGTTCTCCCACTGTGGTATAGTTTATGAGGGCTGACCATCCCTGTGTAGCCCAAGCCCGAGTTAGACCAACTTCAAGCCCATGCTATATCCTGATCTCACAATAAATGTGTATTGGTGGGTATAGTAGTGAACATAGGTACCTTCTATAATAAATGAACTAACATTAGTTCAGTATTATATATTTTTTGCTATTATTATAGCAAGACTTTCATTCTCTCTTTGGCTTGCTTTCTTTCTAATCTAAGAATGTTATTGGTGTAGGAGCTCATTTTTCAGTGGATACTGGGGCGTATGTTTTTCTCTCTTTCATTCCCTCATGAATGCAGTTGAGACAAACAATATTATGGATGAAGAATGGATGATATGATAACTGAATCCAGGGATGGGGGAGAGGCAGGTGGGATGAGGTCACTATAGATATTGACGCCTTCCTTTTTAAAAATTTTTTTTTTAATTTTATTTTATTTTTAAACTTTACAATATTGTATTGGTTTTGCCAAATATCAAAATGAATCCGCCACAGAGGATGCTAATAGATGGAGAAATATACCATGTTCATGGATTGGAAGAATCAGTATAGTGAAAATGAGTATACTACCCAAAGCAATTTATAGATTCAGTGCAATCCCTATCAAGCTACCAACGGTATTCTTCACAGAGCTAGAACAAATAATTTCACAATTTGTATGGAAATACGAAAAACCTCGAATAGCCAAAGCTATCTTGAGAAAGAAGAATGGAACTGGAGGAATCAACCTACCTGACTTCAGGCTCTACTACAAAGCCACAGTCATCAAGACAGTATGGTACTGGCACAAAGACAGAA